>NC_072427.2:142596666-142901333 GCF_028878055.3 Symphalangus syndactylus
GACACTCTGAGGGAGGTACAGGCTCCAGGGTGTTCTGAAGGGGAGACAAAGATGTAACCAGTCCACGTGACTGATTAGAGACTCAAAATTACGGTACAGGGAATAGGAGGCGGGGGGCTGAGTCCAAACCTCCCCTCAGGATACAGGGCTTGGTCTGAAGACTCGCTGGTGACCTGTGTCTGGACCAGGAGCCTGTCTAGCAATAACCGAGGGGACAACACACTGCTAGGGATGAGCCAGGCTGACGCACCTTCCAGCTGGGAGGCACTTGAAAGATACAGAAATGCCACTCATCCCTCTCAGTTCTGCTTGCCCCCCATGGACCTTACCAGGGACTCTGTATGTATAGCACAGCATGCAGTTTACCTGTTTGTGTGTGATCTGCCTCCCCCAACCATAGTGAAAACTCCATAAGGGCAAGTTTTTTGGTCCATATTGTGTCAGCACCTGGCACACAGCAACACTCAATAAATCTCTTTGGAATGTATTAATAAAGGAGGCCTATAATTGTGAGACATGGCAAATCATCTTTTTGAGAAAAACATGAGGATTGCATACCATTTTATTTCTTTACAAACTCACTAGTATCTGGTGTTGAGGGCAAAAAGCTGTTTAAAAAGAGAAATCCAGAAATCCAGAGAAAAAAAAAAAAAAGAGAGAGCCAGAAATCCAGATTATAACTTCGTTTCTCAGTGCCCAAATTAAGTAACTAAATTCAGCCTTTACTCTGAAACTTGTAGAGTCATTTTGCTTTGCAGAGCACCACTTCTAGAAGCATGAGGCATTTGATATCACTGTCTCTGCTTCCAAGGATTTATAACTGAGAATTTCCTATGTTAAACCATATAGATAAGCTTGATCAACAGCATCACTGGAATCCAATGATCCGTAGTTCATTGGTTCTAGACACACATTTTTTTTCATATTTTACAACATCTAAAACCAGATTGTTTCTTACCAACACGGTATATTAGAACCTCAGGAGGCTGGCAGGCCTGGTGACATTGTTATCGTTCTTTGTTTTGTGCAAAGCTCCTGTCAGCTATTTGTGTCATTGCTACTTCAGCTGTTTATTTGTTACTCTTTGTGCTACACTGTCAAGTCTAAATGCTCTTTAAAATACCTTCACAAAGAGTACATTGTGATTTAGCTTTGAAACATAGAGTTATTGTGCATACCCAGAAAGGTACAAAAACAGTGGGGCAGAAAATTGGTAATACTGAGGTAAATGTTTGATATTGGAGAAGTAACCAGTTTTTAAAATTTTCTTGTAAAGCAACAACCAAGCACCTTACAAAACATAGGAAGGATGATGCCTAATAGTAGATGAAGCTTTGTTATGCCCATTCATTGATAAATGCGCATAAAAAGACACACAATAAACAAGAAAGCGCCATCTTCAAAATTTGCAAAAGGATTTCAACAGTGTAGGATAAAATCCCAAAAGAAAAGTGTTTGAGAAATTCTACATCCCAGGGCTCCTGATGGTGCAGAAGCTGAGACTGTGTGCAAAAACACAGACGTTGATAACTCTGAGTTGAAAACAATTCAAAAACATCAAATTATTGATTTGTAGCAGTTTTAGGAACTCCTTAACCAATTTATTTGGCTTACATTTTCTTTTTAATGTATGCAGATGAGTAATAAAAGGAAGTTATGTTTGAATAAGCTAAAAGAGCTCCTTTAAAAGTCTTTTAAAAATTCAATGTGATAATACATTATGTCATAATTTAATTGGCAGCATCTTTTCTGGTCCATGGAATATGATATATGTCTTAAAATTTATAGTATGCTAGATTTGATGCAATATGGTACATATTTTATACCCTCATCACACCTGTTTTGTCTCACTTATTTCTTCAATAAAGTGTTTAGATTCTTAAACAATATCCACAGTCATTGTTCATGCATTTATATTTCACAAACACAATTAATAGCCTGAGAAATTAGCATAGAGCTGTGGTCAACTGCATCAATACTAATTTTGGAAATTTCTATGGCTGTGAAATTGGCTTGTATGTGGAGTTCATGATGAAATCCTAGGATTTTTAACTCTTGAGTAAATAAAACATAATATTTTAATGGTAAAAAAAAAAAAAAACACCCCCCCAAAGAAAAATTACACATCCTGGCTACAAGAGAGAATTGCTACACGTTTCAAACATCAAAGGAATAGCTCCAGTATAAATAGCTCCAGTTCGCAGCATATAAGCACTGAATTCCTAGCTACTTAATAGAACCTACCAAATTTCTTCCTCCAAAAACCAGCATTTACTAGAAAACAGGTCCAATGTCAGCTATAATAATCCTATTTGATTCATCACTATGTACTGTACCTGGCACAGTGCCTGGCACTTCACAGGCAGTCAACAGTATTTTTGAATAAATGAAGGAAAATCTCCCCTGCCCAAGCAACAGGGGATTGTACACTAATCCTCAGTTCTTAGACGGTGTGGGATAGTGAAAAGAGCATGGATTTTGGAAGAAGACAGATTTGCTTTCTGGCCACTGGTTGCAGTAATAGAGCGTACTCACTGAGTTTGTGGGAAGAGTAATAGATGTAATACCTATAGATTACTGAGTATGAGGGATGGGTATACAGAATGTGCTAACAAATTATCAATATAATTATTACTACTATAAAATGTGACGAGTACTCTTCCAGAAAAACAATCTAGGCAAAATGTACTTATTGCCACAGACTAAGACCAGACTCATCCACCAGAGAGGATGGTGGTCTTTACATATACTTAGGCATGGTTGGGTTCTCGTGGCTCAAGGACTGGGAAGAGGGAGCTTGTAGGGCTCAAAGTCAAGGCAGCTAGAAAAAGACATTCACATACTTAGTGGTATAACTAAAGATATAGATAATTCTGAAGACATGCTGGCCAATATGGTAGTCTCTAGCAATTTGTGCCTATTGAAATTAAAATTAAAATTTTATATTCAGTTCCTCAGCCAAACTAGCCATATTTCAAGTGCTAGTGACCACATGCAGCTAGTGACCGTCATACTGGGCAGTGCAGCCATAGAACATTTTCTTCATTGCAGACATTTCTATTGGGCAGCATTGCTTCAGACAATAGTCTCTAAAAAGGCTTGTTACCCGTGGAAATTGTTATAGAGCATTCATAAACAGTGTTTGTAGAATTTCCTGATTCCATCATCTCTGGGGAAGTAGTTCTAGCCTCTAAGTAACACTATTTGGCAGTAAGAGGCAGTGCAATGTGGTGAAAAGAGCGCTACTGGGGACAGAAGATCCGGGTTTTAGTTCTAAACTGGGCAATTTGCATATGCCCAAGTCACTCTATTTCTTCCTTCCTCAATTCCCTCATCTTTAAGTGCATAAATTGAGCTAGATATCTAAGTCATTGCCAGCTCTTACGCTTGGTAATTTCAATACACAACTGCTGGCTCCATGCTACCTGTCATTTTGCAGCTCTGCCTGCACAGCTCCGACACCGTAAAGGAAGACAGTCATGGCAAAGTATCAACAACCTGGATTGGAAAAATCAATATTGTTAAAATATTCATACTACCCACAGCAGTTTACAGATTCAATGCAATCCCCATCAAAATACCAATGACATTCTTCACTGAAATAGAAAAAATAATCCTAAAATTTGCATGGAACCACAAAAGACTCAGAATAGCCAAAGCTATCTTAAGCAAGAAGAACAAAACTGGAGGAATCACATTACCTGACTTCAAGTTATGCTACAGAGCTATAGTAACCCAAACAGCATTGTACTAGCATAAAAACAGACACATAGACCAATGGAACAGAATAGAGAATCCAGAAACAAATCCACACAACCTACAGTGAACTCATTGAACTCATTTTTGACAAAGGTGCCAAGAACATACACTGGGGAAAAGACAATCTCTTCACTAAATGATGCTGGGAAAACTGGAAATCCTTCTGCAAAAAAGTGAAACTAGACCCCTATCTCTTGCCATATATAAAAATCAAATTAAAATGGATTAAAGACTTAAATCTAAGACCTCAAACTATGAAACTACTGCAAGAAAACATTGGGGAAAATCTCCAGGACATTGGTCTGGGCAAAGATTTCTTGAGCAATTCCCCACAAGCACAGGCAACCAAAGCAAACATGGACAAATGGGATCACATCATGTTAAAAAGCTTCTGCACAGAGAAGAATACAATCAAGAAAGTGAAGAGACAACCCACAGAATGGGACAAAATATTTGCAAACTACCCTTCTGACAAGGAATTAATGAACAGCAGAATATATAAGGAGTTCAAACAACTATATGGGAAAAAATCTGATAATCTGATCAAAAAATGGGCAAAAGATTTGACTAGACATTTCTCAAAAGAAGACATACAAATGGCAAACAAGCATATGAAAAGATGCTCAATATCATTTATCATCAGAGAAATGCAAATCAAAACTACGATGAGATATCATCTCATCCCAGTTAAAATGGCTTACATCCAAAAGACAGGCAATAACAAATGATAGTGAGAATGTAGAGAAAAGGGAACCTTTGTATACCATTGGTGGAAACGTCAGCTAGTACAATCACTATGGAGAACAGTTTGGAGGTTCCTCAAAAAGCTAAAAGTAGAGTTACCATGTGATCTAGCAATCCCACTGCTGAGTACCCAGTTTGTTGTGTACCTAAGTTTGTTGTAGCACTGTTTACAATAGCTAAGATTTAGAAGCAACCTAAGTGTCCGTCAACAGATGAATGAAGAAAATGTGGTACATATACAGAGTGGAGTACTATTTAGCCATAAAAAAGAATGAGATCCAGTCATTTGCAACAACCTGGATGGAACTACAGATCCTTTTGTTAAGTAAAATAAGCCAAGCACAGAAAGACAGACATTACATGTTCTCACATATTTGTGGGATCTAAAAATCAAATAAATTGAATTCATGAACATAGAAAGTAGAAGGATGGTTTACAGAGTCTGGAAAGGGTAGTGGAGGGATTGGGGCAAATAGGGAGTTGGGGATGGTTAATGGGCACAAAAAAAAACACAAAGAATGAGTAAGACCTACTATTTGAATGCACAATAGGGTGACTATAGTCAATAACAACTTAATTGTATATTTAAAAATAACTTAGAGCATGTAATTGGATTGTTTATAACTCAAAGGATAAATGCTTGAGGGTATGAATACTTCCTTCTTCATGATGTGCTTATTTCACATAGTGTGCCTGTATTAAAACATCTCATGTACCCCATAAATATATGTATTTATGTACCCACAAAAGTTTTTTTTAATTTTTTTAAGTATCAACAACAAGCAGTGATTTTGTTCTATCATGATGTACTCTAGCAAGCTCAGAAATCTCTATCATCAACCCCTCCTGGGTGATCCCATGTATTTTTCACCTATCTTCCTTGGTTCTTATTTCACTGCACTTAATTATCACTCTGTAGATTATGAGTTTCTTTAAGGTGGACACCTGGTTTTTTTCAACTCAAAATGTTTCTGGATGTCTAAATAAAGATGGATCAATTCTTGACCTGCTTGTGTGCCTTCATGAATAAAGTATCCTGTAATGGATCCCAGAAGTTAACTTGCTTAAGGTAGGCAAAAGATCTGGAATCCAGGACCAAGTTAAGCTGACCTCGAAACACATCTTCTCTTCACTCTTCCAGATTGCTTTGTTGAATTTCCTGTGCTATTGTGATGTCAATTATCTGTTTCCTTTCTGGTTGTTGATTCTAAGAACTTTAGGCCTGACGTTTTGTCTGGTCTTTCTTTTTCTTTAAATTCCTTAGACGCATTGCTTGCTGAACTCAGACTGTCATGTTCTACATTCATATTCCAGATGTCTTTTAAACCCCAAGTCCAACCTAATCCCCAAAATAACTACTGAGGCAAAACCATTTAAAATCTGTGGCTTTAGTAAAAATATAATTGTTGTTCCCATATGCCTTGGTATATATGCATTTCTCCTTCTTCCTGCCATTTCCAAAGTTTATAGTCAGAGTCAAAGGCCTTCTGCTTACAAAAGAAATGTGTCTACTCTTTTCCCCTGAGAGATGAGACAATGGGCAGCTCTAGGAAATGAAAAGAAAATTTAAGGGCGTATATGGCAGGAGAAGGGCTCTGACCCACCGCTACTTCATTCTCTATGACTTTCTCATTTCTGGGATCCTTTTTAGGCATTTGAGTTTGTGTAACATGTCTGCTTTCAGCACGCCTGAAATCCAGGTGCATCTGAATACTCTACTGCTTATATACCTGTCATGGTGTGTGGTGAAGAGGGACAAATTTCCTAAAATCAGGAGCAACGGAGTCTGGCTACTTTAAAAGAAATACTTATTCTTAGGGGAAAAGAATTATAAACAGAAAATGGTACTTTTTGAATTAATATAAATTTGTTAATTTCTATAATTGTGAGAAATGGTTTTTTGTTTAACTACCATCTAAATACACATGAGCTGCATTGGCATAGCCTCAGGGTGCCTCAGTTTCATGAGGTTTGTTTGGGCCAGATGGTAAAAATAATCAAACCCAAGGCGATTCAGATTGGCACAGCTTCCATACCAGGTGGGCCCCTCATGCTTCTCTGCCTGTCTGCACCATCTCAGCAACATGCTACCTTTTTACTCCACCACTGGTGTGCCTTCCGTATTCAATCAATAGCCACAAAGATTCCATCCTAACAGCACTAACCTCACAAATGTCTTCCTCACACCTTTTCCCATCTACAGCTCTCTAGTCATGCTTGTGATGTGATCTCCCTGTGCCATTAGACTGAAGAATTTTCCCAGCTGATCATTTAAGCTGTTCTCCTTCAGCACCACTGATTATTTTAAGCTAGACTTTCTCTTTTGGTCTCTTCCCTCCCCATTTTCCTGTCTCTTCCCTCTAACAAGTGCTATCAGTGCCCAGTGCTTCAATGTCCAGCGCTATCTTTCCTTGAAAAGCTTTCTTCAGTACTGACGGTCACTCTGAAACCAAAGTTTCATTCCTGCTTCAAAGACCCTTTGGGGATCTTTAAATATGTTTCTTTTCTATTGAATAAGAGTGTCCTCTAGTTTTTATTTTCAGAGTAGAGATACCTAAACTACCATGTGCATAAAGTCTAATCAGACCTTACTAGGAACCAGGATTTCTTTGATGCCTTATCCAGGGGTGCTCTTGCAGAATATCCCACCAAAGGATGAAGCTCACTAGGAAAATCCCTGTTCACTCTACAGGTGGCATTTCTCATCATTTACTGAGCTATGATCATTTGGGATTTAAAATAGAACTTCATGGCCCTCCCCTGAGGATTAATATTTAACTTATAAAGTATTTACTGAGCAACTATACACCTTGGTACTGCAAAGAACTACAAGAATAATTAATACTGCTATTTGCCTTAAGAGCATTTATTGTCTAATCAGAGAGGTAAAACACAAACAGAAATAACTGCATTATGCAATAGAAAGTAGTAAGTACTATAAATGAGACACAATTTGCCAAGGGATCCCAGAAGAGCGGGAGTGCCTGTCCACTTGTAGGAGTCAGGAAAGTTTGACCATTTGAAGCTGTGCTTTAAAATGGCTAAATTTCAACATGATGTAATCAGGGCAAAGACACTCCATACAAAGGTAACATCCCAAGTCAAGACATGATCATCTGAGGGTCACTGTGAGCCTTCATACTGGGCCGGAACATACATGTAGTGAGAAAGCGGGAAGAGGACATTGAGGGCAGAGCTCACAGTTTCTTGAAAGCCAGACATTTGGGTTTTCTGTTTCTGGGTAATGATGAACAGCTGATGGCTTTCGATTAGGGGATAATCTGGCCTGTGATTTAAGATTACCCTGGCAAGAGTGTATAGCGAGAATTAGAAGAGGAAGAGACTGTGTGTATTTGTCAAATTGAAACAAATAACAAAACAAAAAAACCTCAAATCTCAGGGACTTAAGCATAGTTTACTTCTCACCCCCATACACATCCATCCACATCACATTGGCAGGTACTTCATTGGCACAGGCTCCACCATAGGAGAAAGAGGGAAGGAGACAGTTCACTTCTGTTCATGTGCCATTGGCCAGAGCAAGGTGTGTTCATGCCTTGCCTTACTTCAAGGAGGCCAGAAGTACAGGGAAACATGATTCTGCTGAATGGTATTAATGTTTCCCACTCTCACAGAGAAGGAGATAAGTCAGGAGCCTGATACCACTGTCCAAGATGGAAGTAATGGGGGCCTGGATTAGAATGGTAACAGAGGGGGGGTGGGTGGAAAAAGGAAGGAAAGAAAATAATTGAGAAGGTCAATGGGATTTGGAAGCATAGAGCCAAGAGGGAAAATCACTGGAGCTAGTGGTGAGTTTTTCAATGTGTTGGTTACAAGTTCTAGACAAAGAATAAGAAAGTGCAAAAACTGCCCTAGGAGCCTCTGTATTTCTCACCAAAGAGAATAGGGATCTCTTTTTTTTTTAATCAGAAATGTGTTTATTTTATGTATTCACCAAAGGCCAATGAAGCTTTCAACAATTTCACTCAGGAGCAAAACAATTTAATTTTGGGGTACCAAAAGTCATAGTCAAACATAAGTTTACAAAGGGGAAAGAATAATACTTTGCCAAGAAATACAGATACTACTCAACTTACACTGGGGTCACATCCTGATAAACCCACCATAAGTTGGAAATACTGTAAGATAAAAATGCATTCAATACACCTAACCTACTAAACATAACTTAGCCTAGCCTACCTTAAATGGGCCCAGAACACTTACATTAGCCTGCAGATGTGCAAAATCATTCAACACAAAGCCTATTTTATAATAAAGTGTTGAATATCTCATGTAATTTATTGAATACTCTACTGAAAGTATAAAAACAATGGTTACATGGGTACTCACCATTAATGTCCACAGCCAAAAATACATGGGGCCTGGAGAAGCACTGAACTAAAGTTAATTGCTGAATGATGGGGACGCTGCAGAAATAGGGTCATCAATTTCTCTGTCTTCTGATGAGGCTCAAGAATAGAAGGCAATGAGGTATTGACACTTACTGATGGTTTAGTAGGCATAGAGTTCTTCGGGAAGATATCGAGTGTGGGCTGTTTACCCTAGTGATCGCCTGGCTGACTGGGAGCTGCAGTTCACTGCCACTGCCCAGCATAGCAAGAGAATATTGAACCACATATTGCTGGCCCAGGAGAAGATCATAATTCAAAATCCAAAGTACACTTTCTACTGAATGCACGTTGCTTTTGTACCACCGTAAAGTCGAAAAATCCTAAGTTGAACCATCATAAGTTAGGGACCATCCGTAATCATATACTTTCAGCTCCTGACTATCTTTACTAATAGAGGGATGTATAGTTACTAAACAGATTTAATATTCTTAAAATTGCATTTCAATTAGTAAACAGCAGCTGATATTGTAGGGCCAGAATAACCATACTGCCTTACCCAGTAGCAAAGGGAATTGTAAGGGGCCAACTCAAGAAGTACTGAGTTCACAGGTATACGTATTTTTTTTTTTTTTTTTTTTTTTGAGACAGTGTCTCACTCTATTACCCAGGCTGGAGTGCAGTGGCCTAATCTCAGCTCACTGCAACCTCCACCTCCTGGGTTTAAGCCTCAGCCTCCCAAGTAGCTAAGACTACAGGTGGACACCACCATGCCCAGCTAATTTTTTGTATTTTTTAGTAGAGACGGGGTTTTGCCATGTTGGCCAGGCTGATATCCGTACTTTGGCTTTACATTTCATGCTAAGATTATGTCACTTCTACAACTAATGCTGAGTATCATCCCAAGATAAGTGATTCATATATTTTGGTATGTTGGGGTTTTTTAATACCTCTCCTAAATTGAATATGAATTTGGATAGGGTTCAAGATATTCTTAAAGTCTGGTAAACAACAAAAACAATGAAAAGTTGTCATAACCTATTTGGGTAAGATAGCATCATCTAGGCAATATTTTCCATGAGAACTGCTATAACCTCCTAGTGAGCAGTCAAGTATGAATACCATTATGAGACTGATCCCTTTTCCTTTTGTTTCCCTGGGATTTCTGAACTAAATCCAAATTTCCAGGCTACATGTCTTAGTTTGTTCAGGCTGCTATAACACAGAGACCAAAAATTGGGTGGTTTGTGAACAGCAAATATGTATTTCTCACAGTTCAGAAGACTGGAAAGTCCAAGATTAAGACACTGGCAGATTTGGTGTCTGGAGAGGGCCCATTTATTGTGACCTCACATGGTGGAAGGAACTAGCTATCTCTCTGCTACCTCTCTACTGTCTCTTCCATAAAGGTACTAATTCTACTCATAGGGGCTCTGCTCTTGTGACCTGCTCATCTCCAAAAGTCCCCACCTCTTAGTACTATCACCTTGGGGATTAGGTTTCAGCATATGAATTTTGGGGGAACACAAACAGATCGCAGCACTACACAAAAGTGGATGTGGTCAATGATGCTATTTTCTGGGAAAAAAACTTCACTGCATGTGTTACTAGTCACCTTACGTAGAGCTCTCTTCTAACTCACTTGGCTTCAGGTATGACCTTTAGTTCCAGGACATACTTCTCTATGGGTGATACCCAGGGGGAATGGAGCCCAAGAAATAAACTGTGTTCTTAGAAAAATGGAAGCCACCACTCCTGCCACCCACCTTTCCAGACTTAGCAAGTAGGACATTTGCCTCATTGTGTTGCTAAATGGCCTACATCCTCCACCCCCAGCTTATGCCATGAGGGAGTCTCCTTTAAGTGCTCCTATTCCAAATAGAAGGCCTCCTGGAAAGCTGCCTAGCTACACAATCATGTTGTGTGTGGGCCGTGGGCCTTGACCTTTTCTATGTCTTCACCTGAACAGAGCTGCCAATAAGCATCAGAGACAAACGCCACCTTTAATTGCCCTTTCTCAGGGACTGCTTTTTCCCTAGTGACAGACACTGCTGAGGCGTTTTTGAGCTGGGTCCAGCAGACCCAGAAAATACGGCAAATGAGAAAGCCAGATTTTCTGGCAGGAAAAAGGTAACCAGCTTTCATGCTCAATGAGGGGCCGATCACAAATGAAGTCCAAGTGCATCGTGCCATAGCTGAGAAAACGCCAAGCTGGTTGGAACCCGTGGCCCACTTTCTAGAACATCAACAAAGGTAGAAGTACTGTCAGAGTGCCCTCAGCCTTCGTCATCAAGGCTGACCTAAGCAGAGAGGTCCTCCAACTCAGGCTAAGGTGGGCAGGGACTCAAGGAGTCAACAAGTCAAAAAGGACAAGGACACGTTCAAGAAAAGAAAGGCTCATATACACGTTGTCAGCTTATAAATGCACCTGCTATCACCAAGGCAAAACAAGCAGAACAGTCCCTGCTCCAATCACTTTCTGCCTCATCTGCCATTTTGTCACTTCAGAGCCTTTTACAGCCTATCCTTCATGGTCATGTGTATCTTACTGTTATCAACACAAAAATATTGGGTACTAGGGATGAACATTCAGGATAATGTGTCCAGGGTCCAGGACCACTCCAGAAAGACTGGCTGCACATCTGCTAGAGTTGGTGACATGAGAGAAGTAGACTGAAACACATTACCCAACTTGCCAGTTCAAAGTCACTTCACCTCTTTGTGGCAATATTTGCCCATAAGGGCAGTCACTCTTAGTTGCTGAAAGGTCTCTGCAAAATTATTGTGGCCCCACGGAGATATTGGCTAGATGTTTGGGCATTGGTTTGGTGCTCCATGAACCAGCTTGGGGTTGGCAAGCCTGAGAAGTATTTTGAAAATGTGTGTGTATGAGCTGTAGAGGCTGGCAACAGTACCCAGAAGGTCTATTTCTTTAAATAGTTTCTTCATATTTTAACGCTATTAAGAAAACTTCTCCTTTAAAAATTATTGAATTCAAATCTATCAGTTTCTTGCAGCTCGTTATCAATAACTTTAATCCAGTAGTTTTCCTAGTAGTTAAAAGAAGTTTTTATTGGGATTGGCAGGTTTGGCCTAGTAGGACATGCCTAGGCAGATTATCTGAAGATATCCAAAGCCACAAGACAGTACCAGGTACTGGTGTTGGGTTGTCAAGGGGAGAAAACAAAACTACCAGTGTCAGACTTTGCCTGCTTTTCAGTTTCATCTAGTTTAAATTCTGATGCTTCTATGGGATTGTAGCCCCTTATTTTGCTGTTTGTTTATAACCCCTACAAATATTGTTTGGTCTACTAGGAAGGAGTATTATAGCTCTTGCCTCTCAAAAATGCTGCCAGAAGCTTTGCAGTATTTTTCTGCAAGCTTCATAAAGGGCACTTTGTTGTATGAGATATCCGTGCCCTAGTGGCTAAAGCATGTATCAGCCAAGAATCATAACTTTGGAAATAACCATAACTAAGTGACAGCATTTCCGGTAGAAGCCACTCAGAATATTCCAAGTCTTCTTGTAGAATATTTTGTCTGCTGCCATCAAATGACCCTCTGAAGACTTTTCTTGCCTTGATCATCAGAGATGCCAGACATGCTAAGCCATGTATACTACACTGTAGGGAATCAGGGCATCTCTTAACTTTGGATGGAAGAAAATATTTCTGAGGTTCCTGTTTCTTGGGATGGACTTCTCTTATTCTATCCTTGAAGCTCTCTGTTAGCAAAGTACCAAAGTTAGGTACATTGAGGTAGGGACTCATCTTTTTCCCATTTTTCAGATGAGGAAACAGAGGAACAAGGAGGTCAAATAACTTGCCTAAGGTCATGCAGCTAGAAGACTGTCAAGCCAGAATTTGAATTGGGAGGATTAACTCCTGAACGCACGCCCTCGGCTGCAGTGTTACCTCCCACAGTGGCAGGTTTGACTTTGACAGTGTTGGAGCCCATTTTTCCAAGTCATCTAAATGTCTGGAATATTTGCACCAGCACTCTCTGAACAAATTTGCTCAAATTATTTTCTGTTTACTTTCCCTCAGCCCTAGGCCACAATGCCTTCACTTATTACAGCTTCATAATCTATTAAGATTATTGTATCTGGTTTCCTGAAAACCAAATTCTCTACTCACCAGCACAGGCAGGGACACACATTGTGTCCTCCACATTTATGCAAACAAGACACAAGTCAAGCAGTGTATTTTTAAAAGAAAAACTTGAGAGATACCATGAAATAAGTTCAGACAGAACTCCATCCCTACAGCCCCACCACTTATCTCCATCTATGTTAATATGCCACTGAGTCAATGAAAAATTGGAATAACAACCATATCACGTTTTGAAAAGCTAAAAGGAACATCAGTAAATGATGGTCTTGTTATCTATATAGCTACTATTATAAAGGACTTATATTTGGCATAGTTTTACAATAAGTAGTTTCAAAATAATCTTTTTCATTTAAAAAATGGCAATCCATTGTGTATATGGTAACTATTGATCGGAATATTGAATTATAATAATACATTTAAGTGGTAACACTAACAGAGAATTTTATATAACTTGATAACATCTTTCATAATTGATGACTGTAAGATAGTATTCAGAGTAAATGTGAATTTTACTGACCAAGGTCAGTGTGAAAGAGAGGTTGAAAGCCAAACTCTTGGCCAGGCACGGTGGCTCACGCCTGTAATCCCAGCACTTTGGGAGGCCAAGGTGGGTGGATCATTTGAGGTCAGGAGTTCGAGACCAGCCTGGCCAATATGGTGAAACTCCACCTCTACTAAAAATACAAAAATCAGCCAGGTGTGGTGGTGGGCACCTGTAGTCCTAGCTACTTGGGAGGCTGAGACAGGAGAATTGCTTGAACCCAGGAGGTGGAGGTTGCAGTGAGCCAAGATCCCGCCATTACACTCCAGCTGAGCCAAGATCCCGCCGTTACACTCCAGCCTGGGTGACAGAGCAAGACTCTGCCTCAAAAAAAAAAAAAAAAAAAAAAAAAGCCAAACTTCGGGGTGAGGCAGATGGTTCTATTATCCTGGCTCATGTCTACTTAGTGTTTGACACTGGCATGCTACTTAACCTCTCTGAGCCTGTTTCCTAATCTGCAATATAGTGCCTACCTCATAAAGTTTTGTGAGAATTACATGAGGCTACCACATTTAGCACAATGCCTGGCACATGTATAAATGTCCAGTATAAATATCCAAGCACGAGACATTATTATTTTAAGAATAGTAAAGAGAAATATTTTCCTTTGGGCCACACACTCATATTTGGTATCTTTGCTGGAATATTTAATTCAGTATACCTAGGAATATAAATTATACTGAAATGATGTGTCCTAATATTTTCTCTGTAGCCTCACAAGCAAATTTCCTCCAACTTGTTATCTTGAAAAATTTCAAACCTACAAAATAATTGAGAGAATATTACAATGAAGCTGCATTTCTGTTTCACTCTGATTCACCAATTAACATTTTGCCACATGGAATTGCTTTCTCCAAGCCTCTACCTTTCTCTCTACCTTCACCAAATCATTTGAAAGTAAACTACAGACATCATGACAATTTGCCCCAAATACTTCAGCAGATGTCTCCTAAGAGCACCATGCTAATTGTCAAGAAAGTTAACACTGATACAAGAATGTTTTCTACTTTATAGCTCAATTTTCTCAATTCTCCCTATAATGTCTTATGTGGCTTTTCTCATTTGATCCATAATCCAATCAAAGCCTATGTACTTTATTTAATTAATATATCTCCGTAATCTCTTTTAGTCTTGAGCAGTCCTTGTTTAAAAAAAAAAAAAAAAAAAAAAAACACTGAAATTTTCAAGCATCAGGCCAATTATTTTGTAGATAGTCCTATAATTTAGAGTTGTCTGTTTTCTCATCATTACATTGAGATTAAAGATTTTTTGCCAAGAATACTACACAGGTGATATTGTGATCTTCTTAGTACATCAAATCAGAAGACACAGAATGTCAGTTTTCCCATTATTGGTGATGCTGAGTGTGTTCAATTGACTAAGGAAGTGACCTCCAGATTTCTCCATTGCAACGTGTCACATGTTTCCTTTGTAATTAATATATAACCTGTGGGGTGATTCTCTGAGGCTGTGTGTCCTGTTCCTATGTTTCACTCAGTGGTTTTAATATCCATAGATGATACTTGCCTAAATTATTTGAGTGATTATAAAATGGGTTACATTATATCATTCCTCTATATCTGTTAGCTGACATTCTTTCTTAAGAAGAGCCCACTCCCCACCTTTTCATAGTACTATTATGGACTCAGGGATTATTTGTTTTATTAAGCATGTTATCATAATCCATTGTCATTATTATTCTTCTTGATACTCAAATTTTACCAAATTTTGGGGATTGTGGCCCTAAGTTGCCTCTTATGTTCTTTGAACACATTTCCATCAGTTTTTAGGCACTTCCTTGCTTTCTGGAATCGATATTCCAGAATCACTTTGAACTTTCCATGCCCCAGATCTAAAATCAATCACCATTATTCCATGGTGTCCTGGTTTCTTCCTGCAACAAGTGTTTTGTCTTACAAGTACTCAGGACTAGTGAATAAAAATTTATCTGTGCATATGTGTATAATAATCTAGACAAAAGAAAGTTTTTTTTTTGGCCATTACATTCTGGGAATTGGACTTCACACTAGGATCTCTCTGTTGGGTTGTATTTTTTGTTTAGTGGCGTATATCTAGGGGAATGTAGAACAAGGTCAATGACAAGATCTTTTTGGCTGATCAGATACAATATTTTGAAACATTACCTGGTGGGCTTTGCTTCAACGGCAAATCAAAGCATTGGGGCCAAAATGGGGCTGGGTGCAGTGGCTCATGCCTGTAATCCCAGCACTTTGGGAGGCTGATGCAGGCAGATCACTTGAGGCCAGGAGTTCAAGACCAGCCTAGGCAACATGGCAAAACTCTGTCTCTACTAAAAATGCAGAAATTAGCCAGCAAGGTGGCACGTGCCTGTAATCCCAGCTATTCGGGAGGCTAAGGCAGGAGAATTGCTTGAACCCAGGAGGCAGAGGTTGCAGTGAGCCAAGATACATTGTGCCACTGCACTCTAGCCTGGGTGAGAGAACAAAACCCTGTCTCAAAAAAAAAAAAAAAAAAAAAAGCCTCAAGCCCCAAATTGCTATATGCTGTGTGTATGTGTGCATTATATATATTCTTAATCATATGCATACACAATCAAATACATATACAATAATCACTTAATATGGAAACTGAGAATCCTTCCAGGCACTCTCACTCTTTTAAATTCCAACCAAAGTCCAAGGCCAAGAGAAGCAGAGCTTCTTCTTTAGGGGGTCTTCCTGTCTCAGCAACCCATCCAAGGCTTTGTGGAACACCACTTCCAGAGTCCGAGTCACTCTGCTTTCCATCTTGCCAGCTCAGCTAAATGTCTTTCTGTCACCTCCCAGATATTTGCTTTGGGCATCTTCTTTTGGGTTCTTAATGCTCACTTGATTTCCCTGCAGTAGGCAACTGGCGTCCAGCCTATGCTTAATCTTAGAGGACAGCTGGGGGTACATGTTCTTCTATCTGGTCCAGTAGTGAAGCTTTTTTCCCCTTTCTCTCCCTGAGGCTAGGAGCAGATCTCCTCTGTCTCACAGGATCTTCATCACTATTTGTCAATATTATTCTCAGCTAACATTTTTCTCTACATATATAACTGAGAATTTTTTTTATCTTCGGAGATTATTTCATCATTCAGTAAGTTTAGGTTAAAATTATTAGCTCTCAAGTCTCTAGTATGTGTTTTAGCTGACTATGGAACTTATATGCAGCATTGAACTCTAGCATCCCTAATGACCTTGGTCATTTCCAAAAAATTATACCTGCTATTTCTATCACCCATTTTTGGGACTTGTGTGGCCTTCTGTTTATAGTGATAATAGATTTGACTAAATTTAAAATAAAGAGTTTCCTGGTCTTTTCCATCTATAACTAATTCTTATTTTTCTCTGGAATTTCACCAGATGAATTGTGGGGACTCAGAACAGCCTTCAGCACAGACCCTTACAGTCCTACTGAGCCTTGGAAATCTGTCTTAAGACTTAAGGCTGCCCATGTGCCATGTATGAGGCCTCTTCTCAGAAATCTGGGGAAGGTCCCCTCTACTTCCATAAGATTTTTCTGCTTCCATCTGTCAGTGGGAAACACAGCTCTATCATTGCACATTGCTCATTTCACCAATCAGTAAATCAGCCTGGGATTCTTTGTTTCAAAAAATAAGGCAAGTTACCTTAGGAAACCTCCAAGCACCTCACCTGCCCCAGCTGCCTCCTGAGGCTTGACAATTAAAGTTCTCAGGTGGTGTTAGCAGGAAGTGTCCCATTGTGACCCTTGAATTACAGCCTGTGGAGTCTTTCCCTGTGAATTGAAATGTGTGGTTGGGAACACAGTATGACTTGGTAAGGTACTGAATTAGCAACATGCAGGCTCCATGACAAAGGTATGGCTTCCCGAGAGCAAGGTCGCATTAGATTTGTCGTGAATACAAGGGCGTTCCACGGTGTGTGTGCATGCACTGCCACAAAAGGCAGGGATACACGTTATTCAAGGTCGGAACAGTCTTAGTGGAAGGAACTATATGGATCTGGCTACTGCAAAGAACAAACCAGTAAACAGATATGGAGTGTGGCCATTGGCTTGGTGACATGCTAGGCAGCATCACCACACTGCGCAGGAAAGAGCAGAGCAGGTAAACAAAAGAGTCCCGTTTATAGACTTGTATTCTCACACAACTTGGCAGAATTAACATGAGAGAGGAACCTCAAATTTCCAAGGGGATTTTCTGGGGGTAAGAACGAGTCTGGAAAAATAGACCTAGTTTAGGGATTGCACGCAGATCACCCTCATACCCAGTAGTGGGGGTCGCCAGAAGATGGCCTCCTGGGTGGAATAGGCACAGGCATGGTGCCTGTCATAGAGAAGGAATGATAGTTGACAGAATGCCTTACACACTTATGCCTGAGGTTGCAATCGGACCTTGGCAATGACCTTGGCTGTAAATAATTCCCACATGCTTAGCATTCCAATAATGGAACACTAGGCATAAATGGGTTAAAACTCAGATAAAAAATGTGTTGAGGTCTACTGAGTGACTGGCTTTGCCCAGTGATGATGCAGAGTCAGCTTGTGGGGTGAGGGGATAATATGGTTAGGCTTTGTGTCCCCACCCAAATCTCATCTTAAATTATAATCCCTGTAATCCCCACGTGTCAAGAGAGAGGCCAGGTGGGAGGTAATTGGATCATGGGGGCAGTTTCCCCACTGCTGTTCTTTTGATAGTGAGTGAGTTCTCAGGAGATCTGATGGTTTTATAAGGGGCTCTTTCCCCTTCACTCGGCACTTCTGTGAAGAAGGTGCCTTGCTTCCCCTTCGCCTTCCACCATGGTTGTAAGTTTCCCAAGGCCTCCCCAGCCATGCTGAACTGTGAGTCTATTAAACCTCTTTCTTTCATAAATGACCCAGTCTCAGGCAGTTCTTTATAGCAGTATGAAAATGGACTAACACAGAGGGCCACTGGAGACTTATGCTACACCAAATCACTTTACAAAATCCTTCCCCCTCAGCATCTTCCACTATCTGTAGAGGAACCTGGGATGAATGATTTGTTGAGGCAAAGAACTCCCACTTTTCTTATGGAAAAAGGTTACAGATTTTTTAAATGAAAGGATGATTATGTTTTATTAATCATATGGATTAATATGGAACCAAAGTGCATATATATAAGTGGGTAAGTGTGAATCCCGCACAGGCACAGTGTATTCTGGTTCTTCTTATGCTCTGCTCTCTATGATAATTGGTCTGTCTTCAATTTCCAAGGCTAAGACAAATTAGGCTCCAATGTGGCTGTGAAAGCCTCGGAGAGGGGGCACTCTGCAGCCTCGGATTTGTGCTCTGTTCTTTCCAGAATTCATCCTGTGTTTCCTAATAGGTAATACGTCTCTCCTGAATGTGACTACTCTTTCTGAATGTGAAAATTTCTGTGATTATACACATAACATTTATGACAACAAATACGCTGATAAGAACCCCTTTTGGCTGATGACAGTAAAGACTGAATACGCTGTAATTACAATATAAAGTGGCATTATGGAAATTTCATAATATTGGCTAGAATCCATTTCCAGATACTGATGCACCTATGTCCCCTCAACCGTTTCAAGTAAAGGTTACTGCTCTACATTTCACCCTGGGATCAAGCCCATTTCCCTTGAACAACATGGTAAGGGGAGGGGTTGCAGCCAGCCCCACTGCAGATCACGTATAAGGCACAGGGCTCTGATGATTGGGAACCCAAAGCCCAGCTTGGCTCTTGCCCTGCTGAGAAATCAGCGAATCTGCCTGCTAAGAAAGCCAGCTTTGTGTACCCCTCTACCAGACTGAGACTGTGCACTCCCAGAGAGTGAGGACAACACCCATCTCATTCACATGCTGACAAACAGCTTCTCTATGAATGCTTGCTGAATACCTTTTGAGTGCAAGTGAATGAAGAGATGACTGATCTGGGAGGCCACAAGAAGGGGCTGCCCTGAGTAGATGGTAGCACGTGGCCCTGGACACCACCACCTCCCATTTACACATGGCCCCCTCTCCTGGCTCTAGAACTCGCAGGGCATACTGTATGTTCAAGAATCTTGGGCCATTTCTCAGTTGACAGTCGATAAATCTCTTTGACATGTTAGCTGATAACAGGGCATAAAATCTAAGACTTCTGGGAGAATCTTGAATGTCAAAGGAATGGATATATTTATGGTGCTGGTACTTCCGTGATCACCATGTGGGTTTGACCCTCCAATCAATCACACCATATGGGTGTCACCATTTTGCCTTCTTAGGATGCTCACCTGAACCTGTAACCTAATCTCCCTGAGACTCAGTTTATTGCTTTCTTTTCTCTAAATGTGGGGATCATTATATGTGGAGAGTAGCTCCTTTTCAAATGGTTGTGGGCCATTTGTGCATCCTTGCAGAATACTTATGCAAGTCTTTTACTCATTTTTCTGGGCAAATAGTTATTTTAATGATTATTGATTTGTAGGGGTCTTTTAGGTATCTTGGAGATATAAAACATATTCTAAATATGTTATCCCACTTCTGTAATTTATGTTTTCTCTTAATAGTATTTTAGATAAATGAAAGTTCTTAATTTTTACTAATTCCAATTTATCATTTTCCCCTTTATGGTTGTGCTTTTTGTTCTCCATCTGATAAATTGTTCCCCATGCCAAGATTTTGCAGGCATTTTCCTATGTCTTCTTCTAGATGCTCTGTAGTTTTTCCTTTTGTATTTAGATCTGCAATTCACAAGGAATTGATTTTTGTGTATGGTGTAAGGTAGGGTAAAATTCATTTTTTACCATTTAGATATCCAATTAACTCAGCACCATTTACTAAAAGGGTTATCTTCTCACTGCACTTCATCATCTCTTTTGCAATACATCAAATGACCTCATATGTGTGGTCTATTTCTGGACTGTATTCTGTTCCACTTGTCTGTTTGTATATCCTTGCGTCAATACCATGGTGTCTTAATTACTGTTACTTTTTAATAAGCTTTCATATCAGTAATGTAATGGCTCCAGCTTCGTTCTTCTTCAAGAATGGCTTGCCTTTCCACATCCTTTTACATAGCCATGTAAATTTTAGAATCAGCTTACCCATTTACGCACATACACACAACCCTGATGGAATTCTGATTATTATTATGTTGAATCTATAGACCAATTTACTAAGAATTTACATCTTTATAATATTTCAATATATGAACATAGTGTATATCCCTTCATTCATTTAGGTCTCTTAATTTACCTCAATAATGTTTTATAGTCTGAGGTATAGTGGAATTACATAATTTGGAAAGATTGTTTCATGGGTATTTTATGGGGTTTTTTGTTTGTTTCTTTTCTGAGATGGAGTCTCACTCTCTCGCCCAGGCTGGAGTGCAGTGGCGCAATCTTGGCTCACTGCAACCTCCACCTCCCAGGTTCAAGTGATTCTCCTGTCTCAGCCTCCTGAGTAGCTGGGATTACAGGCACCCACCACCACACCACTCTGTATTTTGGTAGAGATGAGGTTTCACCATGTTGGCCAGGTTGGTATTTTATGGTTTTGATGCCTTTTATATTTATTTTGATTTTTAACCATTTATAATGGTTAAAAATATTTTAGCTAAAAAAATTGCAAAGATATAAAATATAAATCTTATCTTCATCATGAATCCAGCATTCTTGCTAGCTTTACTTATCAATGCAAATAGATTATCTGTATAGCTTTCGGATTTTCTACATAAGCTGTTATGCCACATGCAAATAATGATAGCTTTTTCTATTCCCTTTCGATCTTTATTTCTTTTTAAATCTTTGAGACAGGGTCTCACTATATTGTCCAGGTTGGTCTCGAACTCCTGGGCTCAAGCAATCCTCCAATCTCAGCCTCCCAAAATACTGGGATTACAGACATGAGCCACCAAACCCAGCCCCTTCTCAATCTTCATGCTTTCTTTTCTTGTCTTATTGCCTTAGCTGGGACCTGTAATGCAATGTTGATGATAAATGGGGATGGTGGTTGTTGCTGTTTATTTCCAGTGTCAGAGAACCTAGACAGAATTTCTAACCAGTCATCTGCATTAAGGCAAGGCCTCCCTTCTTCTCAGGTCAATAAAACTGGTCTTTTAATATGCTTTGAAATTGGGGCTTGGGGGAGTTTGTCTCAGCAGAAACTGAAAGGGAAAAAAACTTACAAAATAAATGTCAGAACTGCCATGCCTCTATGTGTCCACCTGCAGTACAATTGGTGTGTCTATGTGCTGAGGTCTGTGGTGTTGGGAGAGGAGACGGAGTCTTATCAACAGGAAATAAGGACATGCCGGTCCACATAAGACCCTTAATCCCCAGCCCTAACTGGGGGAGAATCTGACTGGCTCAACCGAGTCACCAAATCATAGGCTTGGGAAACACCTCACTCAATCTTCTACCCATGCCACTAGTCCCTGAGAATATCTTGAAGAGCCTGGAGTTGGAGGACAATTTTGGTTACCTTCACACCCAAGAGCACTTCTTCAGTAACATCCCACCAGCCCTTTCATGGCCCTGGCTGGCCCCTTTCTGCAGTTTCTGACCCCACAGAGTTTCCTGCCCCCGACCCTTTAGCAAGATGGAGGTGGGTCTCACACCCTATTGGTACCTTTGCTGCTTCTGTGGGCACTCGCAGAGTTCTGAGTGGGCAGGCCATTAGTGAGCTGAGCCCTGTCCCTGGTTTTCAGTGAGCTCTGGAGGGACCCCCCTCCAGGCAGAGTGGGTGGTGAAGACCCAATCTACCACAGGAAGAAAATCTAGATACTGGCAGAGTAACTTCTACTGGGCTCCCACTCCTCTGTCACTACTTCTTAGATGAACTGGAAGGTATCCAACCCTGATCTGCATTGCCTGCATTTCTCCAAGTCTTTGTTCTTTTTCCTGGTCAGATCCGGTGACTAGTTTATAGGGTGAGATGCTCCCACCCTGTCTCCGCCTCTCTCTGATTTTTCGCTGTACTTACTCCCCGGGAGGGATGTCCACCAGCAGAACCCATATCTGACTCTACTGTACCCTTGGACTTAGTCTCCGGAGGACAGGAAAAGCAAAGTCCCAGGGCAGGGTCTGAGTTCTGTCACATGGGTACTATGTGGCACTGACTCTGGGCCACTCCATCATCTTCCCCCAGAGCCCACTGTTGGATTCAGAGAACAGAATCCTTTAGCCCGCACACTCCCTGTGGCAAGAAGCATAAGAAACATGCTGCCAGAAGAATTCTTAGATTCTCTGTCAGTAAGAATGCTTCTTCTTGAAAGAAAAAGAGATTTAATGGGAATGACAGATCACAAGTTCACCCTCTCCGTTTGTGCCTTGTTTCTCTTCTCTTACCTCTCTCAGCCCCATCTATGACTGCTTTCAATTTTTCAGACCCTGAAGGAGGAGAAAAAAGCAGTGACCCGTGGGACTGCAGAGAACAAGCAGCTACTCCGAGGGAGGGAGATGCAGCGGGGGGTTTTGCGTGAATGGAGAGGGGGGCTACACAGCGGGAGCCTCGGGAGGGTGGTGGAGCCAGCCTGGGCAGTGCCATGGGCCAGCTCCTCCCCATGCCTCATATGCATTCCTCACACTGCCACCGGGACTGAGGCATGAGCTGTGCATAATTAATTTTTATTGAAAGAGTTTTTTTGTCTGCAGACATTGTGTTCTGCTTTTACCATGACGATAAAGTCTCCAGTACAATTTTGGATTTAATTATAGCCCTATTTCGAGGGAATAAAAAAACCTCCCATGTCAGAGGCACAGATAATTGGTGATGCCAGGTGGAACTGAGACATGGGTTCTGGGGCACAGAGCAGTTGCTTCCGGCTGATTCAGATCTCATGATCCATTCAGCTGGGCTTTGGTTGGGTTCTGGCCTCCCTCCCCTCTATTCCCATCGCCGGAACCAATGCGAAACTGGTGCCCGACAGGACAGAGACAGGACTAAGTCACGCGTACAGACCAGCTCCTAACCCTTCTTCCCAACCCCTGCCACCACCCTGTATTCCAGTGACCTTAAGCCAGGCCAGGATTTTTCACTCTGGTGTTATTAATAGATTCCTTAGGCCTGGAGGGGACCCTGGAATCTGTGTTTTAGACATGTTATCTGTGATTCTTGTGATGAGGCATGTTTGAGAAACCCTTCAGCAGGCAAAGGGGCTTGGTTTCTTTGGATGAGCTTGATCCTTCTGAATAAGTCACTGAAGTGAGACTTAGGCAGCGGCAGATGAGATTGCAGGATTGGCTTTGGGCAGCTGGTCCAGGAATATGATGTCTCATGGATAGGGACAGAGAGGAAAGTGGCGGAAAGGTAGGCAGGGAAGAGGGATCGGAAGGAAAAGGATGTTCTCCAAGGCAGCACTTGAAACCAGAAGAGGTTCAAGTGGTCCACATTAGGATGGTGAGCAGCAGGCTGCACATGGAAGCAGGATAAAGAAATCATTTGATGGCTAAAGCTAGGCATTTGCCATATTTGGATATGACTTGGTGGAAAGCCCCAACTTAGAGGTTAGTGGCAGTTTCCGATTGGTTAAGCCTAAGTTTTGCTTTACTGTTTACATTGGGCTTCAGTTTGCTTGCACAGGAACCCAAGACACTGGAGCCATCTCAGCCAACTGGCCTCCCAATTAAAAAACTTTTAACAGTGTTTAGAGCAAGAACCATGGGCAGGCTATGCCAGGACAGCATGATGGACCACAGCAGTGGAGATAGACTGCAGTTATAGGTGTGGCCCTGCATTGGAAAACACAACATTCACATGGATGAACTCAGAACTTAGATGGTCAGAGGTTAAGAGGGGTTTCATGCTGTAGCACTTAGTGAACAATCTTAGACTATTTTAACTATTTCACGTATGTTTTGTCTTCTCAAAGAATTTATAAGCAATTCCAGGATTGGGCTCTACTATGTAAAGTTTCTTCAGTTATATTTTTCGTATATGACTAAGAAAGCTTGAGTTTAAAAAAGCGCATTACAAAAACAATTGGTTCAATGCTTAAGGACCAAAGAAAGGCAGTGTCTTAATAAAATCAATTTTCCTGCAGGAACTTCAAAAGCAAAGCCTTTTTTATAGCTACAAGTGGGTAGCTATAAAACCCAAACATCACGGAGCAAATCCAGCTTCTGATTATACAGAGTTTTGCAAGGAGAAATGTCCTTTTTCATCAGCCACATTCACCTTGACACAGGCTTCATGCATGTCCCTGTCACTGTGATTATCTGTGTTCTCCTCCAGCACCTTGCAGGACCAGCCCTAGGGCAGGTGCAACAGGTATTAGTCCATGTGGCACCATTTCTAGGATCCAGGAAATAGACTTCTTGCTCCTTAAAATAATCCTCCCCCATCTTCCTCCTCTCCCCAGAGAGTACCTAAAATTTCTTCTTGACAATGTGTTCTGTTCCTTACTTTGAGATAGAGCTTAACAAATAAAAACACCAAGAGAAGTAAGAAATTGGCCCAGATTGAGACTAAAGAACAAAGAGGTGATGGTTTTGTTACATAGGAAGGGGAAAGGTGACATGATAACCAGGCAGCCCAATCTACACCAATGGAGAGACTGTGCGTGGGCTCCTTGGTCATCTCTGGGAGTCATCTCTTTTCATACCATGTCCCTCACTTTGGTAAACTCATACTTAAAATCCAGCTTTTTATATTAGGTGCTGTCGCCTCATAGGTTTGAGTGTCCCTCCTCTGTGCTTTCATTGGTTCCTGATGTTTGCAATATCCCATTGAACTAATTTTCCATGGCACATCTCCCCCAGCATAATGTGAGCTACACAGAAGCAGGCATTGGGCATCCTTCTTTATGTTTCCTGGCTCTAAGCACAGTGTCTTGTATACAGTGGGAACTTCGTAACCTAAATTTAACAGTGGTACAAATGGAATGAGTAGGGACTTGGGAGTCAAGGGTATCTTTGATGGTCTCAGAATTTGCCAGATTTTTGACCTTGAGCAAGTAGTTCTGAGCCTCATCTGTAAAAATGGGCATAATAAAATGAACTTGCATGGTTGAAAAGATTTCATGAGATAATGCAGATGCTTCAGTCAGCACAGAAATTCACTACTTGTTTGTAATACGAAAGGGAAACCTATGGTGAAAGCTTACGATGAATCATCAGCCCTGAAAGGATGTGTGCTGTACACGCAGCTGTTTCTATAACCCCTGAAGCACATCTCTCCACATATGCTTGAGAAAGTAAAGAGACAAGGGAAAATGACTATCAGTCAAAAACCAGAAATGAGATTCAAATATGGCCATCTTGGCGGAAGTCTCAATTTTACCACATAAAAACTGCCTTCCGATCTCCTTTTCTCTTCCCTCAGTAGCATCTTGGGTTGGGTTTCATCACTGCAGGTTTAAACAATCACTTGAGCTTCAAACTTAGATCTCAACATCGAATGTTGATTTTAACATCATTATTCCCTCCACTCTGCCCAGGAGATTTGGGTGAGATGAGATGAGGGAGGTTGAGGGATTCTACCCTGGTGCCTGGCATTTTTCATGTGCAATTCCAGGCAGCCCAATCTATACCAATGGAGAGGCAGAATCCAACAAGGGAACATGCCCACTCCACCTGTGTCTTTAAAGTCTAGCTCCTCCAGGGTTGCAGTGGGCTGGGGGCTCAGAAAAGAGGTAGCGGTGCCACAGATGGTGTTATAACTAACAAGTTGGTGGGAGGGCTGTCCTTGATGATTATTTGAAATGCTTGTGCTAAAACCCTGAATGTGTCTTCCACGCCAGTAATGCTTTTGGTACATGTGACAGGGTGGTAGTCCAGACAGGAGAAACAGCATATGCAAAGGTGCAGGGGCCCAGGAGAGACTACCTAGCTCTCAGGCAGACAAGAACTTGGGAATGGCCCAACAGGGACTTGGGTAATGGATGGACTGGTAAAGCAGGCAAAGGTCAGATTAGGAAAAAGTCCTTTCCTGCCAGGCAAAACAAGCTGGGTTTTACCCAGTGGATGATGGGGAAATGTTGAAGGACATTTATGCAGAGTCATGGCATGTTGGGAAAATCTTCCAGGTAGAGCTTCATGGGTGGATTGGAGAGGACAAGGCTAGAGGGCAGGACACTCATTGTGAGGCTCAGCTGAGGAGCTCAGCTCCGGGCCCTTGCTGCGCACTCTGCCTCCCATGATGCTCTCTGCCAGGTATTCAGGCCAAGGCCTCACCCACTAAGTTCCAGCTCATTTCCTCCTGCCCTGCTTCCTGGGTCCTCCTTTCCAAAGCTGCCCAAGTGCAGATGGGCTAGGGAAACTGTCAGACTCATTGCTCAAGGCAACACTTGCTGCCAGTAGGAGAAAGGAGGCCTTCCTTTTATGGAAGGCCTGGGATTCTTCCTTGACAACAGCTCTTAGATCCTTGCTTAGTAACGGAAGATTCCCCCCTCCTGCCTTTCAAGTTCTCCCATCAGTGGCTCCCACGCAGGCCCCACCAACTCTCAGCCTGTGGATGGCACCCCCTGCTGAAGCTGAGGAAGAGACTCTCGGCCAGGTCTGAGGGCGCATTTGAGTTTCCCCGCCACACACACACACACACACACACACACACACACGTACTCATGCACAAGGAATGATCTTGACTTTGTCAATGGAGGGAAGTATATTTTGGTAGGCCAGGAAACTACACTCGACCCAGTGTGATGAAAAGTAGTAGTCTAGTGACATTGCAGCCACACAAAACCACATAGAATTAGGGAATACTAGATTCCCACTCTGCCTCGGAATTGGGCAGATTAACTTCTTTAAGCTCAGTTTCCCGAACTGTAAAATACAAACAATCCCTACCTTTTGGGGTTGTTTTGAGAATTAGTGTTTGTAATGTGCCTTACATAGAGATCTGTAATCAGTAAATAACTATTAATGTTATTAACAATCCTGTGCATATCAACATTTGAGTCCTCCTAAGAATACTCCCTACCCCAGCTCCTGTTCTGAGAGCTTTTAATCAGTTTCATTTATTACACTTATTGAAACCCTACTAAGTTCAAAGCACGGTCATAAATAATTATAAGAGATAAATTATATAATAATCCTATCTTTGGATTGTTTGCAAAAGATGCAGAATGAAAATTTTGCTGAAATGTTAGACTTTAATAATAGTAAGTTTCATGTATATCTCCCTTACCGTCTGCTTGAACTTGATTTTTAGAGCCTGTGGTCCCCTGTGAAGAAAGAAAAGAAGAAATCTATTGTTCAGCTTAACCCTAAGCCAGATATTCTCAATACTAATGCTTTGGTGATTTTTGAAAGTGTGTGTGCATGTGCCTCTGAATGCATATGTGAGAATGAAAGAGAGGTTAAAATTATGAAATTGAACTGTGTGGTGTAGTGGGAAGAGCCCCAACTCCTTGGGAGATAAGAAGACAGTTACTGAACACAGAGCCTTGGACACACCTCATTTATACTCTATAACCATCTTGCAAAAGAAGTTCTATTATTATCCTTATTTTACTGAGGAGGAAACAGGTATTAAGATTGAATAACTTACACAGTTAGTAACCAGAATACTCCAGTCTGACACCAAAGCCCATGCTCTTAACCACTCTCTTCTACTGACTGTGAACTTGGAAACAGGTGTGAAATTCCCTTTACCTGAGGGTTATCTTGAGGTCATTAGGGGATTCAGACAGTGCTCTGGAAAGATGAGATCAGAGGGAAAAGTAAACTGAATCTTCTTGGTTTCATATACGAGTAAGAGGACTGAAGTCAACTGGCATGGAAGACAGAGCGATGTCTTTGTGGGCACCATGGTAAAATGAGCACTGGACTGAACTAGCAGACACTCTTCTGCCACCAGCCTGCTGGGTGACCTTGGGCAGGACCACCCTCTGGGCCTTATTCTTACCTTCCGAAATACAAAGGAGTTGGGAAAGACGCTGTTATGATCTCCCCTCTCCGATTAAGCTAGAAAAGGATGTGATTTGGGAGACATCACTCTCAGGAAAACTATGCAGGCCCCTCCTCTTGGAGAAAAGATCTTCAATACTTTTTCATTTCGGTCCAAAACACAGAGTTGACAGTTGTCATTAACCATAAGAATATGGCAGACAGAGGATAAGGAAAAGGAAGAAAAATCTAGAAGCTTCTTTTTGCTGTTTTTTTTTTTTTTTTAAAAAAAACCTTTTTCTTCTGGCAGCCAAATAACACATCTTGTCTTAGAGAGGCTTTCATGGTGTATAATTTAAGACCTATAAATAGATGGCTGTTATTAACAAACACCACACTCACACACATACATTTTTCTCTCTATTCAGACATCAGCAGAAATATTACAGATAGGGATATGTGCAGTTTTAAACGGGAGGCACCTTTTTCTCTCCTCTACCAGCTGGAGGGCTGCATCTGTCTCTTCCTCCACGTTTCCCTCTCAACTCTTTCTATTCTTCTGGGTTTTATTTCCATCTCTGTCCCCTCTGCTGCTCAACCCCACCCTCCACATTCTTGCTTTGATCTTTCTTTCAACTCTCCTGTCTAACTCTTTATGCCTTAGTCTTTTCCTCATTAATGATCAGTCCTCTTCCCCCTTTCCAAAGGCAGTTTAAAACCTTATTAGACTTCCCTAAAATTCCACAGGACACACAGGCATGGATACAGCTATATTGGTAGAAAGAACTACACGGTAAGAGTTAAACAGGTTCAAATAAAAAAGAAGCCAGGCCAAGAAAGATGGAGCTGGTAATAAAATGTGTCTGACAGATGCTATTTATTACAGGAAAATTAAAAGAGGATCAGACCTGGCATAAGTATGATGGATTCATTGATGATTATTAAAATGTACATTTATATAACAGACAATCCAAAGAGCTCTTCAGTACATGATTTCAATTGATCCTGAAATCAATAAAGCAGAGGGTAGAGGAGACAATGAAGGTTAGGAGGCTTGATCCTCCTAAGATACTACAGCCAGTGAGTGGCAAATCTAGGACCAACTCTGAGTTTTGTGCCACCCTCGGGAGGCATTAAGATATATGTCTTATCACCATCTTAATATTTCTCACACCAATTTATAAGGTCTGTTTACTTGTTTTTCTTCTCCCCTCTTCTATAAGTTCTTTGATTGCATCCCCAGTGCTAGGAAAATGCCTAACACAGGGAAGGGTAATAAATGTTTCTTCTATGAATCAATAAATGAAAAGAAGAATGCATGCATGCACCTTCCCCAAAAAGCCAACCTTAAACTAAGTGGTAAACAAGGTAAAATTTGACATGGGACACTTTGTATCATTTCACACCATGTTTGCTTCTGGGGCACCCACTTCAGCAGATCAGGATCCACATTCTCCATTCAACCATCATGGCTCCAGTCCTTTAATGCACCCTCTCCTGTCCATCCAATCTCAGCTTATTTATATCCCACCTCTAGCTGCATTCTGCCTGGTCTTATAATCCGGCACTGCCATGACTTCCCTCCTGCATATACTTTAAGCTTTCTAAGTAGCCGTGTCTTACTCAATTCCTTCATCTATTAATTGCAACAGGATAACTAATACTCATTTAAGGTCTACTATATGCCAGATACTATCATAACCTCAGGAGAGTTACACTTTAATCTTTATTTTATTGATGAGGAAACTGAGTCTCCAAAAGCTTAATTTACAACTCCTCATAGGGGGTTAATATATATTTCTTTAATGAACGAAGGAAAAATGGTGCAAAGAGTAAGTGATTCAGAATTCAAAGTCAAGCTTTTCTAAACCCAAAACCCAAGATTTCTCCAGTAGAGTAACCTCTTCCAATTCTAATTCCAGTTGGAATGTCCCTTCCAATTCTAAGACAACAGCAGAACTTATTAAATTGTCAATGAATTGAAAATCAATCCCTAGTCTCCAGGCACATGTAATCATCATCATAATTCTTGGAAACTATTTTAATCTTTTCTTCTTAACAGCATAAGGAATAGTATACATAATGCTTATCACTGATGTGGCTTTATTTATACACAAGGGGACCTGTTATTAGTTCCATTTTTCAGGCTAAGGCATAAAACGCTATTTCCTTTGTGACCCCAGCTTACCAAGTAAGTGAGAGGTGGATCTGGGGACAAGAGGCTGATTCCCCTGACAGGATGCAAATACCCTGGTGCTTTCACTAGCCCAATAAGAAAGTTCTGGTGTTCTCACTAGGTTTCTATTTTTTAACTTTAAAAAAGTACATTCAGGACGGGCGCAGTGGCTCACGCCTGTAATCCCAGCAGTTTGGGAGGCTGAGGTGGGCAGATCACGAGGTCAAGAGATGGAGACCATCCTGGCCAACACAGTGAAACCCCGTCTCTACTAAAAATACAAAAAATTAGCCAGGCATTGTGGCAGGCACCTGTAGTCACAGCTACTCAGGAGGCTGAGGCAGGAGAATCGCTCAAACCCAAGAGGTGGAGGTTGCAGTGAGCCAAGGTTATGTCACTGCACTTCAGCCTGGGTGACAGAGCAAGACTCCATCTCAAAAAAAAAAAAAAAAGAAAAATCATTCTTATGTCTCTAAAAGGAGACCTGAGAACTGAAATGAAAGCTGTCAACACTGTTCTGTCACCTGGCACACTCCTAATTGATGCTTCTGTACACTGCCCATCGTGATCTAGAAGGATCCTGGATTTCTGTAAAGACATCTGAGCAGGCAAAGAAAGATTAAATTATTATTATTATTATTATTATTGGTAAGAACTATGCATTTATTTACTCTCACTTCCCTGCCATTCTTATTTTTCCTCCCTCAAACCCAGGTAAATCCTGCTGGTGCTTCAAAGTCCTAGAATACCTTAACTACTCTGGAAAATCATCGCACATCACAACTCTCTCCTTGATTGCTGTCTTGTCTGAATCCCAATTTCCTTCCTGGTCAGGGCTTCTTAATTGTTTCTCATGTTTTAAACTGTTTACCAAACATACACACACACACACACACACACACACACACACATATATATGTGTGACGCCCAGGCTGAAATGCAGTGGTGCGATTCGACTCACTGCAACTTCCACCCCCCAGGTTTAAGGGATTCTCCTGCCTCAGCCCCCTGAGTATCTGGGATTATAGGCACCCACCACCATGCCCAACTAATTTTTGTATTTTTAGTAGAGACAGGGTTTCATCACGTTGGCCAGGCTGGTCTCAAACCCCTGACCTCAGGTGATCCACCTACCTTGGCCTCCCAAAGTGCTGGGATTGCAGGCATGAGCCATGACACCCAGCCAGGTTTTAAACATCTTAAGATACAGACCTAAGCACTAGAAATGCTGTAAGTGCATAGGAAATACATTTCAATCCCTTCAAAACTGGAAATATACAAGTTCTATATATGATAAACCTCTATTAATCTAAATTAACCAGAAAGAACTTTCTACTGCTCTAACTTCACAGACGTCAAAGACTTTCGGTCTCCTGCCAAGTGGGCTAAGTGCATCTTTGGAAGCATGCGCTGGGGACAGGAGGTCAAGCCCTGTGAGGACCTTGATCTGACACCAGGAGCAAGTGAATCCTGTTGGGACACTGGTGTCCATGTCAGCCCCCAGCAGCACACGGCTTCTAAAGCCATGAGAAAATGGAGCCGGAGGCTGACTCAGAGCTGCGACTATATTCAGTGTCGGGGCAGCACACGCTGAATCGCGTCACAGCAAATTTAGGCCTGTGCTGAACAAGGCAGGGAGCTCAGCACCTCCTCCTTCTCCACAGCCTGCCCATCGCCTGACATCTGGGCTACAGCCCATCTCCAGAGCTGTTCCTCAGTCTGGAAAAGGACATGTCCCTTGGACAATGGGTTCCCACTAGAGGGGGTTATGAATGCTGTGAGCACCAAGGAAGGTGGTGTATTTGGAGACCGGGGCTTTGACAACATTTTCTTAAGGCTAGGACACATTTCGTGGGCTGGATTATTTTTCCCTTTTCTTCTCGTTCAGATTCTCTTGGACATCAGTGGCCAACAGCATCGCACAGTTACAAGCCTAAGCTGTCCTCTTGGGTTTTTGAATTTTAATGTAGGAAATTATGTATTTGCTAAAAATAACATTTTAATCAAATGTCCTCTAGAACCAAGCTCAGTGGGGCTGTAACATTACAAAAGAAAAGAAAGGGAAGTCAAGATCCAGAATTCAAAGTCGGTGAGAACCTCCAGGTTTCTGCTTTTCAAAGCTGTAGGGAACCCCTGTCGCTATGTGTCTTACAACAAGACTATCAGATTGCAGCAGAGACTGCTTCTGACCCGCTGTTTAGGAGAACAAACACTTTCTTCGGATCTGTCCTTTCCAAACCCAGCTTTCAGCTGGAGGTAAAATTAACCACCAAGGACCAGCAGTGATTAGCAAATTTATAGGTAATTCCTATGTCTGTTCCCAAGCTAATGTGTTTTATTCTTTTTTGTTTTTTCTCTCTGCATGTGTACAGTTCAATAGGTAACTGCTGAGCCTAGAAAAGCGAGCAATTGTGCCTCTATTTACTCATCTGGATTTTTCATAGCTGATTTTTAAAAACACTCTTTTGAAATGCTAAGAGGCTCTGAAATATTTAAGTAAACAGACTATTAGGCTGAGAACCTCAGTGTCAAACAATAAAGAAACAATGTAGCAATTTGCTATTTGGTAGACAGAATAGGGAGCCACCTTGCAGGAGACAAAATATAGAAAATAAACGCTAATAAACCCTCTGCCTGACAATAGAGCTAACCAGGCCGATCCTATAAAAGGACTCAGTTAGAACAACAAATAACAAAAACGTAATTCCTTCATTTGAGACAAGCTTTTCCATTGGAAACACCTTTCACAGACACTAGTCTCATTTCCATCCCATAATCACTGAAGCAGGCAGAGGTTATCATCCTCATTTTACAGGTGAGAAAATTGAGTCTCAGAGAGGTTCCGTAGCTCGCCTAAGGTCACATAGCTAAGCAGTGTTTGAACCAATGCTAAAATCACATTTTTTTACTTTAAACTCTTTGCTATTTTCAGGAGACTGTGATGAAAGGAGAAGGCGTTACATAGCACCAGTCATCCTCTGTTTCTGGGTAAACCTGGGAGGGCATCTCCTGTGGCCTTTTTTCCTGCTGCCTCAGCCTGGATTACACTTACAGGATTATTATTATTGCTGTTGCTCTATTGCTAACCACTCTATTGAGCAGGCCCTTATGAAAACCTTTCTGTTAAGGATGTCAAAGCAATTCTACCAAAGGGAAAATCCAGCCCTGAGAGGCTAAACCACTTTATTCCAGTCCACCTAGTAATGCTACAAGAGCAGCAGTGTCTTCATCTTCCTCTGTCAGCCTTTAATAAATCCTGGACTAGGGGTCAGCAGTCCATGACAGAGATCTCCTGCTACTGCTGTGTGTGGCATGTGTCAATCCTACTCAAAACCCCTAGTCAGAGCTCTCTCCTCCTTAAACCAAATATTTGTGGAAAAGTTTAAAAATGGCAAAATGCTGTATAAATGTAAAGTATTATCATCTTTATATTCTGTGTGCTCAACAAAAATACTTTTTATCTAACTTCCCCACATCCTGCCTTCTATGTCTGCCAGCTGAGCACCCGTTTGGCTTATAGTAGGCACTCAGTAAAAATGTGTTAATATTAATACTGATTTGAACCCCTTAAGAATATCCCTTCCAGGAGTACGCTCTGTGGCTCTTAAAGCTGTAAAGACCTTCTAGATTTAATTAACCCATCATTGCAGCATGCCAGGGATAGATGAGGTTCAAACAATAAACCTTCAACACAGGATAAAAGGTCAGCTGTGCATACGCTAAAGAGCACTCCAGACATCTAGACCTGTTGTTTCTAGCATGCACGTGCTATTTCTTGCTTATCCTCATGAGGTTCCCTTCTCCTGGACTATCCTTCACTACTCCGCCTGGCAATTGTCCTCTAAAACAGAGCTAAGGTGTCATCTCTTCTGGGAAGGCATCTCTGCTCTTAGACTAGCCTGCACCCTACTGTAATCATTGCTTTCCTCCTTCATCTTTTCTATGGGTGGTAAACTCTGAAGGCCTAAGTATTATTGCATTCTGCATCCCCAGTGCCTAGCACAGGTTGCTGGCACACTAATGGTGCTCAGTTGATGTGTGTTAAGTGACCGCTCGGGGCCAAGACTTGTTGCAAGAGAAGCTGGAACAATGAACAGAAAAGTCCTTCTCAAGTGCTTCTCTCCAAAAGTCTTAGACTCGGTGTTCTTGGCTCCCAGATGGACTGCTCTGGGTTTTTTTTTTTTTTCCCATGTATTCTTCAAAGTTTACCCAGGCTACTCACAACTTCTGTGGATCAAGTATCTTCCACAGCCATTAGCAGATGGACACTGCCATCCAGGGATGATAATTTAATCTTCCCCTACCCTTTTAACAAAGTTGTGATATATGGGTATATGTGCAAAAAAGTACACAAAACACATATGCAGTTTAACAAATAAATAAAATACAGAGGACACCCACATGTCCACCAGCCGGGCGAAAAAAAGGAACCTTCACCATAGAAGGTCATGTATGTCCCTTTACTGATTACTACTTTACCATTTCCTCTCAGGAAACATTGACTTTTGTGATTGTCATTTCTTTGCTTTTTATGGTTTTACCACCCATGATGCAACTCTAAAGTCTTGTTCCCTGTTTTGGAAATATATATAAATGGAATCATTCTGTATTATTTGAATCTCATTTCCTTCATTAGATACTCTGTTTGAGATTTGCATGTACTGTGGAGCTGGGGCACTATTATTGCTGTACGGTATTTCATTGTGTGAATATACTACAAAGTATAATTCATCTATTCTGTTTATGGGTATCTAGATTGTATCAATGCTAGAGTTATTAAAAACAGTGCTGCAGTGCTGCCATGCACATGCTTGTAAAGGTTGATTGGTACACATATGCACAAAATTGCTAGGGCGTATACCCAGGATTATATTTCTGGGTGTGTATATTTAGAAGCAATATACTAAATAATGCCAAACTGATTTCCAAGTAGTTGCACCAACTTATACTCTCACCGGCAGTGGAGGAGCTTCCAATTTTCCACTCCCTTTTCATGGTCAGACCTTCCTGGCTTTTGCCCATGGAGTAAGCATGTAAGAAATCTCTTTATGACTATATTTGATTTACTGATTAATCTTATATTTAGTTCCATTTGCATTTCCTTTTTGTACAGCATCTGTTTAAGCCTTTTACTCATTTGTTCCACGGAGTAAAATGGGAAAATTGGTTTGCCTTTTCCTTAGTGATTTGGAGGAATTCATTAAATGTTTCTGATACTATCTGTTGTTCGTTATAGAAGCTAAAAATATTTTCTCTAACTCTGTGGTTTTTTTTTTTCCTGATGTCATATCTTTTGTAATTGATTTTTCTTCCGCCCATAGTCTTTAATCCACTGAAACTGACTTTTGTAGTATATGGTATGAGGTAAAGATCACACTTTTTTCCCATGTGGGTACCTAATTGCTTCAGTAATTTGTTGAAAAATCCTTGCTTTTCCCACTAATCTTGATATATGATACAGCTAGTGAGTTCTACTTCAAGAGTATCTTGGATATTCTAACTTTTTGCATATTCATATAAATTTTAAAATCAGCCTGCCAAGTTAAAGAAAAAATACAAATTCATGAAGTTTTGTTTGGGTTTGTGTGGAACTTAGAATTCAAGTGACATTTTTACAAAAATCAACTATTCTGATTATAAACTTAGTATACAATCCACTTATTTTGTTTTCTTTTTTAATGTCTCGATAAGACTTTTAATTTTCTTGGGAGAAGTCTTAAACAGAAATATTTTGTTAGTTTTATTCCCAAGGATATCATCTTGTTTTATGCTATTATAAACGGTAGCACTTTTATTTCATTTTCAATTTCGTGCTTGATTATATGAATTAAATTTATTGTTTGAGTATTGAATGTGAATGCTAGAACCATGTCAAAGTCTCTAATTAATTATAATAATTTTCCTATGAATTCCTTTGGATTTTCTACAGATCTCATCTATGAATAGTGGCAGTTACTCTTCTCCACTTTTCAATTCTCACACCTTTTATTTCTTTTTGTTATTTTACTGAGCCAGCAAGGAACTCCAGAACAAAACTGAATAGAAGGAACAATAGTGGGAATTCTTGTCTTGTTTCAAATTTCAAAAGTATTCTCAAAGTTTCAACATTAAACACGATGTTTGCAATAAGATCGTAGTACACACTATTCTATTCCTATTTTGGAAAGAGTTTTATGAATGAATGTTGACTTTTACTAAGTAATCTCCCTGAGTATGTGGTAATCACATCATTTTTCTTTTTTGTTAATGTGGTGAGTTGCATGAATTGCTTTTCCGAAGTCACACTAATCTTGCGTGCCTAAGAAAAATCCAAATTAGTCATGATATATATATTTTTTATATATTCCTGATTTCAGTTTACTAATTGTACTTTACATTTTATATTACATTCATGCATAAGATTGGGCTCTAATTTTTCTTTCTCATTTTGCCTTTGTTGAGTGTTACAATCAAAATTACATATAGCCTCATAAAACATAATGAAGTGCCCTATTATCCTGTTGTCTGAAGAAATGTGTATAAACTGGAAATATTTCTCCCTCAAACATTTATAGAACTTACTGATAAAATCATCTGGGCCTAGAGTGTTCTAGATAAGATTTTTTTCTAATAATTAAAGAACAATTCAGGATTCTTATTTCTTCATGAATAAGATTTTGGCAAGTTACATTTTTCCAAGGATGTATATATTTCATATTTATTTTCAAACATACTGGCATTAAGCTTCTCATGTACCCTATTATCTTCATGTGTACTGTATCTGTAGTAATGTTCACTTTTTCATTCCTAATATTATTTGTATATTTCTTTACCTTCTTGGTCAATTTCACCAGAGGTTTGTCAATTTTAGTCATAGTTTTAAAGAAATAAGTTTTGATTTTGTTTAATCTCTTCTATTTTATATAACATTTTTCTATTTCATTAATTTATCTTGTTTCTTTTAATGTACATTCTTCAGATTTATATTGCTTTGTTTTTCCTAATTTTGAAGTTGAAACTTCTCATTTTTCCAATCCATGCCTTTGAGGCTATGCATTTCCCTCTATCTCATGTTCTAACTGCATTCCATGGTTTTGTGGTAACTAGCCTGTAAAAATATTAAAAAGGGAAAGGAAAAGAAGAAGACCTGATTTGTAGCACGCCAATTTCATATTTGTCTTGTAAATACTGCACCATGACCAATTTCAAGCTACAAATGGTTTAACAGTTGGAAAATTTTCTGAATATTTAACAGTCAGCTCTTGCAAGCTGATATGAGCCAGCTCTAGCACACTCAAATTTTCAGTAGTATTTTCACAATTCCTTAATTCAAAATATGTCCTAATAAACAATATACTTCATTATCTGTCCACACATCTTTGATTATTAAGAAGTGTGTTCACATGAAAAAATGCTCATCATCACTGACCATCAGAGAAATGCAAATCAAAACCACAATGAGCTACCATCTCACACCAGTTAGAATGGCCATCATTAAAAAGTCAGGAAACAACAGGTGCTGGAGAGGATACGGAGAAATAGGAACACTTTTACACTGTTGGTGGGACTGTAAACTAGTTCAACCATTGTGGAAGTCAGTGTGGCGATTCCTCAGGGATCTAGAACTATAAATACCATTTGACCCAGCAATCCCATTACTGGGTATATACCCAAAGGATTATAAATCATGCTGCTATAAAGACACATGCACACGTATGTTTATTGCGGCACTACTCACAATAGCAAAGACTTGGAACCAACCCAAATGTCCAACAATGATAGACTGCATTAAGAAAATGTGGCACAAGGTGGAGCCAAGATGGCTGAATAGGAACAGCTCCAGTCTATAGCTCCCAGCCCGAGCGACACAGAAGACGGATGATTTCTGCATTTCTGTTTGAGGTACCAGTTTCATCTCACTAGGGAGTGCCAAACAGTGGGTGCAGGACAGTCGGTGAAGTGCACTGTGCATGAGCCGAAGCAGGGCAAGGCATTGCCTCACTCGGGAAGTGCAAGGGGTCAGGGAGTTCCCTTTCCTAGTCAAAGAAAGGGGTAACAGATGGCACCTGGAATATTGGGTCAGTCCCACCCTAATACTGCGCTTTTCCAACAGGCTTGGAAAACAGCACACTAGGAGATTGTGTCCCACACCTGGCTCAGAGGGTCCTATGCCCACGGAGTCTTGCTGATTGCTAGCACAGCAGTCTGAGATCAAGCTGCAAGGCGGCAGCGAGGCTGGGGGAGGGGCGCCCGCCATTACCCAGGCTTGCTTAGGTAAACAAAGCAGCCAGGAAGCTCGAACTGAGTGGAGCCCACCACAGCTCAAGGAGGCCTGCCTGCCTCTGTAGGCTCCACCTCTGGGGGCAGGGCACAGACAAACAAAAAGTCAGCAGGAACCTCCACAGACTTAAATGTCCCTGTCTGACTGACAGCTTCGAAGAGAGTAGTGGTTCTCCCAGCATGCAGCTGGAGATCTGAGAACGGACAGACTGCTTCCTAAAGTGGGTCCCTCACCCCTGAGCAGCCTAACTGGGAGGCACTCCCCTAGTAGGGACAGACTGACACCTCACTTGGCCGGGTACTCCTCTGAGACAAAACTTCTAGAGGAGCTATCAGACAGCTGAATCTGTGGTCTCATGAAAATCCGCTGTTCCGCAGCCACCGCTGCTGACACCCAGCCAAACAGGGTCTGGAGTGGACCTCTAGTAAACTCCAACAGACCTGCAGCTGAGGGTCCTGTCTGGTAGAAGGAAAACTAACAAACAGAAAGGACATCCATACCAAAAACCCATCTGTACATCACCATCATCAAAGACCAAAAGTAGATAAAACCACAAAGATGGGGGAAAAACAGAGCAGAAAAACTGGAAACTCTAAAGAGCAGAGCACCTCTCCTCCTCCAAAGGAATGCAGTTCCTCACCAGCAACGGAACAAAGCTGGATGGAGGATGACTTTGACGAGAAGAAGGCTTCAGATGATCAAACCACTCTGAGCTACGGGAGGAAATTCAAAACAATAGCAAAGAAGTTAAAAACTTTGAAAAAAAATTAGAAGAATGGATAACGAGAATAACCAATGGAGAGAAGGGCTTCAAGGAGCTGATGGAGCTGAAAGCCAAGTTTCGAGAACTACGCGAAGATTGCAGAAGTCTCGGTAGCAGATGCGATCAACTGGAAGAAAGGGTATCACTGATGGAAGATGAAATGAAGCGAGAAGGGAAGTTTAGAGAAAAAAGAATAAAAAGAAATGAACAAAGCCTCCAAGAAATTTGGGACTATGTGAAAAGACCAAACCTACGTCTCACTGGTGTACCTGAAAATGACGGGGAGAATGGAACCAAGTTGGAAAACACTCTGCAAGATATTATCCAGGAGAACTTCCCCAATCTAGCAAGGCAGGCCAACACTCAGATTCAGGAAATACAGAGAATGCCACAAAGATACTCCTCGAGAAGAGCAACTCCAACACACATATTTGTCAGATTCACCAAAGTTGAAGTGAAGGAAAAAATGTTAAGGGCAGCCAGAGAGAAAGGTCGGGTTACCCACAAAGGGAAGCCCATCAGACTAACAGCTGATCTCTCAGCAGAAACTCTACAAGCCAGAAGAGAGTGGGGGCCGATATTCAACATTCTTAAAGAAAAGAATTTTCAACCCAGAATTTCAGATCCAGCCAAACTAAGCTTCATAAGTGAAGGAGAAATAAAATACTTTACAGACAAGCAAACGCTGAGTGATTTTGTCACCACCAGGCCTGCCCTAAAAGAGCTCCTGAAGGAAACACTAAACATGGAAAGGAATAACCGGTACCAGCCCCTGCAAAAACATGCCAAATTGTAAAGACCATCGAGGCTAGGAAGAAACTGCATCAACTAACAAGCAAAATAACCAACTAACATCATAATGACAGGATCAGATTCACACATAACAATATTAACTTTAAATGTAAATGGGCTAAATGCTCCAATTAAAAGACACAGACTGGCAAACTGGATAAGGAGTCAGGACCCATCAGTGTGCTGTATTCAGGAAACCCATCTCATGTGCAGAGACACACATAGACTCAAAATAAAGGGATGGAGGAAGATCTATCAAGCAAATGGAAAACAAAAAAAGGCAGGGGTTGCAATCCTAGTCTCTGATAAAATAGACTTTAAACCAACAAAGATCAAAAGAGACAAAGAAGGCCATTACATAATGGTAAAGGGATAAATTCAACAAGAAGAGCTAACTATCCTAAATATATATGCACCCAACACAAGAGCACCCAGATTCATAAAGCAAGTCCTGAGTGACCTGCAAAGAGACTTAAACTCCCACACAATAATAATGAGAGATTTTAACACCCCACTGTCAACATTAGACAGATCAACGAGACAGAAAGTTAACAAGGATATCCAGGAATTGAACTCAGCTCTGCACCAAGTGGACCTAATAGACATCTACAGAACTCTCCACCCCAAATCAACAGAATATACGTTTTTTTCAGCACCACACCACACCTATTCCAAAATTGACCACATAGTTGGAAGTAAAGCTCTCCTCAGCAAATGGAAAAGAACAGAAATTATAACAAACTGTCTCTCAGACCACAGTGCAATCAAACTAGAACTCAGGATTAAGAAACTCACTCACAACCACTCAACTACATGGAAACTGAACAACCTGCTCCTGAATGACTATTGGGTACATAATGAAATGAAGGCAGAAATAAACATGTTCTTTGAAACCAATGAGAACAAAGACACAACATACTAGAATCTCTGGGACACATTCAAAGCAGTGTGTAGAGGGAAATTTATAGCACTAAATGCCCACAAGAGAAAGCAGGAAAGATCCAAAATTGACACCCTAACATCACAATTAAAAGAACTAGAAAAGCAAGAGCAAACACATTCAAAAGCTAGCAGAAGGCTAGAAATAACTAAAATCAGAGCAGAACTGAAGGAAATAGAGACACGAAAAACCCTTCAAAAAATTAATGAATCCAGGAGCTGGTTTTTTGAAAAGATCAACAAAATGGATAGACCACTAGAAAGACTAATAAAGAAGAAAAGAGAGAAGAATCAAATAGATGCAATAAAAAATGAAAAAGAGGATATCACCACCGATCCCACAGAAATACAATCTACCATCAGAGAATACTACAAACACCTCTATGCAAATAAACTAGAAAATCTAGAAGAAATGGATAAATTCGACATATACACCCTCCCAAGACTAAACCAGGAAGAAGTTGAATCTCTGAATAGACCAATAACAGGTTCTGAAATTGTGGCAATAATCAATAGCTTACCAACCAAAAAGAGTCCAGGACCTGATGGATTCACAGCCGAATTCTACCAGAGGTACAAGGAGGAACTGGTACCATTCCTTCTGAAACTATTCCAATCGATAGAAAAAGAGAGAATCCTCCCTAACACATTTTATGAAGCCAGCATTGTCCTGATACCAAAGCCTGGCAGAGACATAACCAAAAAATAGAATTTCAGACCAATATCCTTGATGAACATTGATGCAAAAATCCTCAATAAAATACTGGCAAACCGAACCCAGCAGCACATCAAAAAGCTTATCACCATAATGAAGTGGGCTTCATCCCTGGGATGCAAGGCTGGTTCAACATACGCAAATCAACAAATGTAATCCAGCATATAAACAGAACCAAAGGCAAAAACCACATGATTATCTCAATAGATGCAGAAAAGGCCTTTGACAAAATTCAACAACCCTTCATGCTAAAAACTCTCAATAAATTAGGTATTGATGGGACGTATCTCAAAATAATAAGAGCTATCTATGACAAACCCACAGCCAATATCATACTGAATGGGCAAAAACTGGAAGCATTCCCTCTGAAAACTGGCACAAGACAGGGATGCCCTCTCTCACCACTCCTATTCAACATAGTGCTGGAAGTTCTGGCCAGAGCAATCAGGCAGGAGAAGGAAATAAAGGGTATTCAATTAGGAAAAGAGGAAGTCAAATTGTCCCTGTTTACAGATGACATGATTGTATACCTAGAAAACCCCATCGTCTCAGCCCAAAATCTCCTTAAGCTGATTAGCAACTTCAGCAAAGTCTCAGGATACAAAATCAATGTACAAAAATCACAAGCATTCTTGTACACCAATCACAGACAAACAGAGAGCCAAATCATGAGTGATCTCCCATTCACAATTGCTTCAAAGAGAATAAAATACCTGGGAATCCAACTTACAAGGGATGTGAAGGACCTCTTCAAGGAGAACTACAAACCACTGCTCAATGAAATAAAAGAGGATACAAACAAATGGAAGAACATTCCATGCTCATGGGTTGGAAGAATCAATATCGTGAAAATGGCCATACTGCCCAAGGTGATTTATAGATTCAATGCCATCCCCATCAAACTACCAATGACTTTCTTCACAGAATTGGAAAAAACTACTTTAAAGTTCATATGGAACCAAAAAAGAGCCCGCATCACCAAGTCAATCCTAAGCCAAAAGAACAAAGCTGGAGGCATCACGCTACCTGACTTCAAACTACACTACAAGGCTACAGTAACCAAAACAGCATGGTACTGGTACCAAAACAGAGATATAGACCAATGGAACAGAACAGAGCCCTCAGAAATAATACCACATATCGACAACCATCTGATCTTTGACAAACCTGACAAAAACAAGAAATGGGGAAAGGATTCCCTATTTAATAAATGGTGCTGGGAAAACTGGCTAGCCATATGTAGAAAGCTGAAACTGGATCCCTTCCTTCCACCTTATACAAAAATTAACTCAAGATGGATTAAAGACTTAAATGTTAGACCTAAAACCATTAAAATCCTACAAGAAAACCTAGGCAATACCATTCAGGACATAGGCGTGGGCAAGGACTTCATGTCTAAAACACCAAAAGCAATGGCAATAAAAGGCAAAACTGACAAATGGGATCTAATTAAACTAAAGAGCTTCTGCACAGCAAAAGAAACTACCATCAGAGTGAACAGGCAACCTACAGAATGGGAGAACATTTTTGCAACCTACTCATCTGACAAAGGGCTAATATCCAGAATCTACAATGAACTCAAACAAATTTACAAGAAAAAAACAAACAACCCCATCAAAAAGTGGGCAAAGGACATGAACAGACACTTCTCAAAAGAAGACATTTATGCAGCCAAAAAACACATGAAGAAATGCTCATCATCACTGGCCATCAGAGAAATGCAAATCAAAACCACAGTGAGATACCATCTCACACCAGTTAGAATGGCCATCATTAAAAAGTCAGGAAACAACAGGTGCTGGAGAGGATGTGGAGAAATAGGAACACTTTTACACTGTTGGTGGGACTGTGAACTAGTTCAACCATTGTGGAAGTCAGTGTGGCAATTCCTCAGGGATCTAGAACTAGAAATACCATTTGATCCAGCCATTCCATTACTGGGTATATACCCAAAGGACTATAAATCATGCTGTTATAAAGACACATGCACACGTATGTTTATTGTGGCACTATTCACAATAGCAAAGAGTTGGAACCAACCTAAATGTCCAACAACGATAGACTAGATTAAGAAAATGTGGCACATATACACCATGGAATACTATGCAGCCATAAAAACTGATGAGTTCATGTCCTTTGTAGGGACATGGATGAAACTGGAAAACATCATTCTCAGTAAATTATTGTAAGGACAAAAAACCAAGCACGGCATGTTCTCACTCATAGGTGGGAACTGAACAATGAGAACACATGGACACAGGAAGGGGAACGTCACACACCAGGTACTGTTGTGGGGTGGGGGAAGAGGGAAGGGATAGCATTAGGAGATATACCTAATGCTAAATGACGAGTTAAGGGGTGCAGCACACCAACATGGCACATGTATATATAGGTAACAAGCCTGCACGCTGTGCACATGTACCCTAAAACTTAAAGTATAATAATAAAATTTTAAAAAAAAGAAGTGTGTTCAAATGTGCCATTTTATGGGACTATTCTATTTGTTAATTTCTTGTTTAATTGCTTTTATTAGAAATCATGCTCGATACAATTTCAATCTAGTACAATTTATTGAGATTGACTCAAAGTCCAGAAATAATAGATTTTTATAAATATTATTTGTATGCCTGAAAGAAATGTTTTAATTTTTTGGTACAATGTTCTCTATCCATTCAATAGGTCAGATTTTTAATCTGGTTTAAATCTTGTATCATTATTCTTCTTCTGCAAGATATATCTATGACAGAAGTATATTAAAATCTCCTATTCTGTGCTCACTTCTGCAGCACATATACTAAAATTGGAACAACACAGAAGATTAGCATGGCCCTTGCACAAAGATGACATGCAAGTTCGTAAAGCATTTCATAGAATAAAAATCTTCTATTATGCTTTTTTCTTCATGCAATTCTTTGTTTATTTAGCTTTTGGGGACAGCATACCTTGTTCAATTCTGTAAATTTTTCTCATATATTACAAAGCTTTATTTTATGTTCTTACATATCAGGTTGTAATAATTGTGTTAATTAAAACATTTTCATTGTGAATTTATACTTCTCTAATAATGTTTAGAGTGTATTTTGTTTTATATTAGTGTATTCTTCTAAGATGTCTACTGATTACTATTTGCCGGCTATATTTTTTCCATCCGTTTATATGTCACCTTTTTGTATCCTTACATTTTAGACATGTCTCTTGAAATTATTATACACAGGAATGTATGTGTGCGTATTTATAAGCGCATATATACAAAAATATGAGTATTTATACACTATAGTACTCTTTCATGTTAATTTATTTTTATATGATGTCATGTGTATATGTATTTACTACAGCTTGAAAATCTTTGTGTTTTCTGGAGAACTTAAGAATACAAAAAATAGAAAAGGAGTATAAGGTGACTTTCAGGTAAATAAAAAAATAATTTTTTTAATTTCTAATATTTGGGGGTTAAAATTTTGTTTTTATATTTGCCTTGCTTCTTTTATTACCTTCTTTTGGGTTTGTCTATTTCTATTATTTCTGTTTTCCTTCTGCTAGGAAGTTATACTGTTTCTATTATTTTAATATTTACCCTCAACATTGAAATATACATAATTTCGAAAATTTTAAACTTACACAATATATTTATGCTCATTACAGGTAGTATAAAGATCTTAAAATACTTCACTTTTCCCCAACTTATATTCTTATTGAATGTTTTGTTTTTTTAATCTGATAAGACACAATTCTCAGGTTTCCAACTGACAAGTACACTTATATTGGCATACCTATTTATAATTTTGTCCTTCCTTTCTTCTTGCCTGAGAACATGTGTGTCATAAAGACTGGCAACCCAGGTCCAAGATGGTAAAACAGGATTTATGGTGGGCATCAGCAGCTTGGCCTGATGGAGCCAGATTTGAGGGGGTATCTAAGAGCTGACAGTCAAGCCATAGCAGGGGTCAAAAGTTAGGTGAGAAAAGAGTAGTCAGGCAAGTCTAGCCACACAGGGAACTGGATCTTAGGCAAGGAGCTGAAAACCAGGGATTTGGGCAAGACAGGACCCAGCAAGCTGTCCTGACTACAGATATGAGGCATCACAACCAGAACACCTGTACGTTGAGGCACCTCCCAGCACCATCAGGGAGCATCTTATGGTTCTTTTGCTGAGAGGGGCACAAGCCCACAGGTGTGGTCAGTAAGTCTGTCAGGGAGCTGGAGGCTGAAAGGAAATGGAGTCAAATAAGAACAGATCACATTGCAAACATTGACACTGTTCTGTTCAAAGTATTGATCTCCAGAGCATAGCTCAGTGCCCAACACTTAATAGGCACTCAATCAATATATATTTGTTGACTTATTTACCGACTCATACTGAAAAATGGGAATATGCTAGGCTTCAGAATAATAAAAAACATGAATTGGATATATTTTCTAATCTCCAAGTACTTCTACCTAGGGGCTGAAGTCAGTGTAACTAAAATATAAGGCATGGTATAGGTACTAACGAGAAGTTAAAATGGAGCCATTAGTGCTACCTGAGATTATCAGGATGGCTTCATGGAGGAGGTGGCAGGCTTGTTGGGAAGGTCAACTAGGGGGCATCTTCAGGACACAGATGGCCAAAGGGAACATTGCTATTATTCTGGACCTGTGCTTCCTGAGTTATTAGCACTGAGGTCAGGGCAAGGCCTTGCTCCATGGTGGGCAGTATTTCTGGTGAAAACCTGGCCAACAGGGGGGACTCCTTCTACCCTGTCCCACCTCTCCACCACCAGCCAGCTGGGAGTGCTGTTGTTTCTGCTTCTTGAAAGTTTCCTGCCCAAGATGTTGAATAGCAGCCATCTGGTGATGTGTGTCTCACTCCATCTCGCAGTCCAGATGTATGAATCCTACGGCGTTCTAAGTTTCTGAGGATGAGATCCAGGTCAGCTTCATTCCCATGTTCATTTTCCGTATAGTTCTGCCAACCCCAACCAGATACTAGCAAAGGTCTTGGATTTAAAGAGTAATCAGTTAATAGGGCCAAGTACAATGGCTCATGCCTATAATCCTAACACTTTGGGAGGCCAAGGAAGGAGGATTGCTTGAGGCCAGGGGTTCAAGACCAGCCTGGGCAACATAGTAAGACCCCCAACTCTACAAAACATTAAAAAATTAGCTGGTTGTGCTGGTAGATGCCTGTGGTCTCAGCTAATCTGGAGGCTGAGGCAACAGTATCACTTGAGCCCAGGAGTTCAAAGTGGCCGTGAGCTATGATCACATCACTGCACTCAAGCCTAGGTGACAGGAGGAGACCCTGTCTCAAAAAAAAAAAAAAAAAAAGGTAATCAGTTAATAAGTATTGGATAAATGCTAGAATGAATGCCTAAGTTTAAAAATGGGGGAAATAAATGAAGCATAGGAAAAAGCACAAGCAGATCTCTCAGGCAGCTTACCAAAACGGAGCCGAGTGAGAAAAGAGCATTCAAATGTTTGAGTATCATTTGGCCATATAAAAGCATATCAAAATTCTGAGTGCTTGGGGGGCAAGACAGGGGCAAGCTAAAGAGACTAGGCAAGGGACCAAGGCATATTCTTGAGGATCCTCAAAGCCCTTTAGGATCCTAAAGCCCATCACTGGGATTCAGCTCTAGGTTGAAGGACGACCATAGCCTACATCACTTTCTATTACCAGCCCAGACTCCTCCAGCCAGGGGAGTTTTTATTGCAGCAATGCAAGCAAGAAAGAGGCATGTTGTGTAGCTTCCACATTCCATAAACATGAACCCGCCCAGACTGCTGATGTTCAACTTTCCCACAATCGCCTGTAAGCACCAGAGAAGTCTCCGGAAAGGGAAGCAAAACATAGAGCCTAACTAGGATTCCCTTAACTGTGATGACCTGCCTGTCCACAGCATCCCAGGACCACAGACTGAGCACCTGCTCTGACCTCCAAGGCTACTTAGACAAGGCGGCATAGGCAGGCAGAGTCAAGATTATTAGTGGGGTCTCCTATGCTGTCAAGAGGGAGATAACCACTACCTGAGCCACTTCACAAGCCCACCAGCTCCTCCACAGAACCCTCCCTGTGATAGCTCTTTTCTTGTCACTTGTCATTCTGAATCTGTTTAGCACCTATGTTATCCTGCCTTACAGGTACACATAGAGTTTACGTGTTGTCATGCAAAGATTAGAAGAGTCTTGACAGTAAAACCATATCACGTTTCTATCATCACAGGGTCTAGTATAGTGTCATGCATCAAGGGTCCAACAGTGAGTCAGTCAACAAAGACCTACAGTTCAATGGTTTTTTAAATAGCAGGCTACACTCAGAGAAGATGTTCCATGGGAAGCAGGTTGATGTTGAGATTTTATTTGTATGGTGGTTTCCTGGTGGCTGCCACGCAGTGGGTGGCTTAGAACAACAGAAATTGATTGTCTCACAGTTCTGGAGGTTGGAAGTCAGAAGTCAAGGTGTCAACAGGGTTGGTTCCTTCTGAGGGCTGAGAGACAGAATCTGTTTCAGGCATCTTTCCCAGCTTCTGGTAGCCTTACACGTTCTTTGGCTCACAGACGATGTTCTCCCTGTGTCTTCACATCATCTTTCTTCTATGCACAACTGTCTTTATCTCTAGATTTCCCTTTTTCGTGAGGACACCAGTCATATTGTATAAGGGCCTACCCTAATGACTTCATCTAAATGTGAGCATTTGCAAAGACTCAATTTCCAAATAAGGTCATAGTGACAGGTACTGGGGGTTAGGACTTGAGCATTTTTTGGTGCATATAATTCAATCCATAACAATTGTATTTGTATATTTACAGATTCAGAGAAAGGGCATTTCAGGCTGTAGATAGGAAATAAACTAAGGCATGGAGATAAGAAGGGTGGGATTTGTGTGTTTGAAAAAGTATATGGTCTCCTTTGGTTCTGTGATTGGAATATAATGAATGTAAGTACATCTGAATAGTATATCCATGTACTTGAGATTTGGTTGTATATAAAGTTCCCAGTATAGACTCTGACTCACTTTTTATGTCTCTGGTTCTAGATTTGCCTCATGTGTGTTTCAAGAGGTAACAGCTGGCTTAAAATACTGCCTTGGTATGTTTAGCACCCTTTCTAGTTTCACATATGTGGGACACCACCTGATGTAATAGGGTGCCCTTTGTGACAGGTTGGTAGGAACTTTGATCAGGAAGAGAAATCAGCACAGTTGGGCTCTCAGAAAAGGAGACTGACACCTCAACCATCAACTCCCTGTAAAACATTATGTAAACCAGGCTCATTTCCCATTCTGCAAACATCGTGCTCTGTCCTGGATTGACAGCTCCCAGGAGAGTGGCATGTGCAGCCTGCTCAAAGCTAAGAGTAGAGTTTGTCAATCTCATCTTCATTCAAGCACCACCTAATCCTTCAGCATGCTGTAGCTGTGACCCAAGTACCACTTCTGAGAAATGCCACAGGGCCATACGTAAACAGATGCTTCACAGTGTTTTTTGGTGTTGACAATGGTGATGGTAGAGGTGATTCTGGCAGAGCTCTGACAGTGGTGGTTATAGTTCTAGTGACAGTAATGGTGGGAAATGTAATGTGTTAAGCCATTACTTCAGTGAGTGTCACATGCCTGAAGCTTGGCAAGAAATGGAATGAGGCTGCAGAACTTTTTATATCCTTCCCAACGCCTAGCTCTAGACTTTTCCTACAGTGGAGGCTAAGTCAATACTTGTTAATTAGATAAATTATTATTCAATGTGATTCTTATTGAGTTCACAGTTCCATGCTCAGGAATTGAATCCTCACTCTGCAATTTATTAACTCTTTGATCCTACAGAATTTACAGCAACAAGTGTTGATACTTGATCTGGATATAGTGAGCCTTCAGTTAATAGACTCTTAGTATTATTATCCTCATTTGGGATTTACTAAAAAACAACTTAGAGCTCTAACAGGCTAGTCACAGAGGCTGGGAACCTCTTTGCCCACTTTAAACACCAGTATAGCAGTGGGTGAACTGAAGGGGCACTACCATATCTCTACAATTGATACCCATCTGCCTCTGCCCCTACACAATGCTAGCTGTGGGTTTGCAGTGAAGTTTATAAATGACCAACATGCCAATAAAGTGACTCCGCAATAAAGGACTGAAATTGTTGTTATTGATTCATTAAATCAAACCTCATTAGCTGTGACTAATATCTCTATGCCCTGTGTCTTAGGGAAGGAGGGGCTAAGGAGTTGACTCAGGCATCACCTTCCTTTCCCCATTGCAGCATTTCTCAGAGAAGTCAAACAAGAAGGCACAGGGAAGGGCCAGCGTCTCATCAACAAACAGGTTTTGCATCAGCTTGGACTGGATTGCCTTTTGGATAGTGTATTAGTCCATTTTCACACTGCTGATAAAGACATACCCAAGACTGGGTAATTTATAAAGAAAAAGAGGTTTAATGGACTCAGTTCTGCGTGGCTGGGGAGGCCTCACAATCACGGTGAAAGGCAAAAGCCACGACTTACATGGTGGCACACAAGAGAGAATGAGAGTGAAGTCAAAGGGGAAACGCCTTTCAAAATAATCAGATCTCATGAGACTTATTCACTACCATGAGAACAGTATGGGGGAAACTGCCCTCATGATTCAATTATCTCCCACCAGGTCCCTCCCACAACACGTGGGAATTATGGGAACTACAATTCAAGATGAGATTTGGGTGGGGACACAGTCAAACCATATCAGATTGTTTTTTATCAACTTCTTTCTTTTCTACTGATTGCCTACCCCTTTATATCCTCTCCCCATTCCCTCAGCGAGGTATTAAATTAACTCATCTAGTTTCCACCCAAATAAGAACGGGAGCCATATTCAGGAAAAGGCCATATCCACTTACAGTGACTTATATATGAAGATATTGCATATCTTTCAAGAAAGCTGTAAGTAGCAAGCTTAGAGAGGAGATATCTCCCTCTCTCTTCCTCCCTCCCTCTCTCACTGAGGCCTTCAGATTTTAAACACACACACACACACACACACACACATACACTTATAAGCAGCTCTTGAGGGTGAAGTGACGCCTTAGAAGAGGAGGCAGGTGCATAGGCAGAGAGCTCATGTCCCACGCAGGGTGATCAGCCCTGATGGAGGTACAAACAATTTGCTGTGAAAACCTGAATGAGTCCAGCTGGGAGGATTGGAGAAGTCAGCTGCAGCCCATTTCAATCAGGGCTTTGTTTTTCCCAGCTTTGTTAGTAGCTGATTGTCTCAATTTTGGTTAGATCTGAATCAGCTGTTAGCATTGTGGACCGATCCAGAACAGCTATGCTTCCATGTTTCTTAACAATAGCTCACATTTATTTAGTGCAGCTTTTCCACAACCTCCACCATATATTATTTTATCCTCCTATGATCCCTATGAGCTAGCTCTAGCAGAAACCAAGGGTGGCCAATGCTGAGCTCAATGCTGCCACCCAGCAGGGGGAACTCAATATGTGGGATTGGCTGAATGGGATTGGCTGGCCATGTGGATGAAGGAAAGCACCTGTTTAGGTCAGTGGCTTTCTTAAAATTTCAGGAGTCTTTAATACCAGACTGGAAAAAGAATCCAGCCTTTCAATGTTTTTGTCCACTTCTCTTACTCCATCTTTATGTGGATGGAGGGAAGGGGGAGAGCATATAAAGGGGTAGGCAATCAGTAGAAAAGAAAGAAGCTGATAAAATAATCTGATATGGTTTGGCTGTGTCCCTACCCAAATCTCATCTTGAATTGTGGGTCCCATAATTCCCACGTGTTGTGGGAGGGACCCGTTGGGAGATAATTGAGTCCTGGGGGCAGTTTCCCCCATACTCCATCCACAATGTCAGGAATCAGCCATTCACAAGGTGGGATTGGTGTTCTTCCCCAAAATTCCCAACCTTGCTGGTGTTGACTTATTTTTCATAGGACCGCATGGTTATTTTCAGTCTCCCCATTACTCTGCAGATTTCAGTAGAACAATGAAAACATATTTTGATTGTCAATATCATCACCTCCATTATCAAAATTCATGTGGAAAGGCTATGAGTTACATAAGACATTTGCATTGATTAAAGTCACCTTTTTGCACTTCTGTTCCATTGCCAGACAGACTTCTTATTACTTGTGGCCCCAAGATTGCAAGCAAAAATTATTTATGTATTTGTATATTACTTAAATGTATACTTAATTTTTTATACAGAAGATGATATCGTCACAACCTTAAAGACATAGAAGAAAATCACTTAAAAACTCTTACAGCATTAATACTAAGTTCATTTATTCATGTCACCTTCCCAGATCTGTCATACTGCATAGTGACAAGTACAATGATAGTTTTGGACTATTTTTGTAAATCTCATTTCATCAGTTACTAGTCTATCAAAAATATTTTCCATATTGTTCCATAGACATTACAGTTATAATTATCATTTTAATAATATAGTATTCCATTAGAGTGATCAATCATCATTTACTGATTCTTAAGCCCCTCATGGTTAGTCATTATTTCCAGTTATTTGTTATCATAGATAACACGGCAGTGAAGATATTTTAATCACAGACCATAGTGGTTTTATTTTGATGCCTATGACTCATGCTGATGCCCAGGGGTTTCATTTGTAGAATTCAGCAATATTCATTATATAGTTACTACGTGCTGAATGTTATGTTATGAATACTAGAATATTTTACAATTCTTTCCTTCAAGAAATGTCAAGCTTTGTTGGGAATGAGATAAAGGCACATGAGGCCACAGGAAGCTGTATGAGAAAGCACACTGCGACATCCTCATACTGGACAGACAACAGGGGCTCTGAGCTCTTTGAAAAATGTGCACGTCAAAGGGGATGGTTGGAAGGTAGAGAGAGGACAAAGCACAGCGTCCACTTTGTCACTGCTCAAGACGCCCCTGGGGGGCTGGTGCCTGCCCTCACCATGTCTCAGAGCAAGACTACACTTCACCTACATGCTGACACATTGCCAAGGCCAAAGATATTAGTGATGGGGAACAGGGGAGCCCCAAACCATCAGGAGAAGGAACAGGATGAGGGGGTCAAGAGACAGAGACAACTCACAGAATTAGCTCTCAGGCTCAGGGATGGCATCGTGTTTCTGAGGTTGGCGGGAGCGGCGGCGGGGTTCACCAGGTGCCTCTGGTGCTAAAGACTGCACTACACAGGACAGAAAACTCCCTCAGGGCCAGGGCCAGGGCCAAGATACCTCAGGGGGACCAGACGTCTGTGTTTGCCTCACTCTTCATGGAAGTAAACCTGTCGGGAAGCACGTTAATTCCCTATAGAACACTATGATGGTATTTCATTCAGATACCCCTTTGACAAACATTTATTGGATAGCTACAGGGCTTCCATGTTCCGGGAACTGAGCTAAACTTTGGAGCCATACATCTGAATAATATGTGGCTAATTTCAAGGATCTTATAATCTACTGAAGGAGACAGGCTTACCAACAACTACCTACCTTATCTATAAGAGCAGAATAAAATGAGCTCTACAACTAGAGAAAGGAGTGGTGCATTTTGAGTGGAGCATCCAAGGAAGGATGGAGTAGATGTGGCATTTGGATAGGGCTTGGAAGGAGAGGACTCCCATAATCTCAGAATGGGACAGGCAGTAAGGAGGGCATCCAGCTTAAGCAATCCCAGAGGCACAAATGGGCAGTGAGCCTGAGTAACCATGAGTGGGCAGTTCAGGCGGAACAGAGCCTGCACCTGGAGATGTGCTGGATGCTGAGACTAGAAAATTGGGTGGGGCCAGATCCATTGATGCCAAAAAATGTGATCTGAGTTCTCCATCCATGGAGAGCTCCCAGTGGAGCCTATGAAGTTCCTTCACTCTTTGGAATCCCTGGACTTAGCTTGGACTCATCCCCAGCTCCTTGTTACCCACCAATGTGCCATCAGACTATGATTCTCACCAGGGCCCTGGCATGTCCTGGAGCAACTGCAGCCTTTGGCTCTGGCACCCAGCTAGCCACCCTTTGCCCTTACACACGAGGCTGGAGCACCTGTTCCAGCTTTGCTGTGCACCCACCTCCTGGCTCCCAGCCTTGCTTTGCCAGCCCAATATTGGAGCAGAGAGCTCCAGATGACTGCACCCACGAGCCTCTAGGAGAGGGTAGAATAAACCCTACATACATTAGGTCACCAAGGAACCAAGCCACCACAGTGGCTCTGAAACAGCATAGTTCCAGGAGTACGAAGTCAGGAGGCTACTTAAGGAGCCTCGTTGGCCTTTGCATTGCCTTCTCCAATCCATGTGGAATTGGGCATCATGCCCAGGACAAAAAGAACATGGCAGTGGAAAGGCCAGAGGCTTTTTGACAATGAGAAGCAAAGAACAGGAAAAAAAAAGTTTTCTAGTTCGAAATTCTAAGCCTCAGGGGGACAGCATTTACATGGTATCTCTGGGAGATTTGTTCACTCAGCTAAATTAATTGAGTAATTAGTATTTGCACAGCATTTTATTGAATGTTATTTTAGATGCAGAGGTGAAGCTGATAGACCTTTCTCTCAGGAACATAGAGTTTTCAATACAAAATGAGACACAGCCTTAAGAGAATGCATGGGAAGGGCCATAACCTGTGAGGAGGAATTGATTTCTTCCAACTTGGAGATAGAAAGAGGCGAGGCAGAAGAAAGCTTCAGAGAGAAGGTGATATTTGAACTGGGGGAAATCAGGGCATTGAAACACAAGTGGAATTTGGGCAGAGGCAGATGGGGGTGGGGTGAAGAGAGGCATCCAGGCAGTGGGGACAGAGAGGTTTACAAGCCCAGCAGCTGCTTGAGCTCAGACATGCCACCTTTCATTTCAGTATCCTCCATGCCTTGCCCAGAAGTTCACTATCTAGTGAGTCAATGAATGAGGGAGGGATAAAGAAAAAGTAGTTTGATTTAGTTGAAACATAGGGAACATGAAAAGAGTAATGAGAAATAATGTTGCAAAGGCCACACCTTGAATGAATGTGGATTTTATTCTGCAGGGAAGAGAAGAGCCATTGAGAAGTGTTCAGCAGGGTTAGGACATGATGAAAGAGGTGCTTCAGGCAGATTAACCTGATACATAAGACTGATTTGAGGGAGGCAGAGAGACCATTGGGAAGCTTACTGCTGCAGTCCAAGCAAGAGGTAATAAGCACCTGAATTAGGGCAGCAGCAATGAGAACAGAGGAGGGGACAGGTGAGGGAGAGAACAGGGAGGCAACATTGACAGCAGATGGGCTGTTGTGGGGGAGGGAGAAGCAGGGAGATTTTGAGCCTGGGTGGCAGGGAGGATGGTGATACCATTAACAAAAATAGGCAGCACAGGAGGTGGTGCTGGCTGGAGAGGGAAGATGACGAGCTCTGTTTGGCACATACTGAGATGTGGAGATACGTTCTTTTCTACCTGAACATGAATCAACTCTTTATCAGGAAAATACATTAGAGAGGTGGAGGGGCTCTGCAGGCCAAGCAGCAGTGTTGTTCCATTTTTATGGACTAGGTCAAGACCCAAGCCATTTCCCGAATGCTGATTTTACAGACAACTCTATGCTTTACACAGAGAATATTTTTGGAAAAAAAAAATGTTGTTTTAATAATGACTTGAGATAAAAACCTGCCGGTGTTCTTCCTTTTCCTCATCATTAATGGATTAGGAGATACTCAAAACCTAATAAGAAAAAAAAAAAGCACATAAAAGACTCATAAGCATTCTTCAGATCTTCTTTGCCAGTCGGTCACTTTCATTTTATAAAGCTAGAATTTCCAGTTTTTAAACATTACGTAAGAGCAGTAGTTGACCATAGTTTTAACAGTATTTCAACAATAACAAAAAAAATGTTAAGTAAGCACTCTCTATGGAGTGGTACCGTATGAGGCATGACAAAAACTGTGATGAAAAGAGGAAAAGAAAAGGTTTCCACCCTCCAGGAGGCCACAGTCTAGTAGAGGGGATAAACAAAACAATAAGAACATACAGCATGTGATATGTACCATAATAGAGATATAAGCAGGTGAGCAATGGTATTTGAGAATTATTTATTCTGTCTTCAGAGAAGTGATCTGGAAGACTTCGAAGAAGAGGGGACATTTGACAATGGATATGGAGGATTATGTTGGAACAATAATGGGAATATAACTTCTAAGCAAATATGGAAGGTAAAAAGCAAATGAAGATGATTTGGGATTTGAGGGGAAGGAAGGAGAGTAACAAGAGAGAATTAGGGGCCAGATCATGAAGGGCCATTCTATATGTCACCTACTGAGAGAAACAGCTTTTAATTTCGATGAGGTGTTCAGGTTTGCACTCTAGATGAACCACCATGGCAGCTTTATGGAGAATGTTTTTGAGGGGTGTGAGATGGGGCCAGGACAGTGGCCAGGGGCCTTGCCACAGTCCAGGTGACAGATGGCAAAGGTGAGAGGAGATGAAGTGGCAAGAATAACATAAAAAATGGTTTTAGGAAATACAAATCAATGGACTTGTTGATTACTTGTTGGTTAATTAGAGAGAAGGGTCTAGGATACATCTCAGATTTCTGGATAATGTTCCCATCTACAGAGAAAGAAAATACTGGAGCGGAAATAGTTTGAGACAAGGGTTTTATGTTCAGATTTGGAAATGTTGAATTAAAGATATTTGGAGTCATCCAAGTGTAGCTGTCCACCTGTGTGTATGTATGTCTGACACAGGGGGTGAGTGAAGACAGGAAGCACAGGACTGTGATCCTTGAGCGTAGGGAAATACACATAGGGCAACACGTGGTATCTTACAGTTTGGCGTCAGAAGTCACATGGAGTCTATTTAGTTTGCTGCCACACAAGTCTGCTCAGGTTCAAGCAGTTTTTTACTTGATAGAAAAGAGGAACATTAGGAAAAAAAAAAAAAAAAAAAAAAAAGCAGCACGTAGGACTGAAGATACCCTTGTGGCCAGATTTGGAAAATACAATATGCCCCACCTACCTTATGATCTAACAATCCCACTTCAAGGTATTTATCCAGGAGAAGTGAAAGTGTACGTCCACAAAAAGACATACACAAATGCGTATATCATGATTCATAACATCCACATTCAACCCAAATATTCACCAACGGGAAAATGGATAAATAATCAAGGTATATTCATACAAGAGAATGCAACTCAGCAAGAAAAAGAAATGGATTACTGATACACAATAACATGGATGATTCTTACATTATTCTAAGCTAAAGAATAAAAGAGTCTATATTCCATTTAAATGAAGTGCTAGAGGAAGCAAAACTAATCTTTGGTGAAAAAAATATCAGAAAAAAACGGTTTCCTCTGGAGGGTGGCAGTGTTGACTGGGAAAAAGCATGAGAGAATTTTCTGGAGTGATGGATATATATTTTGATAGGGTTATGTGTTACATAGACATATGCATTTGTCAGCCTTGATGAATTATATACTTAAGATCTGTGCATTTACACTATTTTTCCAGAAAAAAAAGTTATAACCAAAGTTGAACTCTGGCTAATTTTAGGTTTGGTTTTAGCAGTGATATGGATTAAGAATTCTGGAACTTTTCTGTTACCCTATGTTTGAGAAAATGAGTAAATACATTGACAATAATGACAGCCAAGTTTCTAACTGCTAGAAAGAGTTGTCATACAAAAAGGGCAGAAAAAAGTGTGTCCTCTAGAACACATGATTTTACTATGTATAGATTAATCATCTTTCTATTATATATGTACATAATCTATCTCTGTCTCCAAGAAAGCCTAGAAACAATAATATACCAGTAGCACTAAGTGTGCACAGAACCCAGATTATAATTTCTAAATACGATTCTCCATTAAAAGGGACCCAGATTCTTTGGAAAAAAGGCTGATTCCAGGCAAAGAAAGGATAAGATGAACCTGAAACATCTTGTTGCACAAGAAAGGAAGAAAATTCTCAAAAAATGATGGGGACACATCAAAAGGACACAAAGTCAGCTTGAAAGAGCTCATACTGGCCAAATCGGGGTAATTTGAACATCGAAAGAAATAATAACTAATTTATTATAACTCATTGAATAACATAAGAATCCATTTTTAAAAAAAACTCTCGAAAAACTAGCAATAGAAGGAAATTGCCTCAATATAGTAAAGGCTACATATGAAAAACCCACAGAAAACATCATATTTTATGGTTAAAAAAAATTTTCCATCTAAGGAATTTCTAAGGAATAAGGCAAGGATGCCCACTCTTGCATTTCTATTCAATGTAACACTGAAAGTCCTAGCCAGAAAAATTAGACCAGAAAAATAAATAAAAGGCATCCAAGGCATTCAGAACAATTTTACTTCTTCCTGTTTACAGATAACATGATTTTACATATAGACAATGCTAAAGATTCCATTAAAAAAACTGTTAGAACTAATAAATGAATTCAGTACAGTTTCAGGACACAAAAATCAACATACATACGTTGATTACATTTGTATACACTAACAATGAACTATGAAAAGGAAATTAAGAAAGCAATCCCGTTTATAATAGTACCAAGAAGAATAAAAATATGAAAAAGCTAAGGAGGTAAAGATTTATACTGACAACAAAATACTAATGAAAGAAATTAAACAAGATACAAACAAAGACATTCCATTTTTATGGATTGGAAAACTTAATATTGTTAAAATGTCCATACCACCCAAAGCAATCTATAAATTTAATGTAATCTCTATCAAAATCCCAATGACATCTTTTACAGAAATAGAAAAAAAAATTCTAAAATTTATATGGGACCACAAGAGACTATGAATAGCCAAAACAATCTTAAGAACAACAAAGCTGGAGATATCATACTTTCTGATTTCAAAATATATCACAAAGCTACAGTAATTAAAATGGTATGATATTGGCACAAAGACAGACATATAGACCAACAGGACAGAACAGAGCTCAGAAATAAATCTATGCATATTTGTTCAACTGATCTTTGACAAGCGTGCCAAAAACATATAATGGAAAAGAAGACAGTCTCTTAAGTGGTTTGGGGGAAACTGGATATCTATATGCAAAAGAAAAAATGAAACTAGATCATTATCTTATATCATACGTGAAAATTAACTCAAAATGGATTAAAGACTTAAATATAAACTGCACCGAAACTGTAAAACTCTCAGAAAAAAATATAACATGGGGAAAAGCTTCATAACATTTGTCTTGGTGATGATTTTATGGATACAATACCAAAAACATAGGCAACTGAGACAAAAATAAACAAATGAGACTACATCAAACTAAAAAGCTTCTGCATAGCAAAGAAAACAATCAAGAATTAAGACAATCTGCAAGATGGAATAAAATATGTGCAAGACATATCTGATAAGAGGTTAATCTCCAAAATATATCAGAAACTCAATAGTAAAAAAAGTGAAACAAACCCAACTAAAAATGGGCTAAGGGCTTGAATAGATATTTCTCTAAGTAAGACACTCAAATGGCCAATAGGTATATGAAGAAAATGTTCAATGTCACTAATCATGAGTGAAATGCAAATCAAAACCACAATGAGATATCACCTTGCATTTGTCAGGATGACTACTATAAAAAAAATAAGTAAATAAAAGACAAGTGTTGGTGAGGATATGGAGAAATTAGAACCCATACACACTGTTGATGGAAATGCAAAATGGTGTAGATACTATAGAAAACAATATGGTGGTTCCTCAAAAAATTAAAAATAGAACCAACATATGATCTGGTAATCCCATTTCTGGGCATTTGTCTAAAACAATTGAAATCAGGATCTCAAAGAGATATTAGTACTCATGTGTTCACTGCAGAGCTATCTACAATAGCCAAGCTGTGGGAACAACCTAAAATGTCCACTCACAAATGATCAGATAAACAAAATGTGGTATATACATGAATGAAATACTACCAGCCTAGGCTGGGCATGGTGGCTCATGCCTGTAATCTCAGCACCTTGGGAGGCTGAGGTGGGAGAATCACCTGAGGTCAGGAGTTTAAGACCAGTCTGGCCAACGTGGTGAAACCCTGTCTCACTAATGGGTGCAGGAAATCAACATGGCACATGGATACATATGTAACAAACCTGCACATTGTGCACATGTACCCTAAAACCCTAAAGTATAATAAAAAAAAAAAAAAAAAAAAAAAAAAAAAATTAGCCAGGCAAGGTGCCAGGTGCCTGTAATCATGGCTACTTGGGAGGCAGAGGCAGAAGAATCACTTGAACCTGGAGGCAGAGACTGCAGTGAGCTGAGATCATGCCATGCACTCCAAAAAAAAAAAAAAAAAAAAAAAAAAAGGTGGGGGGTCGGAATACTACCAGACCTTGAAAAGAGAAGGCTATTCTGCAATATGTGACAATATGAATGAACTTTGTGGGCATTATGCTAAGCGAAACCAGTCACAGGAAGATAAATATTGCATAATTCCACTTATATGAGATATCTAAAACAGCCAAACTCATAAAATCACAGAGTGGAATAGTGGTTGCAGGGAGAGGGAGATGGGAAGTTACTACTCAATGGAAATAAAGTTTCAGTTAAGCAAGATAAATAAATTTTAGAGGTTTGCTTAACACATTATATCTATAGTTAACAATAATGCATTGCACACTTAAAAATTTAAGAGAGTAGATCTCACGTTGAGTGTCTTTATCACAATAAAAATTTAAAAATTATAAGTTCTTACAGATACAAATAAATTAATAGATTAAATGTATTTAAAGAGCCCAACAATATGGAAGCAACGAAGGACTTGGAAAGTCATCAATGGGTGTTAAAACTAGTAAGAGAAAGTCTCTTGAAAGACAGGATATCTCTTATCCTGAAACTGTTTTTTCATACATTACTTATTAATTACAAAGGAAGAAAATGTGACTTAACAGAAGTGAAAGCTGGCAGATGCCACCTTACTCAGATAAGCAAAGTTAACATCACCAATATTGGGACAAACTGACATTATGAGCCTGCCAAATGATATTTCTGCCAAGAATTCCCAGCCTGAATGTACTCCTGAGGAAATATCAAACTCTGCAGAGCCAGCAGCCCCTCCCAGGCCACTATGGAGGGGAGTCAGCTTGGTCTGCCTGACCACTGTGCTGCTGCAAACCCTTCAGTGGCTCCCACTTGTCCTGGGAAAAAGACATGAGCTTATCAGCATTAATTACAGTTACATGTCATTGAGCCTGTCTGTGTGCCTGGTAGTATGAGAAAAATTCAACGGCATTGCGGCATTTCACGGTATTGTATGTGCCCACTTTACAAACAGGGAAGTGGAATGCTTTTGCCAACAACTCTCCAGCAAAGAGATCTGTGAGCTTCAGTGTGTGATCCTCCTTCCTGTCCTCTATGGCATCTGGCCTTTGTTGAAGAACCAGTAAGGATTTAGGACTAGAATGCTGGCATTGGTATCTTTCTAGATGGGTAACCTGGACAAAGTCCTCAAGCTTCATTTTGCTTATCTGTCAAGTAGCAATGACAACACTTTCCCTGTTTGAGTGGCAAGAGGATTAAGGAGCATAATAATTGCAAAGCAAAAAGTGGGCTGGGAGGATAACAAGCATTCCTAGCTTGGTCCCTGGCACACGGCAGACATCAGTAAAGGCTGGAACAGCAAAGCAGTGTTTATATTATTAAAAATATGAAAAGGACCAAATGTCCAATTTTAGAGGATTAGTTAAATAAACAGAGTACATTTTCACAATGGCAAAAAACAAAAGACAAGCACCTCTGATTTTGGATTTCAATATTAACAGCATTTACTAGGCCCCACTGTTTGTTCTGAGGTCTGAACCCAGGATTCTCCCCTTAAGGAGGGCATGTGCACACAGATGACCAGAGGCCTCTCCTCTCACCTCTTTCCAGTTTGTACTCCTCCCTATAACAAATGCACATGCCAGGTTTCCTCTACCTAGAATGCCACCTCTTGTCCCTAGCTAATTCCCACTTGTTTTCTGCCTTACCTCACTTCTTCCAGGAACTTTCTCGATTTCCCTTTCTTTGCCTCTAGCCAATCTGGACCCTCAACAACCCCACCCAAGGGAATGTTATTTCTCCATTTAAAAGAAAAAAGGAAATAGCAGACAAACCCAAGTACTGCGACTTTCTACAAAATAACTAGCCAGTACTCTGAAAAAATGTCAAGGTGGAGAAAGTCAAAAAGCAGTGGAACTGTTTCAAATTAAAGAAACTAGAAAGGCATGAGAACTAAATGCAAACTATAATCCTGGGTAAATCTTGAACTAGAAAAATCTTATAAAAAATATTGAGAAAATGGATAATATTTGAATATGTGAATTAACTACAACTATTATATCAATGTCAAATTTCCTGATTTTGATTATTATATTGGGGTTATGTAAGAGAATATTCTTGTTCTTTCTTTGGAAATACACAGTGAAGGGTCAAGTTGTAAAGGGGGGTGATGCCTCAACTTACTCACCAATGGTTTAGAGAACATAACCATACACATACAGGGAAAGAGAGATGAGGAGGGAGAAATGGAAAGAGAAGGGGAAGAAAATGATAAAACAGTTTTGGTGCAGGGCATATGGCAACTTTTCTTTGGAGTTTGCATGTAAACTTTTATGTAAAGTTTATATACAAATAAGTCTAAAGCAAGACTGGGAAGAAAAAGGAAGTAACAAGTTCTAGAAAGGTGTAAGAGTGGATGGAACAGAGTATGAAAAATAATTGAATGATTGGAGTACTCCCAGGTTTCTTTTTTTTTTTTTTTTTTTTGAGATGGAGTCTCGCTCTGTCACCCAGGCTGGAGTGCAGTGGCGCAGTCTCGGCTCACTGCAAGCTCTGCCTCCCGGGTTCACGCCATTCTCCTGCCTCAGTCCTAGGTTTCTAATAGGAAAGCCAGATGAATGTGAGGTTCTAATGGAAGAGGATCCACCAGATGAGGAAGGTGGAAGGGAGTGAGATAATTAGGTTACTGGAAACAGTATTGAATTTGATTGCTAGCAGAGCATTCGGGTTGAGCTATGCAGCAGGCAGGGGGATGGGTTGGTCTGGGGCTCTTTCATAGAGAAACACTATGCCCACTTAACTCCTGAGGGTGGGAAGAGAGAAGCCGCAGTTCAGACACTTGTTTTATTCCAATCACTGCCTAAACATGCCTGACTTGGTCATTCCAGGCCATGGTCCTGAGAGTCTTCTGTGGTCCTGGGCCTCTGTATCTAGTAATTACTTTTTGAAATCAGAGTTTGAAGAACATAAGGACTTGAGTGACGGGAGAGGAGTGGGTGCTGGTTCTTACAACAGATGCAGGGAGGAGCACGTTTCCCCAGGATGTAGCAACATGCCCTCTCCCAGCACAGCCATGCCAGGGAGACCTCCCGTCCCAACCTACCCACTCCCCCACTAAACCCCTAAGAGCTCAAAGTCCTTCAGAGCAACCACGAGATTCTGACCAGCAATAGGAGTATTTTTCAGATCCCCTGAACTTCAAAAAACTTCACAGAACTCCACTCACCTGAAGAACTCCACTCACCTAAAGGCTTTTATCCTCACCATCTATACCCAACTCACTTATGTTGAGCCCCACTTAGTTGCTGAATTAGCCTCAGCAGCGTCACACCGACATACACTGTCTCCAATTCAACATTGTTTTTTTGTTTGTTTTTTTACTACCTACCAACACACAGGCTATTTTTCAGCTAATTGTTTACTTAGCTTCTGGGTCAGGCCCAGAACTCAGCAACACTGCCTAGCTCCAACCCATTCTAGTGCTCTTAAAAAGCATTAGGAAATATTTCCGAGGTACAAAAATTATGCAAAGAATAAGACTGTTGTCTACAGCCATACCACCCTGAACACTCCTGATCTCGTCTAACCTCGGAAGCTAAACAGGGTTCAGCCCTGGTTAGTACTTGGATGGGAGACAAAGACTAACGTCGTTTCTACATACATTAGTTCTATATTACCACATGACAAAGTTCCAAAAACTTAGCAGTTTAGAACAATACTTGTTTACTAGCTCACAATTCTGTACGTCAGGAGTTCAGGCCCAGTGTCATTGGGTACTCTGTTCAGGGAAACACACAAATCCAAGTATTGGCCAGACTTACTGTTCATCTCTTCGGTGGCTCAGGGTCCTTTTCCAGGCTTGTTTGGGTTAACAGAATTCAGTTCTTTGCTGTTGTAGGACCAAGGTCCTTGTTTCCTTGCTGGCTGTCAACTGGGACTACCCTCAGGTTACAGAGGCCACTCTCAGCTCCTTGCCACATGGACCCCTTTGTTCCAGCAAGAAACAAAAACTCTCCTTCACAGAATCCCTCACATGTTTCAAATCTCTCTCACCAGGAAAAGTCCCACCCCTTTTAAAAGGGCTCAGCTGATTGTGTTAGGCCCATCTAGGATAATCTTAAGGCCTATCTTTTGGAAACTTAATTACATCTGCAAAATCCCTTCACAGCAGAAGCTCCACCAGTATTGATTGAATAACTGGGAGAAGCTGTGAGTACCCCAGGTGTGAGAATCTTGAGGACCCTCTTAGAAATCTGCCTACTACTCCCTATGTACCCACCATTCAGCTTGTGAAAGGAAATATTCTAATAACCTGTGTCCCTAGGTAGCCTCCCTTTGCCATCATGGGGCATTTATCATCACGCATTCATATGGTTTGGCTCTGTGTCCCCACCCAATCTCATCTCAAATTGTAATCCTCACGTGCTGAGGGAGGGACTTGGTGGGAGGTGATTGGATCATGGGGGTGGTTTCCCTTATGTTGTTCTTATGATAGTGAGGGAGTTTTTATGATAGTGAGGGAGTTCTCACAAGAGCTGATGGCTTTAAGTAGGGCACATCCTCCCTATCTCTCTCTCTCTCTCCTGCCACCTTCTGAAGTAGGTACTTGCTTTTCCTTTGCGTTCCACCATGATTGTAAGTTTCCTGAGGCCTCCCCAGCCATGCAGAACTGTGAGTCAAATAAACTGCTTTCCTTTATAAATCACCCAGCCTCAGGGAGTATCACTATAGCAGTGTGATAATGGACTAATACAGGAAATTGGTACCAGGATAGTGGGGTACCGCTGTAAAAATAACCTGAAAATGTGGAAGTGACTTTGGAACTGGGTAACAGGCAGAGGTTGGAACTGTTTGGAGGGCTCAGAAGAAGATAGGAAGATGTGGGAAAGTTTGAAACTTCCTAGAGACTTGTTGAATGGTTTTGACCAAAATGCTGATAGTGATATGGACAGTGAGGTCCTGGCTGAGGTGGTCCCAGATGGAGATGAGGAACTTATGGGGAGCTGGAGTAAAGGTCACTCATGTTATGCTTTAGCAAAGAGACTGGCAGCATTTTGCCCCTGCCCTAGAGATCCGTGGAGCTTTGAACCTGAGAGAGATGATTTAGTGTATCTGGTGTAAGAAGTTTCTAAGCAGCAGAGCATTTAAGAGGTAACTTGGCTTATTCTGAAAGTGTCCAGTTAAATGCATTCACAGAAATATGGTTTGAAATGGGAACTTATGTTTAAAAGGGAAGCAGAGCATGCAGCCTGACCATGTGGTAGAAAAGAAAACCCATTTTCTGGGGAGGAATTCAAGCTGGCTGCAAAAATTTGCATAAGTAATGAGGAGCTTATATCTTTGTTAATAGCCAAGAAAATGGGGAAACTGTCTCCAAGGCATGTCAGAGACCTTCACCACAGACCCTCCCATCACAGGCCCAAAGGTCTAGGTGAGAAAAATGGTTTCATGGGCCAGGCCCAGGGCCCCACTGCTCTGTGCAGCTTTGGGACTTGGTGCCCTGTGTCCCAGCTGCTCCAGCTTCAGCTGTAGCTAAAAGGGGCCAACATACAGCTTGGGCCATTGCTTCAGAGGGTACAAGCCCCAAGTCTTGGCAGATTCCACATGGTTTTGGGCCTGTGTGTGCGCAGAAGACAAGAGTTGAGCTTCAGGAACATCTGCCTAGATTTCAAAGGATGTGTGGAAATGCCTGGATGTCCAGGCAGAAGTCTGCTGCGGGGCAGGGCCCTAATGAAGAGCCTCTGCTAGGACACTATGGAAGGGAAATGTGGGGTTGGAGCCCCCACACAGAGTCCCCACTGGGGTACTACCTAGGGGATCTGTGAGAAGAGGGCCACCATCCTTCAGGTCCCAGAAAGGTAGATCCATCAACAGCTTGCACCCTGTGCTTGGAAAAGCCTCAGGCACTCGATGTCAGCCTGTGAAAACAGCTGCAGGGGCTGTGCTGCCCAAAGCTGTGTCAGCCCACCCCTTGCATCAGCATGCCCTGGATGTGAGACATGGAGTCAAAGGAGATTTTGGAGCTTTAAGATTTAATGAGTACCTAGCTGTGTTTCCACAGAAACACAGAATTATATTCATGAGATTTATCTATGTTCATCTGTGCAGCTTTATTTCATGTATTTTCACTGATGTATAGTATTTCCTTGTATGACTATATAATTATCTATTCATTCTATTAATGAATATATAGATTGTTTTCAACTTCTTGTGATTACAAATGATGATGATACAAACATTTCTATATATGTTTCTTATGTGTATGCCTAGGAGAAGAGTTGATGGGCCACAGAGTATGAACATCTTCAATTTTACTGGGTATCACCAAGTTGCTCTCCAAAGTAGTTGCACAAATTTACACACCCATGCCAGCTGCTATTTATTAGTAATATAAATGGTCAACTTATACTTTCATTATGCACCAAGTAATAACTTCTGTACGCACATTATTATATTTCATTATCACAAAATTATGAGTGAGGGATGATTGTTATCCCTATTTTACAGATGAGAACACTGAGACTTAGAAGAAGTATCTTTCCCAAAGTCACAAACTTAGTGACAGAGCCGGGATTCAAATCCATCAACTTGAATCCAAAGAAAATGTTCTGCATCACTGCACAACACTGACTCCTTTTTCTCCTTTGAAAACAAGGCAAGATGCAAGAGGAAAAGGAAAGACTGGGTGGAAATCAGATGTGTGTCCCTCCCCCTCTTTCCCCCTCCCCCCCGCAAAGCTTTTCTCATCCAGACATTCTTGGGACTCCATCTACTGGAAGTTGAGGTATAAAATCTTATTGTGTAGGAAGAAAAGTTCAAATATGGGACTGTTCTGTGTAAATGGGGCTACTGACCAGAGTCACGCCTACAAAGACACATGATGCACTATTCTGAAGTCAAGTCAATCTCAACTTGAATTCATACTCCACTGCTAGCCAGACGATTTTTTCAGAAAGTCCTTTACGTGGTCCAATCCTCAGTTTCCTCATCTATAAAACAGGATAATAATATCTACTGAACAATACAAGAGTCGGTTGAAATAAATGAAGACATCTTGCACTGAGCCTAGCATCTGATGGGCACTCAGTAAATGTTGGCAAGTTGAATCCTTGGAAGTGGGAGATTTCAGAACCTTAAACATTCTATTCAGTCTTTGAGATCTGAAGAACTCAAGCATCAAGGGTGCATGTGGCTATTCACAGGAGGAATGGTCCCAGCACTGACAGCAGGTCCCAGGGGGGTTATCATGAGGCTCCAGGCAGTAGTTACACAATTCGGGGAAAGTGTGAGTCAGTCATATGGCACATGTGGCCATGGAACTCTGGGCAAGGAGGTGAAATACCACGTGCTGTTAGCCCCAATCTGTGATCCACGTCACTCTGGCACAAAGAGACCAGATCCTCCAACACACAGGAGAAAAGCCATGGATGTGGTTGTGCCTTATCGGGCGGAAGGGATTAAAAAGCAGCAAGAGCCAAAAGATAAAGTCATTGACATTTACTTTAGCTGAAGTCAGAGACATGCCAACAGCGTCCACGAGGCAGGCAGAGTTCAACTTAGAAGGCGGATTCTGAAAGACATGAGTCAGAAAAGCACACATGCAGGTTTGTCCACTTTCTCTGCCAACAACCTCTCCTAAAAGTCAGGGTAGGCTGGGGGCTAGATCAGGCTAACTCCCCTGCAGCAGTTCTGTGCCTAGTGCCACCAAGTCCAAGATAACCAAGCCTTGATCCTGGCTCTCGGGGACCTTGGCTCCGGCTCTGTCCTGCTTCCTCTGCAATGGCATTCCACGGCTGTGTGCTCCTTGCTCCAGTACCCTGAGTCTATTTATTCCCCAGGACTCTCTCCCTCCTGGAAGAGTCAAATCTCAGAAATAAGTCCCTCTGAACCTGCAAGATAAATGGCCCATTATCTTGTCCTACCTAAACTGTGTCCCCTCATTAAGCATCGCCACTAACACTGAGAACTTCAAGTAATCAAGGGAGATGAGGTTGGTGAGATAATCCCTTGGCACATCTCCAAGCATGCAGTGGAGCCCTGACAACTGCCAGGCTGGAGAATAAATAGGTGTGTCATTTTTATACATTATATTTCCAAAAGGGAAAGGCCCAGAACTGAACAGCATCCTCAGCCTAATGCCACTGTAGGTTTTAGATGAAGTTGGCCTCATCTGGAAAAAGCCGGCTCTGGGAGGAGTCAAAACTAAAAAGGAGGCTCCAAATGCCCCATACCCTGTTGAGGGGATGACAGCTAAGAGCGTGGAGTGGTGCCCTAGCCAGAAGTCTGACAGTGACAAAGGACTGGATCAGTTAGATGCCTAAGTCATGGGAATCATGGGAAAAGCTCACATCTCATTCCGGCAATCCAATGCTCTTGAAAACCCTGAAAAAGGCCAGTGAAGTTTTAAGCTGCATGAGCCACTAAAGACATTGAAAAAGGGAGATGGAGGAGAAGAAGTGGAGAAGGGCAGAGGGAGCGGGGGGAAAAGGGGAAAGCGGAGAAAGAGAAGAGAAGAGGAGGCGGAAAAGATCTCGCATCTTACACACAAGCCCAAGGAGCTGAATCTTATAGGAAGGAAATCTTGCCTATTCATTTGACCTGTTTTGAATGAGAATAGAGAAATAGGGCTTGCTGTTTCCAAGCTGCAAGTACTAGAACTTTTCCTGCTGGGATTGTGCTGGAAGAAAACTCAAACTGCGGCAGGGCCTTTTAGACGGAGAAGGTTGCCTTCAACACCAGCCTGGGGGAAAATAGTTCCGAGTAATAAGCTAACTTGGGGATTACGCCCCCTGTGGCTGAGGGTGAGTCACTTCCTAGAGCATTTCAGTCTCCTACCTGCAAAATGCAGTAACAGTCCTAGACCTGAGCATGGGGAGGGGAGGGGCAGAGAGAGTCTGGAGAGAGTGGATACACCTTCAGATTCAGCTTGGCTTCTAGAAGTAAGGCACCAATTCTTTTATTTGGGTGAGAAGTATTTGCATCTATATCAGGTGACAGATTTTGCCTCAGCTCCACCTAACTCTGATTTCCTTCCAGGGCTGAGCTCCATAAAAGGCCTTGCCTATGTGTGAAGTGTGGCAGAGTTTAGAAATGTGTTCCCTCCCAATAGCCTCCCAGGGCCTGTCATGAATATATGCCTCTGCAAAATAAAAAATTAGCATAATATCACCCTTTGGGGTCTCTGGAAAAGGGTCAAAACTACAAAAATATACACAATGTTTATGGAATTTTTGTCATTATGAATGTGATATGTGCACATTTATCAATATTAAATGTTCAAAACCTATAAAGAGAGTAATAAAAATGAACCATAAACAACTGTTAATATTATGGTGTAATTCCTTCCAATCTCTCTATATGTAAATAAGATAATGGGATCACATTATGTGAATCCAATTTTACATCTTACATTTCATACTTTACACTATACTGTGGGCATTTTCCAAAGTCACTAAATATTCTTCAGAAACATGATTTGTAATGGTTTCACAAAATTTCCTCCTATGAGTACAATATGATTTATTTAACCTTCATCCATTTAAGGACATTTATATAGACTGTTTCCCATTTTTCTTTCTTATAATGATATACTTAAATTTTTGGATGAATTTATGATTATTTCATTAGGATATATTCTTAGAAGTGAAATAACTGGGTGAAAGGCTGAAGAACAGGCTTTCAGTGGCAAATAGCAAAAAGCCAAACTCAAACCAGGATGGCCACCAGCCACCATCGTGGCTATAGATGTCCTCAGGCACATCTAATAGAAGAGTGTACATTTCTGTCTCTGCCTTCCAAACAAGAGTCTTAAGATTCACCCTGATTGGAATATAGGTCTGTGCCTATCCACAGAATAAACACTTTGGACCAGAAGTTCAAAAGTTCTAATTGCCTAAGCCAATCAGAGACATCCATGTTAGTTGGGATGTCAACGGCCTGTAATGCACATGGTCTCTTGGAGAAGGATAGATACCCAGATAAAAACCTAACCAGTATTAGGGGGGAGAAAGGCAAAAATGAGGGCTGAATAAACAGCCACAAATATTAGCTGCAAGAATGAACTTTTTAAAGAGCTTGATATGAATGTTCAAATTACTTCCCATAAGGGTTGTACCAATGTAGAATCAGCAGTGTGTTAGAAGGCCTAAGTGTGCCCTCACCAGCATCCATTATTTTATTTTAAAGGAAGTTTAAATTACCCAATTCCGATATGATGGGTCTAAATAGATATTGCATCCCAATTTAAATTTCTTTTCCTTGATTATTTATGTGCTTGTGGACATTTAGGATTTCAAAACCTTAAAAGTTAAACATTGATTATAAATATTCTAAAGACTGGTAAGCCTCAGGCTGATCTACTCCATCCCTGACCATTGAGAAACAAATATTGTAATATTTGGGGCCCTGTCTCTACCAGTGATTGGAGTCCATGTTTAGCCTTTAGCCCTTAACTGAATGTTCCCTTAGTGAGTGCCTGGGCACCCCTAACGTCCTCTGTGCTTCTGGGAAGACAGTTCTTGCCTAGTCCCAGCTCCAATTCCCAGTTTGCCCTCCAGGGCAAAGTTCCAGGATTGGCACTTTGATCTTTTGTTCCAAATGAAAGGGGTGGCTGGCTGAACCTTAGCCCCTGATTTCTAGCTGCAGTCCTGTGTTTTGCATAAGCAGGGAAGGAGGATCCTGCCACTGTAACTTGTTCTCGGGGATTGAACCTCTTTAAGTGCCATCTCAGCATCTCAGGCCGGACTAGTACTTATAGTATAATTTGACTGCTTGCAAAGCCAGTCCTACAGCCAGGTCAGTCTCTCCAGCACTGGACCTCATGACCCTTGTTGGGCCATCCCCCTCCAGCCCACCACTAACATCTCGTCCTGCCTCTCTGCCATGGTTAGCCTAATACTCCCAATGACATGGAAGTCTCCTGCTTCACCAAAAACCACTGCTCGGCCTGTTTTGAAACCCTGCACTACTTGGCTTCACCTTCCTGGGGGTTGGCATTAGAAAAGAGGAAAAGATATATGTTATTCAAAGATAGAAATAGACTTAAGATTACATCTACCTTCCAGATAAAGCTCTAGCAAAAATTCAACAGGAAGGGAGGTCTCGTCAAATAGGTTGTGGGGTTAGCAATAACAATATATGGTATGCTGAGCTTGGACCTAGGCTTTCAAAAGGGAAAAGGGAGTTTACAGGTATTTTTCTAGAAAAAAAATCTCCCTGGATGATGCTGGTTCAACATGCTGAAAATCTTGGACTAGCTTCTTTTTTTTCTTTTTTTCTTTTTTTTTTTTTTTTGAGACAGGGTCTCTCTCTGTCATCCAGGCTGAAGTGTAGTGGCATGATTATAGCTCACTACAACCTTAATCTACTTGGCTCAAGCAATCCTCCTGCCTCAGCCTCCCAAGTAGCTAGGACTATAAGGTGTATGCTACAATGCCCAACTAATTTTTTAAAAAATATTTTGTAGACACCACATGTTCTCACTCATAAATGGGAGTTGAACAATGGGAACGTATGGGCACAGGGAGGGGAACATCACACACCGGGGCCTGTCGGGGGGTGGGGGGCAAGAGGAGGGATGGCATTAGGAGAAATACCTAATGTAGATGGCAGGTTGATGGGTACAGCAAACCACCATGGCACTTGTATACCTATGTAACAAACCTGCACATTCTGCACATGTATCCCAGAACTGAAAATATAATTTTAAAAAAAAGGAAAAAACAAGAAAGTATCAATAAGGTGTAATTATATTCTAAATTTAAAAAAATAAATAAAAATGTTTTATACAGATGGGGTCTTGCTATATTGCCCAGACTGGTCTCAAATTCCTGGCCTTAAGTAATCCTCCTGCATTGGCCTCCCAAAGTGCTGTGCTCACAGATAGGTTTAAGCTACTGTGCCTCATCAAGGACTAGCTTCTTAATGCATGGAATGCTTTAGTTAGCAGGAAGTTTAGAGATCACCTCCATTCATTCCACTTTTCAGCCAAAAGTGCCAGTCCTGGGCTAGTTGCTGGAGATATAAACAGGAATCAGATAAGGCCTCTACCCTCAAAACCAGAAAAGCCAGGACAAATAAGTGCATGCAAAAAAAAAAAAAAAAAGTGATACTGGTGCTGTTACAGCCATTTATTCAGCTGGGGCACAAAGAAAGAAGGGTTCAGACTGGCTCCACAGAAGAGGTGCCTTTGGACTGAATTTTAAAAGTGAACAAGAGTTCTCCAGCTGCACGAAATGGAGTGGGGTGTGCTAAGTATGGAGAAAAATTGAGGGAAAGCTAGAAAGTATGAAACATCCTTATATGTTCTGAAGAACTACAGGTAATTCAGCATTTCTAGGTCATGAGGACAGAAGGACAAGAGATGGGTTATAGGAACTGATCAAACAGGCAAAACAGTTTGATGTTTATACCATGGACTGGAAAAGAAAGGACATAGATATTTATTTCTGATATCCTTATAGAAATTTAATGAAGCACCATACTGAAGGCAAGATCATTGTCATAGTCCAGGTATAAGATAGAGGTAGGAAGGCGTATGAGAGTTGGCGAAAAATAGAATGCTTTAAAATCAAAATTAGAGCCAGACTTGGTTACCAGTTAGATGTAGAGACTGGGGGATAATGAGCAGTAGAGGAAGGCTCTTAAATCCTCATTCACACTTCATGCATGCATTCAATCACTTATCCATTCAATACCTATTTGAGTACCTGCTTACTGCCAGATAGGCTTGAGGAATACAAGCTAGTCACCCCTGTCTTTATAGAACTTACGGATAATTAATGATAACAATAAGAATGACTGATGTTATGATAAGTACAGAGAGATTAAGGGCAATAATTAAACTTGTCTAAGAGACAGAACCAAGCTGAGAGAATGATATTTACACAGATATATGAAGGATGAGCTGAAGTTAGCCAGGTAAAGGCAAGAGTGCAAAACAAAGTGTTCTGCATAGAGAAAAATAATTCACAAAGACCCAGAGGAAAAGAGCATGGCACATCTGGGAATTGAAAAAGGAGAAATATGGCTGTCATGTTAAAAAAAAAAAAAAAAAAAAAAAGAAAGAAAAAAAGAGGGAGAAGGGCAGGGCATGAGGCCAAAAACAAGACTGGATCCAGAAAGCAAATGCTAGGTAAGCCGTGTTGCCCTTTATATCTGATCCTAAAGGCCCGCTGAGCCCTGTTGCAGAGTTGAGAACATGCTATAAGTTCTCTAAACCCTGCAATGTGGCTTATCAGGTGAGTGGCATGATTAGATATGCATTTGGTAAAGATTATCCTATCTGCATTGCAGAGAATGGTTTGAAGAGGAGCAAGACTTGAGGCAGGAAGACTCGATAGGAGGTCCATGACATCAAAAGCAAATTAAGGGGAGGCAGCTGGGTAGTGCCTGGGGTGTCCATCTATGAAGGGAAATGAATTCTCACTAAGTTTCTAAAACATCAGTGGAATTGAACAAGAAGGTGACAATGGTATATTCCGGATGTCTTGCCAAGCAGAAACATTGCATGTGATTGGAAATGCTTGATAAGCCACTGTGGTTGTGTGGGACAACTTCCTGCCTCAACCACCCCTGCCAACTATACCAAGGGGCATGGTAGACCTACAGCAGATGATTTCTAAATTATTTAATGAGGAAGGATGCAAGTGCAAAGCCAGAGCTGAGTTGTTCAGGGCAATATAACAGAGGTCAGCAAACTTTTTAAATAAAGAGCCAGATAGTAAATAGGTTTTGTAGGCCAGATTCTGTTTGTCACAACTACTCTACTCTGCCATGATTGCATGAAAGCAGCCAAGTACAACGCATGAACAAATGGGTATGGTCATGTTCCAAAAAAACTTTATTTATAAAACAGGTGGTCAGCTCACCTGCCTTCATTTGCCAATCTCTGCAATAAAAGATAATTTGATTGCTCCTTCCACGGGTGTTGCTTTTCTACAATTTCCCTCTAAATAAATGATGAATATACACTTAAACAATGTTGTTGTGAAGGTGTGTCAAGAAACTAGTAAGCCAGGAGAGCCCCACACATCTTGCATCCCTGCCCCTTGAATGATAGATGGCTGTCATCTTGACTGAGGCAGTGGGAAAGAGAAGTGGATGGAGCTGAGGTCTACGTAGATGTCGGCGTTATTAGGACTCAGCGATTGGCTGGATGTGGCATTAGGTAGAGGATGGAGTTAAGAAAGACTTCTGCATTTCTGGTCTTGCCAGCTGGTAGACTATGGGGGCAAGAGAGGAGAGGGAGCTGTTTTGGGGAGTGGGAATGAATAGAGCACTTTAGATGTTTTCTATTTAAAGTATCCGCATGATATACAGATGGAGTGATCTCTCTAGTAAGAAGTGGGATTTCTGAGCCTGGAGCTCAAGACACACTTCCTGGCTGGAAATATAGGTTTGAAAGTCATCAGTAAGGATATGAGTGAAACAGCCCAGAAAGAGAGAACAGCAGAGGGCTAAGAACAAGCCCTGAGAGATGCCAGCATTTAAGGGACAGGTGGACTAACACAGAAACAGAAAACCAAACACCGCATGTTCTCACTTATCACTGGGAGCTAAACAATAGGTACACACGGACATAAAGATGAAAAGAATGTACACTGGGGACTCAAAAAGCGTGGAGGTGCAGGGATGGGGCTGAGCTGAAAAACTACCTATTGGATATTATGGTCACTATTTTGGTAATGGGCTTACTGAAAGCCCAAGCCCCATCATTATGCAATATACTCATGTAACAAACCTGCACATCTACCCACTGAACCTAGAATAATAATAAAATAAATAGGAGAATTCCCTTCTCCTGCTAGGACCCCTCAGCATATCCATCCTCTTCTTTCTTTCTGGGGGCACAGGACATCATGGCAAGCCCAGGCTGGTGTCTCTGCCGCACCCCCCACCATGCACCCTACAATTCCTTGCTATCTCCTCCTCCAACGCCTCTTCTTCTAGGCTACCACCATCTCCAAAATCACCAAAGATGGGCATGTCAAGGCAGACCAACAAGAATCATCTAGTGCATCAGAGAATCAGGAAAATAACTCTAATTCCATCCCCTGTAAGGTGAAGAAAAGGAAAGTTTGTGTTGAGGAGGCCCTGGCTGAGCAGCCCTCCCTGTCCTGGAAGACAGGTAGTGCTAATTGGAGCAGTGAGCCCCTACTGAGACCCAGCAGGATGAACATAACTGACTTCCCAACCTGCCAAGACTCTTCTCTCCCTGTCTCCATGAGGAAAAATGATAGAAGTCCTTGGTGCCCATTCATCCCAGAAAATCAGCTCACAGTGAACACCCTCTCGGGACTGTGCAGACAGGGCAGCTCAGTGAGATATCCTGGGAATGAAGACAAAGCCCATCTCCCCAGAAGAATGTAACAGAGGCCACTGGGAATTGACTATGATAGAGATCTTTGTGGTTCTGCAGCTTCTGGGGCTGATCTAGATGTGAAGGCAAGACATGAAAAGGGGTCTTCCCTCTAAGCTGCCTGCAAGGTAGCTCTTTCACTGAGAGAGTTCTGTTATTGCCCTTGAAACACTCTCAGACTTCGGTGATTTATGGTCCCCAGGGCTCATTGTCAAACATCAGATTTAATCACAGAACATTCACGGTTAGACCATTTAGAACTACCCCTGGCTCCAAGTCTATAAACTGGGGAAGCTACAGGACTGTGTTTTACCTATGTTGTCATGGTAATCAGCATGCAGCCTGAGAGTAATCCTGGCCAAGTTCCCAAGCATCTGGTGGGCAGAGGATGTGTGAATCTGTATGTAACGAGTTTATTGAGCAGTCTGAACTTGGTGGGGTGTATGCGTAAAATAATTGTATTTTTTTCCATCATGGCTTTCATCTCTGCTCTGTAGAACCTCCCTTTCCTAATACGTAGCACATTGCTCAGTAAGATCTTGGGCAGATTCCATAAATTTCTGGTCATGCTTAGCTCTTCAAGTGCAGCCCAGGTTAAAGTTTTGATCTGTAATGCACTTAAATCACGTCTCCCTCTCTTCCCTCCTGCGCAGCTTTGAGCTATGTATTAGTTTTCTCGGGCTGCCGTAACAAAGTACAACACATTGGGGAGCTTAAGACAACAAAAGTTATCATCTGAGTTCTGGAGAAAAGAAGTTCAAAATCAGGGCTGTGATCCCTCTGAAAGCAGTAGGGAGGGATCCTTCCTTGCCTCTGCCAGCTTCTGGTGGCCCCAGACACCCCTTGGCTTGTGGCAGCATAATTCTAACCTTCATATGAAGTTCTCCTGATGTCTATTCTCGTGTCTTCCCTCTTTATGTGACTCTTTCCAAATTTCCCCCTTTTATAAGGACACCAGTCACAATGGATTAGGGCCCACCCTAATGATCACATTTTTACCCTCTGCAAGGCCTTCTTTCCAAATAAGATCACATTCTGATGTACTGGGGACTGGAAAGCCAATCTATCATTTTGTGGAGGGCGCATTCAACCCCTAACAAACTGAAATCTAGGACTGTAATCTGACTCTGAGCCACCTCCTGTACCCTAACCCCGCCAATCCTGATTCTCCCAGTGATGTTGGCGGGGGACGGGAGGGGTGGTAGACACATGCCTCTGCGTGGCTGGCCACTGTCCGTCCTCTCTCTCTCTGCTGACTGTGGCTGCATTTCTAGTTTACCCAGACTGGCCATCGGAACACTCCATGCAGCAGGCCTCCAATTGTGGGCTGTCTCTCCTCAGACACACGTGCAAGTTCTTTAGAGTACCTGTGAGCCTCCCTGCAGCACAACCCTCTGATGTAAAGGATTCACCTCCAGCTGACCTTTTCCACCTGTCTGTCCTCCAGCTCCCAGACCTGTGAACCACCTCCCAGCTGTCCAGCCTCCTGCTGCAGAGGTCCTGACACTTGGCAGGCTTTGTGCCCCAGTTACCAATCCCAGAGCAACAGGAAACATTTCACTCACCATCCTGTGTGTGTGTATATGTGTATGTCTATGTACATGCCCACACACACATATACACACGTACATATACATCATACAACAGAGACATTGCTCACACAAACCAACAGCAAGCAAATTAATGTCTTGAACAATGTAGAAAACTTAATTAGTTGATATCAGCCCAGAATTATTGATACTATCTATGGAACAAATTGTGCTTGCCTTTACTTTTTTTCCTAAGGCTAATGATTGGTTTTAAACACCATTTTCATAAACTCTCTCTCACAGAGATAGTTAAAGAAATAATAGTTACAATTTGCTGATTACTGATGGACATCAGTAAAAAGGAGAACACGTAATGATTGCTACTACTTATTGATTACTTACCATATGCCCGGCACAAAGTTAAATGCCTTTATATGCATAACCTAATTTCTCTCCAAGACCTGTGAGCTAGAAACTATTATTACCTCCATATTATAGGAAACTGCTCAGAGCTGTTAAGGGCCATGCCCCAGATTAGGCCGCTAGTGAGATCTGGAGCTGGCAGTTGAACACCAGCAGCCTGACACAAGTTCTGACCCTGACTGCTGCAGTCTCCTACCTTCCCTGGAATCCACACCATACACCCACCGCCACTGAACCCTGCTGACTTAGGGGGCTCGCCTAGATCGTTTCTGAAATTCGCCTCCTCTCCCACCCATGTAACTCTACCCCAAGTACACAAGACATTCACGTAAATGCTCGGTGTCATCTGTCCCCCCTATATGATCCTCCGCACCTCACTGCCTCTAGCCTCTCAGGAGCCCTGTGGATTTGCACCCTCCTGTACTGAACTGAGCTGGAGCTCTGCTAATAGATGCTGAGCTTGAGGTGGAGCTCATCAATATTTTAGGTTTAAATAAGGGTGCAGGGGACAGGGAATAAAAATAGGCACCGACAGGGAGGGGAAGAACGTTCCCCTCAATAGAAACTGAAGAGAGAGGGGGAAGGGAGGGAACTGTGATGACACCCATTCTTTTTACCTCTCAGAGGTCAATTTGAAATATTCAGGCTAGAAGAAATCTCTGTAATATAACAAAATTCTTGTGCAATTATAATTAGCTCTGGCAGTATTTTTGTTGTGTTCAAAGCATCTTTGAATATGAAATTGGGAAAGGCAATGGAATGGAAAAGAGAGAACAGGAAGCTGACAGAAGGGAAGAAGGAGAAAGTCCAGATTGAGGCCAAGTGGGAGGAGGGTGAGAATTTGTGTTCAAGTTCCTCTGGCATTTTTCTCAGCAGAGTGTCACCTGTCAAGTGAGGATAGCCATTGTCAAAGGCTGCAGCAAAGCCTCTAGTAAATGTCTGACCACAGTGCAAGGTGATTTATAAATGAGCAAAAACAAATAGTAGAGAGTAAGGCAAGAGAGAGTTGACAAAGTGAAATATAATGTACTCAAGTCCATGGTTTCCATTCCTGGTGTATTTGGATGGAAAAGATAACTTATAATTCACAATAAGCAATGAAGCCAGGTCCTCTTGTAAGGAAGAGTGAGGAAGCACATTTTCCCATGAATGGAAAGAGGGCTGACATAACCACAGGAAATGCACACACACCATCTCCTCTCACTCACTGTCATTGCTTACTGCTAGTGGCACCTCATTCCCTGACATTCACAGTTTAATGTTCACTGAAGATACACTGAGCCATTTGCCACGGGGAATGCAGGAGGCATAATAGATTGAGTTTGTGCCCTAAGAGTGGTCAATAGGTAGTTAGTGTCAAAGCTCCAAGAAATAGAAGATTCGCACAAGTCATGTTACAAGGAGAGAAATTTTATATGGAGACCTGGATCACTGTATTAGTGAAGGGAAAGGAAAAGGAATAAAATCTCCAACATAGATTGCTTTCATTTTTCAAGCACTTTCAGACCTCTACCACTCACATCTTTTTGACAATCTTAGTTCAGGATCTATTAGCCTTTATTGCCAAAACAGCTTTCTCATATCCAATCTAAGTCCACCTTATCAGAGCCTAAATATATGTCCCAATAATGCAGTGACTATTCACAGATATGAAGGCTATTTCAAAAGTCACCCCCTTACATTTTACCTCTATTTTTCAATCTCTTGATCATCTTCATGACTAGATGCTGAAAAAGTTTTCCTGCTCCATTATAACTTTACTGCACTACCAAAGGCCTCCATTAGTTTATTTATTAAGTACTTACCAGTGTATCAGACCTTGTAAGGGAAACACATGCAGGGGTACAATACACATTCCCTACTCTTCAGAAGCTCCTAACCTATGACCTCTAATTATTAAATCACAGTGTTATAAAAATATTGAGTTACAAGAGAAACTGTAGTATGTTTAACACACCATGACCATACACATTATTGCTAATGATATTCATATGAGCCACAGATGTTGGTGGGCATGCCATGGGCTGGGAGTTATGTCCAATTGCCAGGTAAGGTACCTTTCAGGTAAATTACCTTTCTCACTCTATGAACCATATCTAAATGCAAGTCATCAAATACAAAATTACTATTTTGATAAATCTGATGTTCTTTGACTTACTAGTATAAAAAAGGCAAATAGTTTATAAACTTCTATACTTTGTTTCCATTAGTAATGCTTTTCTTGAAAACACCATAGTTGAACAATCCTTTATCTGACCCAATTTTTCACCAAGTTTATGGGGTTTTCTGTGACATGCCTGACATGGTCATCTACTCTTTGGTGAAAAAGTCCCAGGAACAGAGGGTTCCTTGACTGTGTAGACACCCCCGCTTCATGATCTTTTCTTAATCCTTCCCACCTTGACCTCTGCAACTCAATCCCCTCTCAACCACCTAGTTGAATAAAGCCTCTCCTTCCTTTGAGTAATACACCTTGTCCCAACTCTGCTCTGATTGTGTTCATCCCATCTTAGTTGATCTAATTTGCCAACTCTAAATGTGATTGTAGCCTAAGGTTTGAATTTCTGCCTCTGTCTCTTCTCTCTTGATACTTTCTCTTTTGAGGACATCTACTTTCACTAAGCCCTCTTGAACCTGCATTCCCCTCCCTGGGCTTTAATTCTACATTTGCCTTTCTCCTCTGTACATTTCTATGTGGAAGCCTCTCCGTGACCCTGAGTTCCTTGCACATAAGTTGAAGTTATACTTCCCTTCCCATACAACCGAATCTACAGTACCTTCTTCCGATTCCTAAACTTCTCTATATAATATTGTCTATAATCTCTAGAAGATACTGGCCACTCTAAAATTGTTTATTGAATATTGTTATCCCACTTTGACTGTAAAAATTTAAAGTCATGGGTGCTGTCTTACGTATCTTTGTATTTTTAACATCTAAGGCAGTCTCTGGCCAATAGCAAGTGCTCAATAAATGAACGTGTGTGTGTGTGTGCAGGTAAGCAGGTGTCGCTGAATTCTTTTGCAATCCAGGCTGGAAACATTCAAAACCCTTGTTTGACTCATTTCTCTCTTCAACTCCATCTTCACCCAGCCACAAACACTTGTGACTGTTCCTTTGCAGTTTACCTCTATGTGTCTACCTACATCCAACTGGGAATGGCTACCACTTCCCATAACAGCTCCTTCTATCCTGTGCTTGCACCTCCGAAGTAGCCTCTCACACAACCACTCTTCTCAAAGCTTTTCTTTTTTTTTTCTTTAATTTTAGATGGAGTTTCATTCTTGTTGCCCAAGCTGGAGTGCAATGGCGTGATCTCAGCTCGCCACAACCTCGGCTCGCCGCAACCTCCACCTCCCAGGTTCAAGCGATTATCCTGCCTCAGCCTCCCGAATTAGCTGGGATTACAGGCACGTGCCACCACCCCTGGCTAATTTTTTGTATTTTTAGTAGAAATGGGGTTTATCCATGTTAGTCAAAGCTTTTCTTTACCCTGCTGCCAGACAAATTCTAAAACATCATGCCTGCATGCAAAATATTTAGTGAGTCTTCATTGCAGGAACGGTGATATATAAACTGAATGGTCTAGCTTTCATTATCTTCATGACCTGGTCTTAATCCTTCTCCCCAGTTTTATTTCTAACCATTCAGTTTTCTAATTTTCTATCTGTTCTTAGCCAGTCTGGCTCACTTATTTTCCTCGGACACGTTTTCCTCTGTGTCCTGCCCTACCTGTACTCTTTTGTTTATGCCAGTCTCCATTCTGCCTCCCTGATAATGTCTCCCATCATCTTCTTAGCCAATCCCATCCATCCTTCTAACTCATGTAGAGGCCCTGTGTCTTCTGAGAAGCCTTCCCAACCCACCTCCTTGGAGCTCCTAGAGCCATAATTATCAATATCATTCATCGGGTAATTAATCACATAATGTCCATGACATCTCCTGTGCTGCTGTCATCTTAAGCTGCTATTTATCCCTCATGACGTTATTTAACTTTTCAATAATTTATATCATGTTTCTACAACAAGATTATAAACTTGGCAGGGGTAGGCACCTTGTCTTATAATCTTTGTATCCCCCATAGTATTTAGTAGGATATCTTATGCACAGTAGGCACTCAATAAATATGCTGATTTATTCTCCCCCATCCTTCAAAGACTAGTTAAATTCCACCTCATCTAGGAACCCTTCCCTTAAAACTCCAGCATGCATTTATTTTCCTCTCCTACCCCCCAAGTTCCATTGTACTTACTGTCTGTCCTGCTCAATACACACAGTATGGAGTATAATCCTGTTTACGGCATCTTGTGTATAAATTGTGTTCATCCCATTGAACAGTCTGTTTCTTAAGAAAAAAAGGCCATTGTCTTTAAACAGTCTGTTTCTTAAGAACAAGGCCATTATTTTTATATTCTTCTCAGGGTTAGGGACTGGATAAGTTCTAAATAAATATTTATTCATTAATCTAGAATAATTTTCAAATTGTTGTTAGGTATAATCTAACAAGATAGAAATTAAGCAAGATACCTCAATAAGACTTGATTTGGATATGAATATTTGTCATCACAGCTCGCTATACGTTACTTATAAATAAGGCCCTACAATATGGCATGTGATTTCTGTGTCTGGGTTTCAACTGTGATAAAGAGATATCATGTCACTTGCCTGAAATCTACTTGACAAGTTAGAACTAGACCGAAGCAAACATACACAATCATAGATGCCTCACTCAACCTGTGGTTGGCTTGTGGGGCTTTTTACTTGCTGGCAATTGTTTCTTTAGACATGGTATATTCAAACAGCAGCTATAATGGCTATTATGAAATAATGTCTAATCCTCAAGTCCTTTGCATTTTATTTGATAATAGACTTATTCATTGATTCATCCACTACAGAGACTATGTTAGCATTGATTGTACAAAAGTGAACAAAGAAGAAATGGCCCTTGCTTTATAGGAAGAGAATTGACTAAATAAGAAATCGCAAGCAAATTGTGACAAATATTCTGAATAAAATAACCAAAACTTTTGGTGTGGGTAATGTCAGTCTGTTCAGGCTCTATAACGAAATACCATAAACTGGGTAGCTTATAAATAATGAAAATTTATTTTTCACAGGTCTGGAGCTGGGAAGTCCAAGATCAAGATGTCAATAGATTTGGTGTCTGGTGAGAGCCCAACCATTTACTGGTTCATAGATGGTGACTTCTTGCTGTGTCCTCACATGGCTGAAAGGACAAACAAGCTCTTTCTGGTGTATTTTACAAGGGCACTAATCCCATTAGTGACCTAATCACCTCCCCAGGGCCTCACCTCTTAAGACTATCACACTGGGGATTAGGTTTCAACATAAGAATTTGAGGGACACAGACATTCAGACATGGCAGATAAGAAGGGATGGATTCTCAAGAAAGCATATTTAAGCTGAGGCTTGAAGGATGGAAGGGAGTCAGTCAAGGGAAGAACTGGGCAAAAAGCATTTCAGAGAATCACATGTGCAAAATCCCTGAGATAGATTTGAAGAACTGAAGGAAGGGTGGTATACCTAGAGTATAGCAAATGAAGTGGCTCTCATAAGTGTATACATTTAAGACATTAAAGACATTACTCCATTTCATCCTTGCTAATGCCAGACTCCAAGCCTTCCCCGGCTACACTCTAGGAAGGCAGAGCACTGTGGATTGTGGTTGATAATGCAGGAAGCTGGAGGCAGAGGAAAGACACTGGGCCGTGTGATGGAAACCCAAGTCAACTTACCAGTTCTACTCCTAAATAACTGTGTGACCTTGGACAATTCCTTTCACCTCTCTGGCCCTTTCTGTTGTCTGACATAAGTTACACATTCATTCATTCAACTCGACAACTATATACCAAGTACCTGTTATGTACCAGGGCATATTCTAAATACAGGGAACATATAGTGAGAAAGGCAAAGGACAAAATCCCTACTGTCATGGAGTTGTACATTCTAGTGGGAGCAGGCAAACTGTATTTTCTTGCACACACACTCTCTGTCACACACACACACACACACACACACACACACACACTGTTAACAGCCAGTACAGCAAGGAAGAAGTCAGTGGGACTGGGGAATAGTCAGTGAAGAGACTCATGAAGATGACCTTTGAGCAAAAACTTGAAATAGATGAGGGTGCAGGCCAAGTGGAAATCGGGGAGGAGAGTGTTCCAGGCATAAGAAAGAGCAGCAAAGTCCGGTGGCCGGAGTGTCCCCACTGCATTCATGGAACAGCACAGAAGCGACATAGTTGAAGCAGTATGAAGAAGAAAATCAGAGCAATTATAATTGATCTTCAAGTTATCTTTCTCTACAAAATTCAGGGGTTCATGCTAATCTGCCAAGGGGATTGTCCACAGATGAATGACTGAAACTGACATACTGAAGTAACACGTAGGACAAGGTGAGAGTCACGGGCTCCCTCGGTTCCAATGAGCAATTAGTCTAACCCAGGAGCATGGAAGAGAGGTGGCCCAGGGGAGACCACCATTAAGGCCCAGAGCGGCAACTCCTAGCAAACAGTGAAAATAACTGACTTCAGCCAGTGTGACTTCAAGGAAGAAAGTTTAGAGACTTCATAAATGTTTTCTAAAATGAAAAAAATGAAGAGAAGCTAAGAAGTTCTAGACAAAGAAAACTTGCCGGGAAAATGAACCAACATGGAGACTAAGTCTAGGCCTAACTGAGGTTCCTTAAACACTGCCTGAGTGTCCAAGACTCTGCTTGCTGGTTTAAAGATATGATTTCATTTAATCTTAAGACAGATCTATGAAATAGGTATTGTTTCCCCTTTTTACAGGTGAGAATGTCTTCCTGGTCTGTGTGCAATGGCACGTGGTATGCACTGGGTAGATTCAGGATCTAGTAAAATGTTGCCCCTTCAGCTATGGGGAAGCCAGGGCCCTGGGAAGTATCCCAGCCATGGGCAGCATCTTCAGTCTGTCATTATCACTTTTTACATGTAACATGAAAAAGGCTAGGATTTGTTTTAAGGTTCTTTTAAAAGGAGAGAAAAGGTGTAGTTAATATGGCATAATATTAAGGTTGGTGCAAAAGCAATTGCGGTTTTTCCCATTAAAAATAATTGCTTTTAAATTTTGCCATTAAAAAGAAATTATTATTATTATTATTATTATTATTTTGAGACGGAGTCTTCCTCAGTCGCCCAGGCTGCAGTGCAGTGGCGTGATCTTGGCTCACTTCAAGCTCTGCCTCCCAGGTTCACGCCATTCTCCTGCCTCAGCCTCCTGAGTAGGTGGGACTACAGGTGCCTGCCACCACGCCCAGCTAATTTTTTTTTTTTTTTGCATTTTTAGTAGAGACGGGTTTTCACCATGTTAGCCAGGATGGTGTCGATCTCCTGACCTCGTGATCCACCCGCCTTGGCCTCCCAAAGTGCTGGGATTACAGGTGTGAGCCACCGCGCCCAGCCAAAAAGAAATTACTTTTAAACCACAACTGCCTTTGCACCAACCTAAATAACAAATTGCTGAATTGCATGTGTTTTCCAAGGTAAGGAGCCAGGATGAGGGGGAGAGAAGTTTCCTTGTTTTCAGAGTACCTGACGGCTTCAGGTTTACAAGTTTGGAGGACCTAGGTCCAAGCAAGGAGGAAGTGGACAGTGGTTTAGAGGCCTGCAGGGAAGGGAGATATATGGAAAGTGAGGAAGACAGAAGTTCATCCAGTGAGTGAGCCTGGGAACTGTGAAGCAAACAGAGGAAGAAGAGAAGCTGTCAATCAGCAGGGAGATGGAAAGACTTGGGAGAGGGGACCTGTTCATGGGAGCTCAGCAGGTTTTACTGTGGAGGTCTACCGTGTCAAACCCTCCTGCATTTCTGTACAAAATCTTTAGTAAACTCGACATGACTCTGGAATACTTGTGGCGTGGGTGGCCCCACTGGAAGGGCAGAAAGAGGTGCTGAATCCTACTGGCTGGGCTGAGAAAATGTCAGCCTACACGGACAAGTGGGACTAGGAATCTGCCTTCTTGCAGATGGGAAAACAGGCTTGAAGACTGTAGGCTGCTTCCCAGGGCCACATGGCAGCAAGTTCCTGAGATCTTTCAGCTTCCGAAGCCAGAGTTCTTCCCACTCCAGTGTCCTTGGTCCATTTTGGTTGGCATCTCAGCAGCGACTTCAAAAATTTCAGCCTTAAAATGTTTTGTGTGTTTTTTCCACCAACTGGACCACTAGATAAATGTTTCATCTTCACATCCTTTTTTTTCTCTGTTCAAACACAAAATGAGTTGAAAACAACATAAGAGGGAATAAAAGAAACAAGCAAATGGAAAGTTCTGTAAGAATGAATATAATTGGAGCTAGGTCAAGCACCGATGAAATCATGGACAGTTGAAAAAGACAGAATGCTCGATTTTACTAGAAATTACAGGAGCGTGACCAAATGCAGCCTCCCTTAGTCTTCCAGTTCAACAATGAGGAAAGCAGAAGTGGTTCTCCATGATAGACAGTTCTGAGGAGCTGGGAAAGGACAACCATGGTAAATCAGAAAACATGTACTTCCAGGGTAGCATACTTAGTGATATAAACAAATTGTTGTTGTTGTTTTAATTTTAAAGTACGCTTCCCTAAAATAATGCCTGAAGGCTGGAGAGAGAGAGAAATGAATCAGAACCTAAAGACTGAATGCTTTTTGGTGTGCTCCTATCCTCAAGCTTTGGCTCAGACAGGGCATATGCATCATTTGAGGAGCAAATAGCTCACCTAGGGGAGAAGTTTCTGCAGCTCCTGGCCAATGCCATTTTCTGAATTGCTTATGTGGAAGTGCAAGAAAGTATTAGAATTGATCAGAAGAGCTGGTATCTTCTGCAGTGTCTCTTAACTTTTTTCTGGACTTAAAGATCTAAAACAAGCAAAAGACCTTCCTTATCATGCAATGGCACAGAGGCACATACAGATAAAGTTTGCATTTAAGTTGTCAGGGAGCAGAGATGGAAGGATGGGGATGGCAGGGCATGGAACTCCTAAGACCTCCTAGGCAGGGTTTCTCAGAGTGAGGTCCCTAGACCACCCGCATTCAAGAGACCCAGGATGCAAATTAAAAACATAGACAGGCTCTGGGACTTCCAGATTCCAGTATCTGCATTTTATCCCACTCTTCAGGTGATTCTTATGTACACTAAAGTTTGAGAACCTTGTCCTAGCATGTCTGTGAAGCCAGGTTTAAAACTCCTGATTTAGAACCACCTAAGAGTGCTTATTTAAAATGCAGATTTATATTCAGAAACTGTGGTGGAGTAGGTCTAAAATGGGATCCAGAAATCTACATCTTAATCACCTGGGTGATTCTGGTGCGGGAATTCCAACACCACACTTGGAGCAATGGCCGGAAAGAACAACTCAGGAGAAGTTAGTGTGGGAGATTTTTTGCCTAGTTTTGGTGTCCTCCATGAGCCTAGTGCTAGAGCCAACTCTCCATTACCCAGGCTTCTTCCATTATAGCTTCCCATTTTTTTTTAGAGCTAGCAATTACTTTTTTATTAGAAAAATTAGACTAGACTCATTTTAAAACATTTAATCCATATGTTGTCATGAATATGCAAAAGTACAAGTTGCTTATGCAAAAGGTATAAATTTTGTTACTCCTGTCACCAAAAATAAAGATGGGCTCGAAAGCAGAGTTACTTTTCTCAACTTTCAGAAGTACATTCTGTTTGTATTCCTGAAGGATTGAGTTTACCAGGTGGACTGATTTTGCATGCTTTGGAATAGTAGTATTCTGAACACAATGCGTTTCATTTTCATAATACTTTGTCACCAGGAATGCAACTGAAATTATTGTCTCTCCTGTTATTTGTGCAGTATCTTGGATCACTTAAATTATTTGCTGCATATTTAAGAAACCCACAACTAAATGTAGAATTTCAAACATCTACTTGAGTGTAGATTACTCTCAATTGTGCAATTTGATGAATTCTAAACTGCCCTAGTCAATTTTTGCATTTCTCTGAAGATCTTAAAGTGGCATCCTTTTGCAGAAAACAAAATACATGACTTCACCTTCTATGAAATTAGAGAACTACAGTGTGGTCCTTCAGGCATTGAGGGTATGGCTTGAACGTGTGTGCTTACCACTTATTTTCCTGATAGGCTAACAAATACTCAGAGAAATTAAGAGACTTGACAAGAGTCCCACGCACAGAACATGCTTCAGTGATGTTTATGCTCTTTGCTGCTAAAAGAGTCATGATGTGAAGATCTTCACTGTGAATTGCACTGTAGAGCCTATCTTCATTCCCTAGGCTTTAAATACCATCTATATGCTAATGACTTCCAAATTTATATCTCTCACACCACCCTCTTCCCTGAGCTCGAGACTTATATATCCAACTTGCTATTAACAGCTCCCTTCAGAAATCTCATTGGCATCTCAATACTGGCATGCCCCAGCCTTCACCATCTCAGTCAAAGAAACCACAAGGCACCCAGTTGCTGATGCAAAAATCCCAGAGGCCTCTTCCCTTTCTCTGACCCCCACATCTCATAGAGACCCCCACGAATTATCCAGTAGGATATATTTTAAAGTTAAAACTGAAGTTATTTCATTGCTAACTTTAAGACCTATCCTAAATCTAACTTCCCACCACAGTCCAAATGACTAACATCTCTCACTTTTGCCACTGCAATCGCCTCTGGGCTGGCCTTTCTATTGACTATATGGCAGAATATTCTGTATTTTCCCCCTTTTATATGAAGTTTTTAATTTAATTTTTGATTGATGCATAACAGATGCACATAGTTTCGAAGTACATGTGATACTCTAATATAATCATATAATTTGTAAAAATCAAAACCATGTACTTGAGATATTCATCACCCTAAATATTTGTTTTTTCTTTATGTTAAGACCATTCCAATTCTTCTCTTCTAGCTATTTTGAAATATACAATAAATTATTGTAAACTAGAGTTACCCAACTGATCTATCTAATACTGGGTCTTAATTCCCCTATCAAACTGTATATTGGTATCCACTAATCAACTTCTCTTCTTCCCCACTCTTTCCTAGGCTCTAGTAGTCACCAGCTGACTCTATATTTGGGAGATAAACGTTTTTAGTTTCACAGATGAGTTAGAAGATGTAATATTTGTCTTTCTGTGCCTGGTTTATTTTACTTAATATAATGACCTCCAGTTTCATCCACGTTATTACAAATGACAAGATTTCAATCTTTTTATGGCTTAATAATATTCCATTGTATACGTATACCATATTTTCTTCCATTCATCCATTGATGGGCACTTAAGTTGATTCCATATTTTGGCTATGGTTAATAGTGCTGCAATAAACATGAAAGTGCAGATGTCTTTTCAATATACCAATTTCCTTTCTTTTGGATATATACCCAGTAGTAGAATTGCTAGATCATATGATAGGTCTACTTTTTGTTTTTTGAGGAACCTCTATACTGTTCTCCATAGTAGCTATACCAATTTATATTCCCACCAACAATGTACCAGGGTTCCCCTTTCTCCACATCCTTGCTAGCATTCATTATTGCCTATCTTTTTGGTAAAAGCCATTTTAACTGGGTGAGATGATACCTCATTGTAGTTTTCATTTGTATTTTTCTGATGATTCGTGATGCTGAGCATTTTTTTTTTATAAACCTGCTGGTCATTTGTATATCTTCTTTTGAGAATACTCCTTCAGATCTTTTGCCCGTTTTTAATCAGATTGTTTTGGAAGTTTGCTATTGAGTTGCTTCGCCTTTTCATATATTCTGGTTATTAAGCCCTTGTCAGATGGATGGTTTGCAAATACTTTCTCATATTCTGGGGGTTGTCCCTCCACTTTGTTGATTGATTCCTTTGTTGTGCAGAAGGCTTTTAGCTTGATGTAATTCGTCTATTTTTGCTCTGGTTGCCTGTGCTTTTGAGGTCTTACACAAAAAATCCTTGCCCAGACCAATGTTCTGGAGCATTTCTCCATTGTTTTTGTCTGGTAGTTTCATAGTTTCGGGTCTTAGATTTAAGTCTTTAATCCATTTGACTCATTTTTGTATACAGTGAGAGAGAAGAATCTAGTTTTATTCTTCTGTATATGGTTATCCAGTTTTCTAAGCAACATTTATTGAAGAGCTTGTCCTTCCCCCAATGTATGTTCTTGGTGCCTTTGTCACAGATGAGTTGGTTGTATGTGCATGGGTTTATATCTGGGTTCTATATTCTGTCCCATTCGTCTATATGTCTGTTTTTATTCCCCTACAATGCTGATTTGATTACTATAGCTTTGTAGTAAATTTTGAATTCAGGTGGTGTGATTCCTCCAGCTTTGTTCTTTTTGCTCAGGATAGCTTTGGCAACTTGGGGTCCTTCATGGGTCCACGTAAATTTTAGCATTATTTTTCTATTTCTGTGATGAATTGTCATTTTGATAGGAATTGCATTGAATCTGTACATTGCTTTGAGTAGTATTGTCATTTTAATGGTATTAATACTTAAAAGTCCATGAGCATGAAGTATCATGGTTTCCATTTTTTGTGTTCTCTTCGATTGCTTTAATAAGTGTTTTATAGTTTTCCTTGTACAGATCTTTCAATTCTTTGGTTAAATTGATTCCTAGGTATTTTGTATTCTTTTTTTTTTTTTATGCTGCTGTTCAGTAGAACCATAATCTTTATTTATATAATTTTCTTTTTTTTTATTATTATACTTTAGGTTTTAGGGTACATGTGCACAATGTGCAGGTTTGTTACGTATGTATCCATGCGCCATGTTGTTTTGCTGCACCCATTTACTCGTCATTTAGCATTAGGTATATCTCCTAATGCTGTCCCTCCCCCTCCCCCCACCCCACAACAGTCCCCGGAGTGTGATGTTCCCCTTCCTGTGTCCATGAGTTCTCATTGGTCAATTCCCACCTATGAGTGAGAACATGCGGTGTTTGGTTTTTTGTCCTTGTGATAGTTTACTGGGAATGATGGTTTCCAGTTTCATCCATGTCCCTACAAAGCATATGAACTCATCATTTTTTATGGCTGCATAGTATTCCATGGTGTATATGTGCCACATTTTCTTAATCCAGTCTATCGTTGTTGGACATTTGGGTTGGTTCCAATTCTTTGCTATTGTGAATAGTGCCGCAATAAACATACGTGTGCATGTGTCTTTATAGCAGCATGATTTATAGTCCTTTGGGTATATACCCAGTAATGGGATGGCTGGGACAAATGGTATTTCTAGTTCTAGATCCCTGAGGAATCGCCACACTGACTTCCACAATGGTTGAACTAGTTTACAGTCCCACCAACAGTGTAAAAGTGTTCCTATTTCTCCACATCCTCTCCAGCACCAGTTGTTTCCTGACTTTTTAATGATGGCCATTCTAACTGGTGTGAGATGGTATCTCACTGTGGTTTTGATTTGCATTTCTCTGATGGCCAGTGATGATGAGCATTTTTTCATGCGTTTTTTGGCTGCATAAATGTCTTCTTTTGAGAAGTGTCTGTTCATGTCCTTTGCCCACTTTTTGATGGGGTTGTTTGTTTTTTTCTTGTAAATTTGTTTGAGTTCATTGTAGATTCTGGATATTAGCCCTTTGTCAGATGAGTAGGTTGCAAAAATGTTCTCCCATTCTGTAGGTTGCCTGTTCACTCTGATGGTAGTTTCTTTTGCTGTGCAGAAGCTCTTTAGTTTAATTAGATCCCATTTGTCAATTTTGGCTTTTGTTGCCATTGCTTTGGTGTTTTAGACATGAAGTCCTTGCCCACGCCTATGTCCTGAATGGTATTGCCTAGGTTTTCTTGTAGGATTTTAATGGTTTTAGGTCTAACATTTAAGTCTTTAATCCATCTTGAATTAATTTTTGTATAAGGTGTAAGGAAGGGATCGAGTTTCAGCTTTCTACATATGGCTAGCCAGTTTTCCCAGCACCATTTATTAAATAGGGAATCCTTTCCCCATTTCTTGTTTTTGTCAGGTTTGTCAAAGATCAGATAGTTGTGATATGCGGCATCATTTCTGAGGGCGCTGTTCTGTTCCATTGATCTATGTCTCTGTTGTGGTACCAGTACTATGCTGTTTTGGTTACTGTAGCCTTGTAGTATAGTTTAAAGTCAGGTAGCGTGATGCCTCCAGCTTTGTTCTTTTGGTTTAGGATTGACTTGGCGATGCGGGCTCTTTTTTGGTTCCATATGAACTTGAAAGTAGTTTTTTCCAATTCTGTGAAGAAAGTCATTGGTAGCTTGATGGGGATGGCATTGAATCTATAAATTACCTTGGGCAGTATGGCCATTTTCACGATATTGATTCTTCCAACCCATGAGCATGGAATGTTCTTCCATTTGTTTGTATCCTCTTTTATTTCATTGAGCAGTGGTTTGTAGTTTTCCTTGAAGAGGTCCTTCACATCCCTTGTAAGTTGGATTCCTAGGTATTTTATTCTCTTTGAAGCAATTGTGAATGGGAGTTCACTCATGATTTGGCTCTCTGTTTGTCTGTGATTGGTGTACAAGAATGCTTGTGATTTTTGTACATTGATTTTGTATCCTGAGACTTTGCTGAAGTTGCTAATCAGCTTAAGGAGATTTTGGGCTGAGACGATGGGGTTTTCTAGATATACAATCAGGTCATCTGCAAAAGGGACAATTTGACTTCCTCTTTTCCTAATTGAATACCCTTTATTTTCTTCTCCTGCCTGATTGCTCTGGCCAGAACTTCCAGCACTATGTTGAATAGGAGTGGTGAGAGAGGGCATCCCTGCCTTGTGCCAGTTTTCAAAGGGAATGCTTCCAGTTTTTGCCCATTCAGTATGATATTGGCTGTAGGTTTGTCATAGATAGCTCTTATTATTTTGAGATACGTCCCATACGCAAATCAATAAATGTAATCCAGCATATAAACAGAACCAAAGACAAAAACCACATGATTATCTCAATAGATGCAGAAAAGGCCTTTGACAAAATTCAACAACCTTCATGCTAAAAACTCTCAATAAATTAGGTATTTTGTATTCTTTATAGCTATTGTAAATGGAATTGATTTCTTGATTTCTTTTTCAAATTGTTTGCTATTGGTGTATATTAATGCTGCTGATTTTTGTATGTTGATTTTGTATCCTGCAACTTCATTCAACTTATTTATCAGTTCTAACTTTTTTGATGGAGTCTTTAGGTTTTTCTAAGTACAAGATCATGTCATCTGCAAATAAGACTAATTTGACTGCTTTCTTTCCAATTTGGATGCCCTTTCTTTCTCTTGTCTCAAGAACTTCCAGAGCTATACTGAATAAAACTGGTGAAAGTGGGCATCCGTGTCTTGTTCCAGCTCTTAAAAGAAAGGCCTTCAAATTTTCCCCATTCAGTATGATGTTACTGTGGGCTTGTCACACATGGCCTTTATTATTTTGGGATATATTCCTTCTATACCCAGTTTGATAGAGGGTTCTTTATCATAAAGAGATGTTAAATTTTTTTAAATGCTATTTTGGCAAATATTGAAATAATCATGTGGGTTTTATTCTTGGTTCTGTCAATATGATATATCACATTTATTGATTTGCATATATTGAACCATCCTTGCATCCCTGAGATGAACCCCACTTGATCATGGTAAATGATTTTTTTAATGTATTGTTGAATTCAATTTGCTAGTATTTTGCTGGGAATTTTGGCCTCTATGTTCATCTATGATACCGGCCTGTAGTTTTCTTTTTTGTTGTGTCTTTGTCTTGTTTTGGTATTGGAATAATGCTGGCCTTGTGGAATGAGTTTGGAAACACTCCCTCCTCTTCAATTTTTTTGAAGAGTTTCGGTAGAATTGGTATTAGTTCTTTAAATGTTCAGTAGAACTCAGTAGTGAAGCCATCAAGTCCTGGGCTTTCCTTTGATAAGGGATTTTTTTTATTACAGCTTCAGTCTCATTACTCGTTATTGGTTTTTGAGGTGTTCTATTTCTTCATGGTTCACTCTTGGTAGGCTGTACCTAGGAATTTATCCATTTTGTCTAGGTTTTTCAGTTTGTTGACAGATAGTTGTTCATTGTATTCTTTAATTATTCTTTTTATTTCTGTGGTCTCATTTGTTATGTCTCTTTTTTTGTTTCTAATTTATTTATTTAGGTCTTCCCTCTTTTTTTCTTAGCTACTCTAGCCAAAGGTTAGTCAATTTTATCTTTTCAAAAAACCACCTCTTCATTTCATTGATCTTCTGTTATTCTTTTAACCTCAATTATATTTCTTTTTACTCTGACTTTTATTATTTCTTTCATTCTACTAGTTTTGGGTTTGGTTTATTTTTGCTTTTCTAGCTTTTTGAGGTGCATCATTAGGTTATTTGAAGTCTTTCTGCTTTTTGATACACATGTTTATTGCTATAAACTTTCCTCTTACTATCGCTTTTGCTGTATCCCATAGATTTTAGTGTGTTTTATTTCAATTTTCATTCATTTTAATAAATTTTTAAATTCCTTCCTAATTTCTTCATTGACTCATTGGTCATTCAGGGGAATGTGGTTTAATTTCCAAGTGTTTGTGAAGTTTCCAAAGTTTCTCTTTTATTGATTTCTAGTTTTATTCCCTTGTGGTCAGAAAAGATAGTTGGTATGATTTCTACTTTTTTTGAATTAGTTCAGACTTTAAGATATGGTCGATTCTGGAGAATGTTCCATGTGCTTATGAAAAGAATGCATATACTGCACCAACTGGGTGAAATGTTCTGTAAATGTCAGTTAGGGCTAATAGGTCTCATGTGTATCTTAACTCCGCTGCTTCTTCATTGATTTCCTGTCTGGATGATCTGTCCATTTCTGAGTACAGTGTTGAAGTCCCCCACTATTATTGTATTGCAGTGTGTCTCTTCATCATATTTATTAATGTTTGCTTTCTACACTTGGGAGCTTCAGTATTGAGTGCATAGATATTTATAATTGTTTCCTCTTGCCAAATTCACCTCTTTATCATTATATAGTGATTTTCTTTGTCTCTTTTTATGAGCTTTGATTTGTAGTCTGTTTTATCTGTTGTAAGTGTAGCTACTCTTGCTCTTTTTTGATTTCCAGTTGCATGGAATATCTTTATCCATCCCTTCACTTTCAGTCAATATATGTCTTTATAGGTGAAGTGTTTTTCTTGTAGGCTGCATATAGTTGGGTCTTATTTCTTTATCCAGTCTGCCACATTATGCCTTTTAAATGGATAATTGAGTATATTAACATTCAGTTTTATTATTGATGAGTAAAGAGTTACTACTGCCATTTTGTTGTTTGTTTTCTGGTTGTTTCATAACTCCTCTCTTTCTTCCTTTCTTGCTGCCTTCCTTTGTGGTTAAGTGATTTTCTCTGGTAATATGTTTTAATTCATGGTTTCTTTAAATTTTTCAGTGATTCTATTTTATGTTTTTGCATTGTGGTTCCATGAGGATTGCAAAAAAACATCTTATAACAGTTTATTTTAAAGATATGACAGAACACAAAGAAAAGAATAAACAAAAAAATGAAAAAAAACTAGCATTTAACTTTCTCCCCCTCACACACATTTTGAGTTGTATTTGTCTCAATTTACATATTTTATATTACCTATCTCTTAAAAAGTTGTAGGTATCATTGTTTTTGACAGATTTGTTATTTGAGCTTCATACTAGAGATATGAGTGGATTGCACACCACAATTACAGTATTAGAGTATTCTGGGTCTGTCCATGTACTTAATTTTTACTGCGAGTTTTACACTTTCAAATGTTTTTGTTTTTGTTTTCATGTTAGTGTTTTTTTCTTTCAGATTGAAGAGCTTCCTTTAACATTTCTCGTAAGACAGGTCTGGTAGTGGTGAATTCTCTCAGCTCTTGTTTGTCTAGGAAAGATTGTATCTCTCTCTCCTTCATATGCGAAGGATAACTTTGCTGGATACAATATTCTTGGATGGCAGTTTTTTTCTTTCAGTGCTTTGAAAAATGTCATTCTATTCCCTCCTGGCCTGTATGGTTTCCATCAAGAAATCTGTTGCCAGATGGATTAGAGTTTTTTGGTGTGTTATTTGTTTTTTTGTTTTTTTCTCTTGCTGCTTTAGAATTCTCTCTTTGTCCTTGACCTTTGAGAGTTTGATTCTTATATGCCTTGGAGTAGTCTCATTTGTGTCATATCTGTTGGGTGTTCTCTGACCTTCCTCTACCTGGATATTTATATCTTTCTCACATTTTGGAAAATGTTGTTATTATTTATTTGAAAACATTTTCTACGCTTGCTCTTGCTCAAATCCTTCTTGAAAACCAATAATTCTTAGATTTGGTATTTTGAGGTAATTTTATATATATTGTAGATGTTCTTCTTTGTTTTCATTCTTTTTACTTTTCTGTCCTCTAACTGTGTAATTTCAAATAGCTTGTCTTTGAGCTCACTGACCTCCTCATTAAATTTCTCTGTTAAATTCTGAATTGCTCATCTATGTTAATGTAGAAACTGCTGAGTTTCCTTAAAACTACTATTTCTGCGTTCCTGGTCAGAGAGTTCACATGTCACCATTTAGTTAGGGTCAGTTATTGTTTCCTTGCTTTGTCTGTTTGGGGAGACTATGGTTGCCTGTTTGCTGTTGCTTCTTGTGGATGTACATCTATGTCTTTGCACTAAAGGATTACTTATTCCAGTCTTCTTTGGTGTGTTTTGGTTTTTATTGGATAAATTAGCTTAGAGGTTCTTTACTGCTTGTTTACTGCCTCCTTTTTGGCTCTGGGTGGTGCCTTAAGCTTCACCTTAGCTCTAGTAAACAATTAGAGTGCTGCCCTTCCTGAATGTGGGGAATCCCAAAGGGAATACCCTGGCAGTATAAGAAGGCTGGCTAGGGGTTCGTGCCCAGGGGACCTCTAGGATGAACCTCCTACAGCATGGTGCTGCTAAACAGCCACTCTGATTTGGCATTTCCTTTGGCCAAGTTACAGAGCAGAGTTTCCAGGGCTGGGAATGGTAGTCCCACCTCCCTCCTTTTTCTCTGCCCTTCCTCAGAAATATTTCTCTCTTCCAGAACTCTCCATACTTCACATGGGTTAAGGCAGAGACAGGTCTCTTGCCAGAGAACCTAAGATGGTGGGGAAGCTGGTTATTCACCTCCATCTCACTTTTTCTAGTATAGAAACAGTGAGTTGTGGGAATATTTTCTATGCACTGGTGCTGGGCAGAATGGGGGAAGAGGCATTGAAGATATGGAAGTCTGATTCTTTTACCATCTACTCAGAGCTTTTTCACTTCTCTGTGCCCACCTCCTCCCCCCCAAGAACTGTTTTTACTTTTTCTTTCTTTTTTTTTTTTGAGACAGGGTCTTATTCTGTCACCCTATGGCCTAATCATAGCTCACTTCAGCCTTGTACTCTTGGGCTCAAGAGATTCTCCTGCCTCAGCCTCTCAAGTTGCTAGGACTACAGTCATGTGCCACCATGCATGGCTAATTTTTCTTTTATTGTTTGTAGAGATGGGGTCTCACAATGTTGCCCAAACTGGTCTTGAAATCCTGGCTTCAAGCAATTATCCTGCTTCAGCCTCCCAAAGCACTGGGATTACAGATGTGAGCCACAAAGCCCAGCCTGTCTCCTTTCATATTTGAGATTTGTGTATTCATGGTAATAACCTTGGTGCTGTATATTTGTTTTTGCTATTCTGTGAGGCCTGAGTCAACCCAGCTTGCTTCTATGCCATCATTTTAGAACCAAAATTGTATATCTTCTCACTTAAATAAACTACCCAGGAAAAGTACCTGTTTCTTATGTCATTCTCTGATAGCCCATCCCAGCCAAGGGTAATACTGACTTGAAAAAGGTTAAAGTTTTGTCATGCCAGGTAATTTAATTTCAAATACATTTATATTTCTCAGAGTCCCCTGATATCTCAAGTCCTAGTGGGGACCAACAGTAAGGGGTTGTTTTATTTTTATTTTTTTATTGTTTTTTGAGAGAACAAAGATGGATGATCTGTCTGTTAAGTTCTACAGTTCCACCAGCAGCAGCCTTGAAGCCATCTGAGGGTGCAGGCTACGGCTCCTTTAGCTTTAAGTGGGCATCTCTGACATAAGCCTTTGAACATAATCATAGCTCAATAATTGTGATTTCATCCTCAGATTCATTGAGCATGAGTGGGTACCCACCCATGCCATTGGCCTACTTTTGTTAGACCCTTCTATAGAGTTCTGCACCTGGCTATGTCTGGGGAAGAAGATCTGGGTGATCAAAATCTTGCCCAAAGTAGACCATATTCTTTTTTCCAAACCCAGGCAACAATTTTAGTCTCTGGTGTTACAGAAGGGAGCAGTTCTCAATGATGTAGTTCTCTTTCTACTTCTTTCCCTCAAGGAAAGGAAGATTGTTGAAAGTAAAAAGATATAAATGCTACCACCATGAACAACTCTAAGAACCAAATAAATGGTCTGACAGGTTTGTGTGCTCCAAACTGAGCAGCTGGAAGGACTGCAATAGAGAAGACAGTTTCAGAAAAGCGATTGGTCTCAAGAAAGTTTCCTTGAAAACTTAGTTTAAATTGGCTTGGATAGGAACCCGGCCTCATTGATTAAACAATGGCTGAAAGACCATAGGGTAATGATAAATTGCCAAGGGGCCCATTTGAGGGTAAGTGTCTAATTGGTGCCATGGGGTTTAGGGTAAGAACCTGTCTTCCTTCACGGCTTTATTAATGATCCAGAAGTGGCTGAAAATGGTATATTCATGCTCAGTTGGGAGCTTATATAAGCAAGAGAACAGTAGAATAATGATACAAATAGACTAAGCAAAGTGGAAAATAGCCCCATGACATTCAACTTAGAAAAATAAACTTTAATATTTTTTAATAGGGGGATAAAGGGAGCCAAGAGGATTGGAAAGAAAATACTTAATGCATATAGCAAAGCTAGAAATACTCAGATACAACAGCAAGTGTGCAAGCCCTTTGGAGTGTTGGACAGCCAGAGGTCAGGAAGAGTCCATGAGGGAAGGAAGAAACAGGTCAAAGCCACCATCTACTCACATAGTACCAAAGCTGGCCCTAGCAATACTGTGCACTCTTGGTGGAGCTTCTGTGTGTGCTCCAGAAGAAGCAATGTGAAGATAGCTTTGTGGCTGGGATGTGAGTTCCTGATATTCACAAGTTAAAGGATGGGAGAACTGGGAGATCAGTACCTGGTTGGTGCTCAAGGAAGACACTCTAGCTGAAGCCAAAATGTCCTGGACATAGTGAGAAAACGGAGCTGGACTTGGCACCCATGTGTCATGGAAGCGACCTGGTGGGAAGTAATTGACTCATGGGGGCTGGTTTTTCCCATGCTGTTTTCATAATAATGAACAAGTCTCATGAGATCTGATGGTTTTATAAAGAGCAGTTCCCCTGCACATGCTCTCTTGCCTGCTACCATGTAAGATGTGCCTTTGTTCCTTCTTCACCTTCCACCATGATTGTGAGGCCTCCCCAGCCATGTGGAACTGTGAGTCCATTAAACATCTTTTTCTTTATAAATTACCCAGTCTTAGGCATTTCTTCATAGCAGTATGAAAATTGAATAATACAGTGACCATATTTGGAAATAGGGTTTTTGCAGATATAATTAGTTAAGATGAGGTCAAAATGGATGATAGGGGGCCCCAATCCAATGACTGGTGACCTATTAAGAAGAGAAAACAGAGACACAGACACAGAGGGAGAATACCTTGTGAAGACAGAGGCAGAGACTGGACTGATATATCTCCAGGCAAAGGATTGCCAAAAATTGCTGACAACCACCAGAAACCAGAAAAGGCAAGAAAGGATTCTTTCCTAAAGCCTTCAGAGAAAGCATGCCCCTGCTTCATCTTGACTTCAGGCTTTTAATCTCCAGAACTAAGAGAGGATAAATTTCTGTTGTTTAAACCATCCAGTTTGTGGTACTTTGAGATGGCAGCACTAGCAAATAAATGCAGAAGGTGATCAATCGCATCCATACCAACGATACTTGAGACTAAAGACAGTGAAGAACGCTCCATCCTGGCAAGCCAACAGGTCATGGGGAAGGTCCAAACTGGAAACTTGGGTTTGTGGCTGAGAACACTGCTTCTGCTAGAGGCGAGAAAACTCAGAGAAGAGGGAAACTCTTAGTCAAAGACATTTATGTTAGCAGCAGAATAGAAGTAATAATATTTTATTAAACTCTAAATAAACCCTAATTGGTAAATTCCCAAATCACAAACACATAGTCTGACATTAATTTTTTTTAATTTGGGAATTATTTAAATGAAAGCCTTCAGTGATATAAATTAAATTATACATTTTCATTAAATATATATTTAATCCCCTCTGTCAGAATAATAGTTATATTAACACATAGTGGTCCAAGAAAATCTAGGTGTTGGAAATCAATCTTTCTGTGGTCCAAGGCATTGAATCAGGTTAAGTACCTACTACGTGACAGGTACCCTGATAAGGGTGGAATACAGTTGTTGAAGCCATCAGGTGGGACATAACAATCTTTCCTGAATTCCAACACACTCTCCTAAAATTCCACCACATAGTAAAGTTTTGCCTCCCAGCAGTTCCCTGCTAAAACATAAACACTGTGTCCCTGAAGAGAGTTACTATAAGTCATTAAAATCTTAGCAGCCAATATTGAAAGCAAGTGGGCAAGGGATGAACTGAGGAGTGAGGGTAAGGGTGGGAGGAGGATTTAGGGGTGAAGGCAGATGGACTATTGCGAAGGTATCCATGGTGAGAAGCTCTGGGTATCTGGATCCCAGATAAGGACACAAACGTCTGAGAGAGGCAACACAAAGACAGAGGAGAAGTAACGGAGAGGTTTGAGGATATCAAAGCACACTTCGCCAGCTGCACAATTCTGCCATCTGGAGCTCTGAAATTTCAGGTGCATGTAATTTTGAGAATCACGGCAAAGCTAGAGTGTTATCACCAGAATGTCTGTCTTGCCTTGGTTTACTTACTAAGCTATTTGTCTCAGAACAACAGCAGGCTGTGAACACTGCAAGTTATTTATATATTTTTTAATCACTTTTCCCGTTACCTGCAGTCTGTTCTCTTATTTTTGTTTAAAAATCCAACAAGAACAACAACCCTCTCCCTATCTTGCCATGGCAGGTGCACCCCTGGTCACACCTTCTCCCAGCCCAGAGTTGGGTGGTCTGTTGTAGATGAGCTTAAACTGCCTGGTTGTTGGAATTCTGAAAGGGCCTTTCGGTGTGGATCCCAGTTCCAGAGCCCAGTCTGGCTGGACTCAAACAATCAAGGCTCAGAGATGCAGCTCAGCCGTCCAGATACAAAGCAGAGAGGTGGGCAGGTTCCACCACGCGAGACAGTTCAGTGTCACACTATAGACAGTGCTTCCCACGCTGATCATGATTCCCGATCATGAGCTTCAACCAAGATGTTTATTTACATGGTAAATTCTAGGGCTGCATCTCCAACCTGCTGAATTAGAATCTCAGAAGGAGGGGCCTATGCATCTGGCAACCATGTCAGCTGAGTTGTTGCTCAGGGAAGCCCTGAGACCACTTCCATGGGCAACTGGGTGCCAGGGAGGATTTTAGGCAGCTGTGAAAAGAGATCAGGTTTGTGACTTCTAAGCATCATTCTGGAGGGTGGAAGGAGATGGATTGGAAGGTGATGAGACCACAGGTGGGGAGACCATTTAGGGGGCTGTTTCAATAATGCAGGAGAAAAAAAGATGAGAGTCTGAACAAAGGCAAAAACCAGTGGGAGCTGGAGGCACATACAGGCCTTAGAATCAACAGAACTTAGTAAATGAGCAGGCAGCTCTCGGAGGTCCACCGACTCACGCTGAGCACTCCTCAAGGAAAAGTCTTGATTGACTGGGTTCATTAAAATAAGAACCTGTGGGAAGCAGGAGGTTTCATGGTACTCTGCTGAACGTCTAAATGTGCTGAAACATGTTCTTTAACTTTCTGACCCATTTCCTGTCAGCCACTCTCTTTGGTTTTCATTCAGAACGGTGTTTTCTCCATAGGAACCCCTGCAAGTTTCTAAGCTTCCTTTGACTCCAGTCTTAAGCTCCCTCACGCTGCCTTACAGGCTGCTGTTTCTGCTCCTCCATACAACGTCCCTCATCTCCAGGGTCAGGGCTCTGGGTGGACCAGGGCATAAGGTTGTGAGAATCCACGCGGGCTCCCCGGTGCCCAGAGGCTGCTCTGAGGATATATGCAGGTCCCGTCCTTCAGCCCACCCATTCCCTCTGTTCAGGGACACTCATGCTTCCTGATAGCTTCTTCCTTGGGGCTGTCTCATCAACTCCTGCACTTTCCAATCATCCCATGCATTTCTTATCTCCAGTGCCCACGACTCATAATTTTTTGTTGCTTCTGTTGTTGACTTTGTGACTGAATGTTTTAATTAAATCACCATAAAATGCCTTTGTGGAGTTGTTCACATTCACTGGCCACCACCTATGTCACTTAACCCTCACAGCACTCCATGCAGCCTCCAAAGGTAGCTCGACCAAGGGAAGGTGGGTTTCGCTTTGGCTCGCTCTGCTGTGATCCTGCCAGGCGGGGTTATCTCGGGCGCGTACCTGGCTTCCGCACAGAAGGCAGAGAGGTGTGAACTCCATCACACATCACAGAGGTGGAGCATGGGGAGAGGGAGCAGGGGAGACTCTTTCTCCACTGCCTCTTCTCTGTAACTTGCTTTTCTCGCTCTTGTTGCTTTTGCTGTTGTTCTCCCTTTTCTGTTAACTCCGATCTGACAGCTGTGTGGAGAATGCATGGGGGACTATTTCAGTGTTGGGAGGGCATGGACAAGGATTAACTTCCCAGTACTTGGAAAAGAACGGGGTGGGATGGTGTGGGGGGCAGTCTGGGCAGGGGACAGTGGACAGTCGCAGGAAGGCAGGACAGAAAAGGGAGGTGTCCTCTCTATTCCCTCTGGAGGATGGGAGCAAAGCAGCTCTGTTGTTAGTCCCATGGCAGGAAACCTGTCCTAGAAGGTGGAATCTAAGAGCGCATTCCATGCCGTGGTGTGGCCACTGAGGTGCATCCCATTGCTGCCTCGTTTTGGGGCTGTGCCTGGCTTTCCTGGAATCCATCAAAGCACTGAGGGCTGTCACAGCCACGTGCCAGGTCTCTCCCAGCACACTCAGGCCTCCTCTTGCTATGGACAAAATTTGGCAGTGACTCTTTTTCCTATAAACTGAACTAAACAAAAAGTCTCTTTTTTTTTCATTTACAAATCGAGAGATAAGGGCTTTCTCCCTGTGTCATCTTCCCATTCATCTTCCTTCCATGTCTCAGATAAGGGAGGAGGAGTTGTTTTAATTATGTTTGCGGCGTGAGAATACAGACTCTTCCTTTATGCAATGCCCAGAGTTCCCTTTGGGGCTGCTGGGCTTTTCTCATGGGTCTGTTTTCTTGGAAAGAAAAGAGGCAGCTTCTCTATCACTGGGAATGATGCATCCAGCCTCATTCAAAGGTCTGCATCGAAGCCTGAGGGGTCCCAGGAATGAGGCAAGGGCTAGTGGCTAGTGCCCAATGCTATTTCTGAAAGAAGATTCTTAATTGCTTATGGAAATTCTGGTCTCCTAAAACTCAAACCTGAGGCCGAGCGTGGTGGCTCATGTCTGTAATCCCAGCACTTTGGGAGGCTGAGGCAGGTGGATCACTTGAGGTCAGGAGTTCGAGACCAGCCTGTTCAACATGGTGAAACCCCATCTCCGCTAAAAATACAAAAATTATCCAGGTGTGGTGGCACGCACCTGTAGTCCCACCTACTCAGGAGGCTGAGGCAGGAGAATCGCTTGAACCCAGGAGGCAGAAGTTGCAGTGAGCCGAGATCGCACCACTGCACTCCAGCCTGGGCAAGAGAGCGAGATTACATAAAAAAAAAAAAAAAAAAAAAAAACCCTCAAGCCTGAGCCTGTGTCCAAATAAATATGAACAGGATGAAACTCCATTGTGGAGTGTCTATGGGCCCTAGGACTGCTGGTCTTGCCAGCATGATACTAATCGCTGCACTGTATTTGTACAACCTTCTCACCTGCCAAAGCACCTTCATACCCACGACCTCCAGTGAGCCTCCTTGGGCATTTCTGTGAGATAGGAGGGCAAGCATAGTTATCCCTGTTTTACAGGGGGTCACAGAGAGATAAAGCGACATCCCCACCCCCCACACATGTATGCACATGCACACACACTCACCAAGGAACAGTGACCCACTAAACAGGGCCTGACTCAAACCTAGCCTTCCAAGTCCCTGCCCGCTCAGCAGCCACTACATCTGAGGGCTAAATACCAAGTCTTTGGCTTGAAATCTTTGAGTTTCTCCTCCTGCTTCTCTTTCTTCCCCACTGTCAGGTCCTGCTGTCATTACCTTTGTACTGCCTTTCTCACTCTTCAATTGGTTATATCAGATAAGGGAGGCAGAGTTGTTTTCTAGACCCCCAGTACCTCAACATTTGGGATAATGTCCTAATTGCTTTTTCTACATCTGGGATCCCCTTGTCTTGAATTTGTCCGCAGCACAGCTGCCAGATTCATATTCCTGTTTGCTTATGTTCAATGGCTTTTCCTTCCTTCAAGAGTAAATGCCCAAATCCCATCACCCACTGTTCAAGGTGGTCACTGATTGGCCCTCCTGCCTTCCCAGCCTGGTTCCCAGTTAGTTGCTCTGTTAGACCAAACTTCCCTTCCACTGAACCACCTGCCTGTCTTGATTTCCTTCCAATATGTGCTCCTCCCTGCTTCTGGGTCATTGTTCTAATGTGCTCGTTAAAAGTACAAGAACCTGGGTTTTCATCCCAGCTCTGCCTCTTGATTGTCATGTAAGTTGGGTTACTTAGTGTATCAGTCTGTTCTTGTATTGCTGTAAAGAAATGCCTGAGACTGAATAATTTATAAAGAAAAGAGGTTTCATTGGCTTATGGTTCCACAGGCTGTACAGGAAGCATAGCAGCATCTACTGGGCTTCTAGGGAGGCCTCAGGAAACTTACAATCGTGGTGGAAGGTAAATGAGGGGCCAGCATTTAACATGGCCAGAGAAGGTGGAAGAGAGAGGGAGGGAGGTGCTACAGACTTTTAAACAACCAGATCTCTTGAGAACTCACTATACAGTACCAAATGGGGATGGTGCTAAACCATTCATGAGAACTCCACCCCCATGATGGAATCACTTCCCATCAGGCCCCTCCTCCAACACTGGGGATTACAATTCAACATGAGATTGGACAGGGACAAAGATCCAGGCTGGACTGCAGTGGCATGATCTCGGCTCACTGCAAGTTCTCCCTCCTGGGTTCACACCATTCTCCTGCCTCAGCCTCTCGAGTAGCTGGGACTACAGGTGCCTGCCACGACACCCAGCTAATATTTTGTATTTTTAGTAGAGATGGGGTTTCACTGTGTTAGCCAGGATGGTCTCAATTTCCTGACCTCGTGATCCGCCCGCCTCGGCCTCCCAATGTGCTGGGATTACAGGCGTGAGCCACCGCGCCCGGCCTAGCACATAGCCTTTCTAATCCTCAGTGTCTGCACTTATAAAGTGGGGCTAATATTACTACTTGCTCACAGTGTTATAAAAGCAGGTGCCTATCACAATACTTACCTATAGGAAGTGCTTCATAACTATTAGTTATTTTTATAATCCTCTCTAATTTTCCTTCCTCAAAGCCCACTTTGTTTCTGAAATCTTCCCTGAAAGTTCAGTAATATCAATAACAGTAAGGACGATAGACAATAACTAACACATAGATGGCATTTCTCTTCTGCCAGGCATCATGATGTGCTTTGCAAATATTAACTCATTCGTTCTTCACATCAACCTTGACGTTATTATATCCATTGTAATGTAGGGAAATGGGAGTTCAGAAATTAAATAACTTTCCCAGTTGACCCAAGTATGAAATGACAGAGGCTGGGTAGGCTCCATCCTGGGAACTCCAGACCCTTGCTAAGCACCTGACTCACACCATGTCTTCCTGGACTTATGGAGGGCAAGGACCAGCCCCCAGCACATCACCTTTTACCTGGCAGGTGCTCAGGGATGTTTTTGCTGGGGATGATGGTGCGACTCCCAGCATCTTTCCCCTCCCTCACTCTAGGCAGGATCTGGATTCATTTCCAACTCCTGCTGTGACAAATTACCACAAACTTAGTGGCGTAAAACAATACAGATTTATTATCTTACATTCTGTACATTTGAAGTCCAATTGGACCTTGCTGGCAAAGATCAAGGTGCCAGCAGGGCTATATTTCTTCCTGGAGGCTCTAGGGGAGAACCCACTTCTTGCCTTTTCCAGCTTCCAGAGGCTGCTGCCTTCCTTGGTTCAGCGCCCCTTTCTCTGTCTTCAAAGCCAGCAAGGGCAGGCTGAGCCCCCATACTGCATCTGTCTGACCTTGTCTCCTGCCCTTCTCTTCCACTTTTGAGAACATATGTGATTACATTGTGCTCACCTGGAGGATTCAGGGGCATCTCCCTACTTTAAGGTTAGCTGATCTGCAGCCCTAATTCTATTTGCGCTTTAATTACCCTTTACTACGACACATTCACAGGTTCCAGGGATTAGGATGTGACCATCTTTGGAGGGCCATTTGCCTGTCTACCATAATCTCACGTGGAATTCAAAATAAAAGCAATATCTCATCATAAAATAAGTATAAAGAAATCTAGGCAAGGCAAGGTGGCTCACGCCTGTAATCCCAATACTTTGGGAAGCTGAGGCGAGTGTATCACTTGAGGTCAGGAGTTTGAGACCAGCCTGGCCAACATGGTGAAACCCCATCTCTACTAAAAACACAAAACTTAGCAAGGCACGGTGGCACACGTCTGTAATGGCAGCTACTCAGGAGGCTGAGGTGGATGGATCGCTTGGACCCGAGAGGCAGAGGTTGCAGTGAGCCATCATACCACTGCATTCCAGCCTGGGCAACAGAGTGAGACTCTGTCTAAAATAAATAAATAAATAATAAAAAAATAAAAAGAAATCTAACAACATCTTGGTTTTTCCTAAAATTACCACATCATTGGCTTTTAAAATAATAAAACATATTTGTTTCCAAAACTACCTCTTTGGCCAGCCCCCATTTTGTGGAGGCCTATGTGTGTGTCTCCTCTGGCTGCTGGATGCCCATGCCTGACAGTAGAGAGAGTGGCTGAAGGTAGGGGGACATGGCCACATCCAGCCTTGACCCCCTCTCTCCCACCTCCCATGGCTGGCCCTCGAGGAAAAGAGGAGGAGATATTCAAAGTAAAGTGGAGGAGAAAAATAATGCAATGACCATCCAGAAAGGAATGGATGGATTTCTGCTGGCAAAAAAAGGTGGTGAGTGGACTTCACACCTCCATGTGGGCTGGTGTGGCAGTGGAGCCCAGGCTCGTGGGAACCATCGGAGCCAGGGCACGGAGTTGTAATAAGCCAGTGACAGCCGGCAGAGAGTGATTGCTGGGATGAGCACATGGAGGAGATAAAGCCAGGGTCCTACTCATAGTAAATGCTTTTCAGTTTTTATCATAATTAAATGTTTTAAAAATGTTAATGGAATAAATTGAACTTGACTTCCCCATTTTCTCCAGATCCTGCAATTATGCTCAAGATCCTGTCTTGAAAGGATGCCAGAGGGTGATGGATTAACTCTAAAATAAATCAAATTTCCCTTGCTACAGAGTTAGGGTGATACAATAAGCGTTTCATCCTGCCTCTGATGATGGAGGAGGTGCATCGCCTTTTCCCTGGCCATTCCATTCAGCTAGGAACAGCCTGAGGCATAAGCTTACTAATGTAGTGTCAAAAACCAAACTCCATCAGAGCAATCACCCTCTGTTGCCACAGCGCAGTGGGTGAATGGGCCTGGGCAGCATTTCCGCCGAGCTGCCACCTCCTTGCCAAGGCTCCCTCCCTGCAAATATCTAGCTAGCAAGCTCTTGGAAATGAGCTGGGCGTGATGCCAGCCAGACTTCCAGCTTGCCAGCATGGGCGGTGCAGAGGGCCAGGCACCTGCTCCCTCTGCTCTTGCTGGTGGGGCTTTCGTCCAGGGCTTTGCTGACAAGGGGATCTCTGGGCGGGATCCAGGAGGGCCAGCGCTCCAACAGCTCCCAGGACTGAGTCAGCAGCAGAAACTCCCGCCTATGCCTGGAAATACTAAATCCAGGACCTGGGCAGGGAAAGAGGCCAAATGGAGCACTGGGCCTCTCCTTAGGATCACGAAGTGTGGGATCATCTGAGTTTATTGAAAGTGGGAATCTTCCTTCCACCTCCCGAATTTGGGGCAGGCAAGTAGAAATGAATACGGGTTTCCTACACTTAAAATTCCCAATTGACATTCATCCTCCTGTCTTCACACCCTCTATCTGCTTCTAAAAACTTTTCGCTTCCATCCTTCATTCACATTTATGGATAATTTACTGCTATCACTTCCAGAGGCATTTGAATAGGACAGGAATCAAAGCCTTAGGCTACAGGGACAAAGAGCTAACGGTAACATTTCAGGCAAAGGCCAGGAAAGATTTTTCTAATCATGAAGACCTTTCAGGAGTTTCTGAAACCAAACTGAGCATAGAGTTTCCTATTCCAGCTACAAATGAGGGCCTTTCTGACAATATCCACCTTTGCTATGTGTTCTTTTGACTTCTCTTTGGTTCCATTGTGGTGCTGGGATTAGTCTGAAGCCAGCATTCCATCTCTAGTGAGTTTCCTTTATATGGAGCCCTAACCTGGTCCTCTACAGCAGCCATCCCCAACCTTTCTGGCACCAGGTACTGGTTTCACGGAAGACAATTTTTCCAGGGACCAGGGTGGCAAGATGGTTTCAGGATGATTCAAGCACATTACACTTATTGTGCACTTTATTTCTATTATTATTACATTGTAATATATAATGAAATAATTATACAACTTATGATAATGTAGAATCAGTGGGAGTCCTGAGCTTATTTTCCTGCAATTAGACAGACCCATCCGGGGGTGATGGGAGACAGTGACAGATCATCAAGCATTAGATTCTCTCTTTTTTTTTTTTTTTTTTTTTTTTTGAGACAGAGTCTTGCTCTGTATGCCCAGGCTGGAGTGCAATGGCACAATCTTGGCTCACTGCAACCTCTGCCTCCCAAGTTCAAGAGATTCTCCTGTCTCAGCCTCCCTAGTAGCTGGGATTATGGGCACGCACCACCACGCCTGGCTATTTTGTATTTTTAGTAGAGACATTTCTCCTTGTTGATCAGGCTGGTCTCAAACACCTGATCTCAGGTGATCCACCCGCCTTGGCCTCCCAAAGTGCTGGGATTACATGCGTGAGCCACCGCGCCCAGCCCTAGATGCTCATAAGGTGAGCACAACCTAGATCCCGCACATGCACAGTTCACAGTAGGGTTTGAGTTCTTATGAGAATCTAATGCCACGTTCATCTGATAAGAGGTGGATCTCAGGTGGTAATGCGAGTGATGGGGAGCAGCGGTCAATACAGATGACGCTTCGCTGGCTTGTCTGCTGCTCAACTCCTGCTGTGTGGCCCTGTTCCAATACTGGGGACCCCCGGGCCAGAGCTTTCTCACATATATTCTCATTCCATCTGTGAGGATGCTGTGGCAGTCTAAGACAGACTGTAGACATTAAAACTGTCTCTCTTGTGACTCCTGAAATTACTCATCTCCATTTCTTCCATCTTCTTCTTTGAGAATGTTTTAGGTTATTTTTATTAAACAGCTTCTCACCTCCATTCCAGCCTGTTCCAGAGTCTTAATGTGATGTCCAAAACTAGGAAGTCAAAATTCCTAATGAGAGAAGTACACTGTAGAATGGAAGATCACCTCCTCAGTTGCAGACTTGACTTCTATTATTATAACCCATGATCCAAGTAGCATTACAGGAGACCTCACAACACAATTGTATATTTTGTTGATGCAGACTATTAAGCCTTTTCACATGAGCTACTGCTAAGCCACATTCTTTTTCTTATAGCATGCAATGAGGCACATTTTGTTGAATATTATCTTGTACAATTCCACTCTTGAATCCAGCCTTTCAAAAATCTATCTATCTGTGTGTGTATAGAGAAAGACAGTTTTACTCAGTTCCTATCATCTGAAAATCTATATTTCCATTCAAGTCATAGATAATACATTTGAATAAAGAAGAAAAGGAGAGATTCTAGGCCAGACAACTACAGATCATTTTTCTCCACATTCATTAAGCAATACCTCTGGTGCCCAAATGTTCACCTTGTTACCAATAGCCTATACGTCTCTGTATTCAATCCATGTGTTTCTCTTATCCACAACTAGATATCGAGTCCATGTCATTCAGCAGCTGATATCCAAATGTTCCATGTGATATAACTGTTCTTGATTTACCGGTCTAATGTGACCTTGTCGGAGAAAGAACTGTGGTTAGCCTGTTCCAATTTGCCCTCAGTAGATTCATGCTGGATCCAAGTGACCCTAGTGTCTTTTTCTAGATGCTTCTAAACAAAGCCTTCAATAACCTGGTGGAATTTTGACTGTGTTTTAACATCGAGCTCACAGTCTGTAGTTTGTAGAATCTGCATTTTTGGACACTTTGAAAATCAGAGTCCTGTCTAGGGACAGAGGTTACTGAAAGGACTGGTGCATGCTCCCATCGCTCGAAGCTGCTGCCTGTGCTTTGGTTAATTAGAGACTGACAGACATAGTTCGAGCAGACTGTTGATTGCTTCTTATCCTCTTTACTTTGAAGCCCACTGCCTTTTCCAACATACATCTGATCTTTCCTTGGGAGTCAACACTAACTCCAAGTTGTATGTTAGCCTTCAGCTGCTTATATGAGCCCCCTAAACCCCAACAAGCTTCAGTGAGGCACATGCTACGGGGAAAGGTAAGGTTGTGCCCATCAGTTATCCTCAGGGGTCCCAGGGCTTACCACTGGACTTTGGTATGCTTGGTGCAATGGGTGAAAGGCAAAGTGGAATCACAGAAGCCTGCAGGGTAGCATTTTCCATCCCCTATGGGATAGTTCTGCCATCTTCTCTGTCTTGAGCCAATGCTCACCTTGGCTCCCTCTTCTGAGGGCTTGAGTTAATGTCCCCAGCAATATCCTTGCTTATTCAGGTCACATGGTAGGAACGTGAACCCCTAAGAAGGGAATGAGGTGGGGCAAAGCTCATGAAATAATGGGGAAAAGATAAAAGGAACTGTCTACCCCAGAAACAAACAACTCTTGAACCTTACTAGGTTCGGACTCAGATGGGGATAATAATACCTGTTCCACCCGTCTCATAGAAAAATGAGTCAATGTTTGCGCACAAGAAAGTGAGGGCTATTATTGGATGGGTGGGGGAGAGTGGGGAGAGTTATTCCTAGAGTTTTAAAGCAATGGAGCAATTATCTTACTGCTTTAGAGAAACAGCTTGGGGAGAAAGAGGCAGAGGACAAAGGAACTCGCCGGTTGCTTCTGCAAAAAACAAAAAACAGAAAAAAGTCTAAATGAGTTCTCCTACAAGTGGGAAAATCTGTCCCTGTTACTCTTTTCTGCACTTCCGTTTGTGGGACCAACTGCTGTATTTCCTGACCCTTTGTGGTCAGAAGAATCCTTGGGGGCTTGTGTTAAAAGCAGACGTCCCTAGGCAGGGTTTCTCTACCTTGGTTGTACAGTAGAATCAACCAGGGAGCTTTTAAAACTCTGATTCCTAAGCCACACCCCAGGCCAATTAAACCACTCTCTGGGGCTGAGACCCAGGTATTAGTAATGTTTAAAGCTCCCCAGGTGACTTCAGTGTTCAGCCAAGGCTGAGAAGCACTGTTCCTGCATCTCCCCCCAACCAAAAGAATCAGGCTCTCCAGGCATAGGGCCTAGAAATTAGTATTTTTAACAAGTGCCCCAGTGATTATAATAATTAAGTAAGCTGAGGAACACAGTCCTTTGAAACCTCTTTCTCCTTTTAAGGCTGCTTACCCTTTGTTTCCTTTGCCAAAAAATAGGGGTAGAAAGGGCTGAGTGCCTCTCTCTACATATTAGGAGGGGCTCTGACGACTGTGGCTGATGGACGCCTCTGGAATTCTTTAAGAGTAATTACTTGGGAGTCTGACAAACTGACAAATGAAGCAATTTCCATTTCAAACAGAAAATGGAGAGAGATGAGATGCATTTCCTGGCTACTGGAGTAGGCAGCACAATTACAGCTGCTCCAAGGACCAAACCATTGGCCTATCCCTGAGAATTGCAGGGCCTGGGGAGAAGGAACAAGGAAGGTTGTAGGCCCATGGCCCACACTTCTTTTCCTGCCCCCATGGTCCACCCTATACCATGCAGGGCCACAGACACGTGGCTGTGGTTTTAAAGCCAGGGAGTCATTATCTTACCATTTTAAGTGACACCCCGACCCTCAAACAGCCATGTCTCCAACCCAGATGCACACTCCAGTAACACAGTCTACCCTTGAGAGGACACACCCCTGAAAGAGGTCAGCAAAAGCTCTGGAATGGGTATGAGACCATTTGAGCCGCAAATTCTGGGTCTTGGGTATACAATATGACAGAGCACGGTGGTCTAGAAAAGAGTGGTAGGTGTTGGCTCCAGGTGGGAAGATCCTTCAGCCCAGTGAAAGATGGGCTGAAGTCCATGAGGAAAGACAAAACTAGAGGAGGGCTAGAGTAGGGCCTCGGAAATCACAGGGCCCAGGACAAGAACCCAGTGGTTCAGGTCATAGGATGACGCTGCCAATGCCTGCAAAGAAAGGAAATCTCTGTGCCCAAAGACTCAACCTACTCTCCTGGAGGGGCCAGAGCTTTCCACCAAGTACTTGGACTTCTTTCTGGTAGACCTCATTCTCTGGCAGGAGGTCCATGCAAGACCTGCAAGTCCTCACCACCCAAGCCTCAGAAGGGATCAAGACACAGCTCCTCTTGTCTTCTCCTTGCCAATGGATGGATCAAGTTTTCTTCCTCTCATTCTGAATTCTCTTGACAATATCCTCTAGATGCTTCTAATCCCCTGCTGTGCCCTGATCCAGGTGGCCCCACACCCCACCTGATTTCCTTTGCAAACTGCCTGTCTCCTCCTCAGCTGGGCTATTTCCTACAACAGACCTCTTCCCGCCTGACAGTGTCCTTCATCCTTCAAAGGTAACTATGCGCTGGGCACAGTGGCTCATGCTTGTAATCCCAGCATTTTGGGAGGCCAAGGTGGGCAGATTACCTGAAGTCAGGAGTTCGAGACAAGCCTGGCCAATATGGTGAAACCCCATCTCTACTAAAAATACAAAAATTAGCCAGGCACGGTGGTGTGCACCTGTAATCTCAGCTGCTCAAGAGGCTGAGGCATGAGAATCACTTGAACCCAGAGGCAGAGGTTGCAGTGAGCCAAGATCATGCCACTACACTCCAGCCTGGGCGACAGAGTGAGACTCCATCTCAAAAGAAAAAAGAAAAGTAAATATGCACCTCAGGCTTCTTAGACAAGCCTACTCTCCCTTAATCATTTTTTACTAATATAAGGACCTCATTTCCACTGCCTTGTCCTTTCACTTTACCTTTCCTCCCATCATGTAAGAAGAGGCTATAGACAATGTGCCTGATGTCGCTTATAAACAAAACCAGAACTCACACTTTCAGATAATTGCTATTTTCAAGGTAGTGACCTGGGAAAAGGGTGCGCTTTTTCAATAACACTCTTATTGCCAAAGATGTCCCTGCAGCTTCTCTTTTGAAATTGCCTCTGGAGACTGCAATACGTACTTTTGATTATGCTAGTCCTAACCAGGCTCCGTTCTCCACTCTCGGGTTCACTGTTTGGAAGCAGCCCTCTCTTTCCTTTGGAGGAGAGTTGGTAAATGAAGGATGCTCTGGGTAATCAAATTAAGAATTTTTAAAACGAAGGATGAGTTCTAGGAATTCCTAGGGAAATCATCATCAATGTATGAAAAAAATTAAGTAAAGCGAATCTCCACAATAGTTTTTAAAAAGATGCATCCAGGACCATATAAAAGATGGCCGAATAGGAACAGCTCCGGTCTACAGCTCCCAGCCTGAGCGACACAGAAGACGGATGATTTCTGCATTTCTCTTCAAGGTACCGGTTTCATCTCACTAGGGAGTGCCAAACAGTGGGTGCAGGACAGTCGGTGAAGTGCACTGTGCACGAGCCGAAGCAGGGGAGGCATTGCCTCACTCGGGAAGCGCAAGGGGTCAGGGAGTTCCCTTTCCTAGTCAAAGAAAGGGGTAACAGACAGCACCTGGAATATTGGGTCAGTCCCACCCTAATACTGCGCTTTTCCAACGGGCCTGGAAAACGGCACACTAGGAGATTGTGTCCCGCACCTGGCTCGGAGGGTCCTATGCCCACGAAGTCTTGCTGATTGCTAGCACAGCAGTCTGAGATCAAACTGCAAGGCGGCAGCGAGGCTGGGGAAGGGGTGCCTGCCATTGCCCAGGCTTGCTTAGGTAAACAAAGCAGCCAGGAAGCTCGAACTGGGTGGAGCCCACCACAGCTCAAGGAGGCCTGCCTGCCTCTGTAGGCTCCACCTCTGGGAGCAGGGCACAGACAAACAAAAATTCAACAGGAACCTCTGCAGACTTAAATGTCCCTGTCTGACTGACAGCTTTGAAGAGAGTAGTGGTTCTCCCAGCATGCAGCTGGAGATCTGAGAACGGACAGACTGCCTCCTAAAGTGGGTCCCTGACCCCTGAGCAGCCTAACTGTGAGGCACCCCCCAGTAGGGACAGACACCTCACTCGGCCGGGTACTCCTCTGAGACAAAACTTCCAGAGGAACTATCAGACAGCTGAATTTGTGGTCTCATGAAAATCCGCTGTTCTGCAGCCGCTGCTGCTGACACCCAACCAAACAGGGTCTGGAGTGGACCTCTAGTAAACTCCAACAGACCTGCAGCTGAGGGTCCTGTCTGGTAGAAGGAAAACTAACAAACAGAAAGGACATCCACACCAAAAACCCATCTGTACATCACCATCATCAAAGACCAAAAGTAGATAAAACCACAAAGATGGGGAAAAAACAGAGCAGAAAAACTGGAAACTCTAAAAAGCAGAGCACCTCTCCTCCTCCAAAGGACAGCAGTTCCTCACCAGCAACGGAACAAAGCTGGACAGAGGATGACTTTGATGAGTTGAGAGAAGAAGGCTTCAGACGATCAAATTACTCCGAGCTACAGGAGGAAATTCAAAACAATAGCAAAGAAGTTAAAAACTTTGAAAAAAAATTAGATGAATGGATAACTAGAATAACCAATGCAGAGAAGGGCTTAAAGGAGCTGATGGAGCTGAAAGCCAAGTATCAAGAACTACGCGAAGATTGCAGAAGCCTCGGTAGCAGATGCGATCAACTGGAAGAAAGGGTATTGCTGATGGAAGATGAAATGAATGAAATGAAGCGAGAAGGTAAGTTTAGAGAAAAAAGAATAAAAAGAAATGAACAAAGCCTCCAAGAAATTTGGGACTATGTGAAAAGACCAAACCTACATCTGACTGGTGTACCTGAAAATGACGGGGAGAATGGAACCAAGTTGGAAAACACTCTGCAAGATATTATCCAGGAGAACTTCCCCAATCTAGCAAGGCAGGCCAACATTCAGATTCAGGAAATACAGAGAACGCCACAAAGATACTCCTCAAGAAGAGCAACTCCAACACACATAATTGTCAGATTCACCAAAGTTGAAATGAAGGAAAAAATGTTAAGGGCAGCCAGAGAGAAAGGTTGGGTTACCCACAAAGGGAAGCCCATCAGACTAACAGCTGATCTCTCAGCAGAAACTCTACAAGCCAGAAGAGAGTGGGGGCTGATATTCAACATTCTTAAAGAAAAGAATTTTCAACCCAGAATTTCAGATCCAGCCAAACTAAGCTTCATAAGTGAAGGAGAAATAAAATACTTTACAGACAAGCAAATGCTGAGTGATTTTGTCACCACCAGGCCTGCCCTAAAAGAGCTCCTGAAGGAAGCACTAAACATGGAAAGGAAGAACCGGTACCAGCCCCTGCAAAAACATGCCAAACTGTAAAGATCATCGAAGCTAGGAAGAAACTGCATCAACTAACAAGCAAAATAACCAACTAACATCATAATGACAGGATCAGATTCATACATAACAATATTAACTTTAAATGTAAATGGGCTAAATGCTCCAATTAAAAGACACAGACTGGCAAACTGGATAAGGAGTCAGGACCCATCAGTGTGCTGTATTCAGGAAACCCATCTCACATGCAGAGACACACATAGACTCAAAATAAAGGGATGGAGGAAGATCTATCAAGCAAATGGAAAATAAAAAAAGGCACGGGTTGCAATCCTAGTCTCTGATAAAATAGACTTTAAGCCAACAAAGATCAAAAGAGACAAAGAAGGCCATTACATAATGGTAAAGGGATCAATTCAACAAGAAGAGCTAACTATCCTAAACATATATGCACCCAACACAAGAGCACCCAGATTCATAAAGCAAGTCCTGAGTGACCTGCAAAGGGACTTAAACTCGCACACAATAATAATGGGAGATTTTAACACCCCAGTGTCAACATTAGACAGATCAACGAGACAGAAAGTTAACAAGGATATCCAGGAATTGAACTCAGCTCTGCACGAAGTGGACCTAATAGACATCTACAGAACTCTCCACCCCAAATCAACAGAATATACGTTTTTTTCAGCACCACACCACACCTATTCCAAAATTGACCACATAGTTGGAAGTAAAGCTCTCCTCAGCAAATGGAAAAGAACAGAAATTATAACAAACTGTCTCTCAGACCACAGTGCAATCAAACTAGAACTCAGGATTAAGAAACTCACTCAAAACTGCTCAACTACATGGAAACTGAACAACCTGCTCCTGAATGACTATTGGGTACATAATGAAATGAAGGCAGAAATAAACATGTTCTTTGAAACCAATGAGAACAAAGACACAACATACCAGAATCTCTGGGACACATGCAAAGCAGTGTGTAGAGGGAAATTTATAGCACTAAATGTCCACAAGAGAAAGCAGGAAAGATCCAAAACTGACACCCTAACATCACAATTAAAAGAACTAGAAAAGCAAGAGCAAACACATTCAAAAGCTAGCAGAAGGCTAGAAATAACTAAAATCAGAGTAGAACTGAAGGAAATAGAGACACGAAAAACCCTTCAAAAAATTAATGAATCCAGGAGCTGGTTTTTCGAAAAGATCAACAAAATGGATAGACCACTAGCAAGACTAATAAAGAAGAAAAGAGAGAAGAATCAAATAGATGCAATAAAAAATGAAAAAGGGGATATCACTACTGATCCCACAGAAATACAATCTACCATCAGAGAATACTACAAACACCTCTATGCAAATAAACTAGAAAATCTAGAAGAAATGGATAAATTCCTCGACAAATACACCCTCCCAAGACTAAACAAGGAAGAAGTTGAATCTCTGAATAGACCAAAAACAGGCTCTGAAATTGTGGCAATAATCAATAGCTTACCAACCAAAAAGAGTCCAGGACCTGATGGATTCACAGCCGAATTCTACCAGAGGTACAAGGAAGAACTGGTACCATTCCTTCTGAAACTATTCCAATCGATAGAAAAAGAGGGAATCCTCCCTAACACATTTTATGAGGCCAGCATCGTCCTGATACCAAAGCCTGGCAGAGACATAACCAAAAAAGAGAATTTCAGACCAATATCCTTGATGAACATTGATGCAAAAATCCTCAATAAAATACTGGCAAACCGAATCCAGCAGCACATCTAAAAGCTTATACACCATGATCAAGTGGGCTTCATCCCTGGGATGCAAGGCTAGTTCAACATACACAAATCAATAAATGTAATGCAGCATATAAACAGAATGAAAGACAAAAACCACATGATTATCTCAAAAGATGCAGAAAAGGCCTTTGACAAAATTCAACAACACTTCATGCTAAAAACTCTCAATAAATTAGGTATTGATGGGACGTATCTCAAAATAATAAGAGCTATCTATGACAAACCCACAGCCAATATCATACTGAATGGGCAAAAACTGGAAGCATTCCCTTTGAAAACTGGCACAAGACAGGGATGCCCTCTCTCACCACTCCTATTCAACATAGTGCTGGAAGTTCTGGCCAGAGCAATCAGGCAGGAGAAGGAAATAAAGGGTATTCAGTTAGGAAAAGAGGAAGTCAAATTGTCCCTGTTTGCAGATGACATGATTGTATATCTAGAAAACCCCATCGTCTCAGCCCAAAATCTCCTTAAGCTGATTGGCAATTCCAGCAAAGTCTCAGGATACAAAATCAATGTACAAAAATAACAAGCATTCTTGTACACCAATCACAGACAAACAGAGAGCCAAATCATGAGTGAACTCCCATTCACAATTGCTTCAAAAAGAATAAAATACCTAGGAATCCAACTTACAAGTGATGTGAAGGACCTCTTCAAGGAGAACTACAAACCACTGCTCAATGAAATAAAAGAGGATACAAACAAATGGAAGAATATTCTGTGCTCATGTGTTGGAAGAATCAATATCGTGAAAATGGCCATACTGCCCAAGGTAATTTATAGATTCAATGCCATCCCCATCAAGCTACCAATGACTTTCTTCACAGAATTGGAAAAAACTACTTTAAAGTTCATATGGAACCAAAAAAGAGCCCGCATCGCCAAGTCAATCCTAAGCCAAAAGAACAAAGCTGGAGGCATCACGCTACCTGACTTCAAACTATACTACAAGGCTACAGTAACCAAAACAGCATGGTACTGGTACCACAACAGAGACATAGATAATGGAACAGAACAGAGTCCTCAGAAATGATGCCACATATCTACAACTATCTGATCTTTGACAAACCTGACAAAAACAAGAAATGGGGAAAAGATTCCCTATTTAATAAATGGTGCTGGGAAAACTGGCTAGCCATATGTAGAAAGCTGAAACTGGATCCCTTCCTTACACCTTATACAAAAATTAATTCAAGATGGATTAAAGACTTAAATGTTAGACCTAAAACCATTAAAATCCTACAAGAAAACCTAGGCAATACCATTCAGGACATAGGCGTGGGCAAGGACTTCATGTCTAAAACACCAAAAGCAATGGCAACAAAAGCCAAAATTGACAAATGGGATCTAATTAAACTAAAGAGCTTCTGCACAGCAAAGGAAACTACCATTAGAGTGAACAGGCAACCTACAGAATGGGAGAACATTTTTGCAACCTACTCATCTGACAAAGGGCTAATATCCAGAATCTACAATGAACTCCAACAAATTTACAAGAAAAAAACAAACAACCCCATCAAAAAGTGGGTGAAGGACATGAACAGACACTTCTCAAAAGAAGACATTTATGCAGCCAAAAAACACATGAAAAAATGCTCATCATCACTGGCCATCAGAGAAATGCAAATCAAAACCACAGTGAGATACCATCTCACACCAGTTAGAATGGCCATCATTAAAAAGTCAGGAAACAACAGGTGCTGGAGAGGATGTGGAGAAATAGGAACACTTTTACACTGTTGATGGGACTGTAAACTAGTTCAACCATTGTGGAAGTCAGTGTGGTGATTCCTCAGGGATCTAGAACTAGAAATACCATTTGACCCAGCCATCCCATTACTGGGTATATACCCAAAGGACTATAAATCATGCTGCTATAAAGACACATGCACACGTATGTTTATTGTGGCACTATTCACAATAGCAAAGAGTTGGAACCAACCCAAATGTCCAACAACGATAGACTGGATTAAGAAAATGTGGCACATATACACCATGGAATACTATGCAGCCATAAAAAATGATGAGTTCATGTCCTTTGTAGGGACATGGATGAAACTGGAAACCATCATTCTCAGTAAACTATCGCAAGGACAAAAAACCAAACACCGCATGTTCTCACTCATAGGTGGGAATTGAACAATGAGAACTCATGGACACAGGAAGGGGAACATCACACTCCAGGGACTGTTGTGGGGTGGGGGGAGGGGGAGGGACAGCATTAGGAGATATACCTAATGCTAAATGACGAGTAAATGGGTGCAGCAAAACAACATGGCACATGGATACATATGTAACAAACCTGCACATTGTGCACATGTACCCTAAAACCTAAAGTATAATAATAAAAAAAAGAAAAAAAAGAAAAAAAAAAGATGCATCCAACACACAATGGAATATGTGTAGCCATCCATGTGATATTGGGAAGGACCATGTAAAGCCATGGGAATGTAAAGGAGAGAGTGGGTAGGCTGGAGGGCATGGTTCTAAAAGGAAACACAGGGGTCCTGATGGAGCTGCTCAGTGTATGAATGTGGTGGTAGATACACAATCTACATATGTGATAAAATTATAGGCCACTAGTTATAGACCACTTGCACACACACATGAACACAAATAAAACTAGGAAAATCAGAAAAAAATCTATGGATTTTCTCTATGTCAATATTCTGGTTTTTATATTATACTACAGTTTTGTAAAATGTTACCATTGGAGGAAACTGAGTAGAAAATAAAGGAGTCTCTCTGTACCATTTTATAAAACTGTATGTAACTTATAATTATCTCAGTAAAAACTGCACTTAAAAAAACACATTTAGACCAACAGAGCATGATTTAACTGTCATTATATAAACACCATTTCTTTAATTTCAGGAAAAAATCAAATAAACTCATCCAGAGAGATACAAATAAATGATTTAATATAATAAGTTTTAGGGACTCATTTATATTTTCATATCAATTAGACCCTCATTTTTCTAAAGGTGACAGCATAAGTTTCTTTTGAAGCAGAGGCAGGACTAGGATAAGGCCAGGGAAGCAGGGTGCAGGGCCCTGAGAGTGAGTGGCTCCTTGAATTTTGTACCCTAGGAGCCTCTCTTCCCTTACCGTAGTGTAAATGCCCAAAAGGTTTGTCCTGCCCACTGCACAGACAAAACCAATTCACTGTGACCGTGCTATTGCAATAGAGAGTTTCATTAATACATGGCCACCAAGTGGAAGAACTGGAGTTGTCACTCAAATCAGCCTCCCTGAGAACTCAGAGGCTAGCATTTTTATGGATAATCTGGTGGGCAGGGGTCTGGGGAATGGGTGCTGCTAATTGGTTGGGGATGAAGTCATAGGGGTGTGGAAAATGGTTCTCATGCACTGAGTTTGCCTCTGGCTGGAGCCCCAGGACGAGATGAGTCATGAGTCATGGGTCCAGGTGGGGCCAGTCAGTTGCCAGAATGCAAAGGTCTGAAACATATCTCAAAAGACTAATCTTAGGTTCTACAATAGTGACGTTATCTATAGAAGCAACTGGGGAAGTCACAATCTTGTGACCTGCAGCCACACAGCTCCTGAGCAATAAGTGATTACTGAAACTACGCCTACGTTGTAGCAGAATTCAGGCCCTAATCTCATGGCCGTTCATTGATTTTCAGTCCCTGAGCAAGGAGGGAGTTAGTTCTGGGGAAGGATTTTTATCATCCTTGCCTTTAAGTTAAATTATAAGCTAAATTTATCCCATGGTTGGCTTGGTCTACACGTGAGAAGGAGTGAACACAGCCAGCCTGCGAGGCTAGAAGCAAGATGGAGTCAGCCATGTCAGATTTCTCTCACCACCACAATCTTTGCAAAGGCAGTTTCACTAGTCCCAGCCCTGTTTCAAAATTTCACTTTTTAGTGAGCTAGGGATACAGAGTGTAAAAGGAATATACACTCTCCTCACCCCAAACTCACTAAGCCTAAAGGAAAAGTTAAGCTTGGAAACTGAGTCATGCAAAAAAACTGCCTTTCTATGGGTTCCTAAACAGATATCTCCCCACCATGTAAATTAACAGCTTATCTTCACGGGTATGGGACAAAAGGAGAGTAGAAATCATCCCTCCACCCACCCCAAGGCAATACATATTTGACTTCTCCCTCTACTCTATGTTTATCTTATGTAAGGGACAGGTTTACTGAGAGCAAGATGAATACATAATGGATGATTCCTCTACCCCTCCTTTCACATGCAACATGTGGACTCAGTGAGCACTAATCAAAGCCTCAAAAGAATGTAGCCTCCGTCCTATTTGTGTACCCTGCTTTTTTTTTTTCTCTTTCCTCTTTTCCCTCTTGCTGACTTTTTCCACTTTAAATACAGAAGCCTTCAAAACCTGCTTTGAAAAAAGTGTGAGCCACAGATCCTACTGTGGCTTGTGTCTCTTTTGCCTGAGCACATCCTCAACCTTCGCAAAACGAACCTCGAAATTGAGACCTGTCTTACATACTTTTCTGATTTATAAGAGGCTGCTTGGGGAAGCAAGCAGCTCCTGGCCTCTGACTCTGAAGGTCACGTAGACTCTGCCGTGGATTTTCTCACTGGGTTTATAGAGGAGAAGTTATCCCTGGTATAGGTATGCTTCAAGAGAGCAACAAATATGGCATTTTAAAACTCTTCTGAAATATTTCTGTTTCTACCATTCATGGTATTCTTTATGTGCCAGGAATTTGCTAGATGTGGGGAAGACAGCAGGGAACAACAGTCTCTTCCCTCATGAAGCTTGAATCTCTTCATTTTGAGACTCTGTAATTCAATACAGAAAGTCCCTAACCTAAATGAGTTGTAGGCGGAAACAAAGCTTCTGACTTAAGGCAATTGTTTAATATCTGCTTTTTAATCTCATTTTGTCCAAGTTGACAGGCTTTGATGTGTGGACCATCAGCAGGATTGCAAAGTGTTAACAGATGGAGAGGAAAGACAGGAGTGGACAGAGCTTCCCTCCCAGATGGAGTGATTGATTGATATTAACCACACGGAGTTATAGAGCAGTAGATCACCATGGGATGACAGCCTAGAGCTTTGGCAGCAGGTCGACTTTGGTGTAAGTCCTGGCTCTGCCTCTTAACAGTTTCCATAGGATTTAGTTTTCTCATATGTAACCTGGGCACAAGACTACACACCACCCGAGGTAGTTGTGACAGTCAAATCACAGGTGTCCAGGTAAATCACAGACCAAAGCATTCAGTACAGTTATGGCCATGGCAGGCGGTGAATGGACCATAGCTGCTATCATTATTACACTGAATCCCCTTAGGGTTGCAAAGCACCCTTTCACAATTGATATCCTGATACCATTGAGGAGCAGAGAACTCGTGTATTTGTCCATGATTATGCACAGTTAGGTGGTAAAATAATTGGAAGGACCTGAAAGATAAGTACAACTCTTAAATCTCTGATATTTTTCTCAAGTACCTCCTTCTAGGGTCTAAGCAGAACAGGGAGCTCAATAAACACTTGTGAATTTAAATTCAATTCAAAGAGTATTCATAGACCCCAAGCCTGTGCACTGAGCTATTGGGGCAGAGGGCTGGGAGTTCTCTGGACCCAAAGAGAACTGTATTGCCTTATAGTTGGATTGCTTTACAGTTGGATTGTAAAGCAACTGTATCGCTTTACAGTTCTCTTTGGGTCCAAAAGAATTAGACTGTGAACAACTAACAGTCCCTCATAGAATAATAAAATACATGTCAATATAGATCCATGAAATGAGTTGTGAAAACCATCACCAATTTTCTAATCCACCAATTAAATACACACTAGAGTAGCAGTAGCTTATTGAATGTGTATGATGTACCAGGTACTGTACTAGACAATGGGCTTTCAAAAATAAACATTGAGGTAGTATATTACTTCACAGAACAGCAAGAGAGACAAATGAATCATATAAGTCTAGTACAAATAGGTACAGTGAGAGAAATACATACAGGGCACATGAGTAAGAGGAATGAGTTAGGACGACTTCATACATGAGGTTTAAAAGATAAGTAGGAGTTTCACAGATGAAGAGGGCAGGGGCACAGCAGGCAGACATAGCTGCATGTGCTGAGTGAGAGGTGTGCCCAACAGCTTGGACCTTTGGAAGAGGGGCAGGCAGATCACTATAGCTTCAGCTCAGTCTGAAAAGCAGAGAATGGTGGAATATGAGGTGGAGATGGAGGGAGGATGGAGATCATGGGCGCCCTATCGTGCCATGCTTAGGAACTTATGCTTTATCCTGTGATAATAGGGATCACTGAGGGGCTTTAAGGAGTGACAATCAAATTTGCCTTTTAAAAAGACATGGAGGGTGATTTGTACATGGGAGAGGAGATGAACTAGAGATGGAGAGACCAGGTTTCTGACTCTCCTGGAGCTATTGCCATGGTGATGGTAAGAGCTTGAACTAAGGCAATCGTAGTAAAGAAGGAAGGAAACAAGAGAGGAAGGGAGGGAGGGAGGGAAGGGAAAGAAAGGCAGGGCAAGGAAGTAGAAAGAAAGGAAAGTAAGAAGAAATGCAGAAAGGAAAGGGAACGGAAGGGAAGAGAAAATAAGGGAAGGGAAGGGAAGGAAGGAAAGGGAGAGGAAGAGAGGAACTTAAGAGATGTTTAAAAGTTGGGATTCCAAGCGCTCAGTGACTGATAGGATGTGGGCAGTGGGAAACTTAAGAATGATCTTGACTGAAGGTGTGAAAGAAGGCCACAGACAAGCTAGCATGGATTATAGAAGGCAGTGGAGCAAAGAAGGAGAAAACGGCTGTGGGGCAAAGAAGCATGTGTGTTGTATGGAGGGTAAGAAGACCTGGAAGAGAGGTGTGCAGGTGTTTGGGATGAATGCTCTCTCCATCATGGGTGCATAAACTGCCCCAGGACCTGTTTTGTGCAGTCACATGAGTGTGGGCACCTGTAAGAGCTTATCTTGGGTCCAGGCAGGGCATAGTCACACTGTGTGTGCATGGCTCTCTTCCCTCTCTCTGTCACGCTTTCTAAAGACTCTCATAAGAGCCCAGTGTTGGCAGAGCCACATTCAGAAGTCAAACTTGGTAATTGATACTGTAATCCCCTGGATTCCCTCATTAGCAGCTGCTAATGGCTGGTGTGTTAACCATTCAATTAGGGCTCTAATAGGCCCATTGTAAACTGCATCCATTCGAAGGGAACAGAAGAGCTGGGAGAGAAGACTGAAGCTGGCAGTGAAGATCCCTGACAACACCAGAGGCCTCCCACTATCTCTGACTGGGGTGCCCTAGGTCTGGATTAAGCCAGAAGGCCTCTCCAGAAGGCCAGCCCAGTGGCCAGATATTGAACTTCACAGAGAAAAAAGTGGGCCTGGGATGGCCTCCAGCCAAAAATCTGGAGACTTTCTCTGCTGCAAAAAGAGGCTCCCTGGGTCTGGATGTCCTGTGGTGACTTACCCTCTCCCAAACCTGTACCTGTAAATTCTGTTTTTACCTCTACCCCATCTAGCAACCCAAACTCAAAGGAATATTCAGAGCATCTGATTCAGAGAGATTGCTAGTGCAGCCACCTCCTCCAGCATCTGCCCTAGAGTCCTGGCCCATTTCCATCTCTCCACCACCTTTTCCCTCCAAGATATTCTTTTTGGAGAAGACAAAGTTTGAGATGTGGACCTTGCAGAGTTATTTAGTGGGGTGAGGGTGCTGCCAATGCTGACCTTACACAATTCAAGAGACCCTGGGGAAAGCTCTACATGTGGCCCCCTTCTTGTGGTTTATGGCTCTATCTCCAGAGAGATCTGACTTATTAGAACCAAATTCCTCACCAGCAAAACTGGGATATCACTGGTAGCAGGCATCCCTCACTAGAGGCCAGCATATATTTTCCAGGACTCACTGGAATAGAAGTAATTGGAAAGATTCTTAACCAGCCCCTTAGTTGGTCACTGGAAATGCAGGTAGGTGGGATTTACTCAAAAAATTGGTTCTGCATCAACCTCAAGACACCTGGCTGCTCTATGTGTCACATTATTTCTTTTATCCTTTATTGTTTTAATTCTCACTTCTGAAAAAATAATCAGATAACATATATGCAAATATTCCATAAAGCATAAAATATCCTCTCTCTTACCTACCTGCCTTTTCAGATCCTGCCCCCAGAAACCCTCCACAAGCCTTAGAGCCTCCAGTCTCACATACAGACCTTGATCTGACCTTGGGATCCACATTGCAAAGCCAAACCCATTTTCACACACACACACACACACACACAAACACACACACACACATACACACACAAAACCAAAAAAAAAAACAGAAACCAGGGAACTTAACCATACCACTTGCTGCTCTCCACATCTTTTCAAGCCCTGCCTGTCTTCTCACCTCCATTATCTTCTACAGCTAGTGGGAGGCAGCTTCTCTGGGGTGCTCTGTCAGACTCTGTCAGCATGATGCCTTAACTAGGCAATTTCTCATGCTTCCTAGGCCTAGATAATGTAGCCAGCAATCCTACCTGCTGGGCCAGGGTCAGGAAACAAACTGAAGACACTGTGGAAGGCTTTTCTGAGATCACCTAGACGCCAGGGCAAAGAATCAACAGAGAAACCAGCTGACTCTAATATTGACTGTGAGTAGCAGAAAGAACACTGAACTAAGAGCTCCAACTAGTTCTGCTAGTCAGCTTTGGTTAAATCCTGTCTCCCCTCTGGAGTCATCTACAAAGGGAGAAGATTGTTCTGATCGTCATTTTGTGAGTGCCACCAGAGGAACAGAGACCCCCCCACCACTCTGCCTTTTCTGATAGCCCCAGGATTTGAGGCCTGCCTCCTACATTCCTATGTGTGGACAGAAATAGCCTGTAGGGAGGGCTAAGGCTGGGAACACAACGTACAGAGTCTAATACCTGCTTTGCCTCACAAACCATGTTAAATTAGAAATAATGCAAAATCAGGCTGTTTTATCCTACCCAGGCGGCTAGCAGAGAGAATTTGGCAAAAGCTGTTAGGAGGTCATAGGAGAGAACCATGTTACCATTGTTCTCAGAGGCCCCAAGAGAAGGTGATATGTTCTAGAATTAGTTGTAACTATGCAAATGTGGTAGGCAGATTTCTAAGCAGGCCCCCATGCCGTTCACCCTCTAATGTCATTCCTATGATTAGGCTACATTGCATGTCAAAAGGGATTTGCAGATGTAATTAAGGTTACTAATCAGTTGACTTTGCAATAGGGAGATTGTCCAGATGGGTGTAACCTAACAAGCTAGAGAGCTTTCTTTAGCTAGTGTCAGAAGGGGAAATGAGAGATAAATAAAATATAAGAGGAATTTGATGAGAAAGAGATCCTCTATTGGTTGCATGGAGGGAGTTATAGGGAATGACCTCAAGAGGGCAGTTTCCAGAAGCCAAGAGTGACCAAGAGTCAATAACCAGCAAAAATCAGGAACTGCAGTCCTACAACCACAAGGAACTGAACTGAACTCTGCTAACAACTTGAATGAGCTTGGAAGTAGATTCTTCCCAGAGCCTCCAGACTATAGCCTAGCTCAGCCAACACCTTGATTTCAGCCTGTGAGACCCTGAGCACAGAACCCAGCAGGAGCCCACCCAGACTACAGACCTCTGAGATCATAATAAGTAGGTGTTGTTTTAGCCATGATGTTTGTGGTAATTGTTAGGTTCCCTAAGTGTGGCTGCACTATTGCCAGGCCATTATGAACTCTGTGACCAACATGTACACCTCCAGAAGTGAACTCTGTGACTAGCACATATACCTCCAGATAGCTCCCTGGAACAAAGAGGCCCAAAGCAACAAAAGAATGACCGCAAAGAAGAAAAACAGCAAGTTCCTGTTCCAGCCGGTTAAGCAACCCTCCAAATCTATAATGACCAACCCCCAGCTGCAACCTTCTGTAACTTTCCACTTGCTACCCCAGCCTATAAAACCCCCTCTGCCTCATTCCTCAATGCTGACTCTCTTTTCAGACTCAGCCCACTCACACCCAAGTGAATAAACAAGTCTTGTTGCTCACACTTAATTGGGTTGTCCCTCAATTAAATGCATGCTTAACAGTTATTTGTTACACAGAAATCAAAATGTTAATATAACAAGTAACTCTGACCCTTCTGCCATTCTGCCTTTGCAGGGCATCTTGGATCTGCAGCTGGTTCAAGGGCTGATATCTCAAAAGAGGAAATCCAGTTTTGATGGTTAATCTTTTGTGTCAACTTGACTGGGATAAGGGATGCCCAGGTAGCTGGTAAATCATTATTTCTGGGTGTGGCTGTGAGGGTGTTTCCAAAAGAGATTAGCATTTGAATCAATGTGCTTAGTAAAGAGATCATCCTCACCAATGTGGGTGGGCCTCATTCAATCCATTGCAGACTTGAATAGAACTAAAAGGAAGAAGGGCAAATTTGTTGGCTGCTTGAGCTGGGATATTCATCTTTCTCCTGACCTTGGACATCAGAACTCCTGATTCTCAAGCCTTTGGGTTTGGACTGGAGGCACCAGCTTTCCTGGGCCTCCAGCTTGCAGATGGCATATATCATGGAACTTCTTAGCCTCCAAATTCATGTGAGCCAATCCTTTATTATTTGTATATTATGGTATATTCATTGTATTATATCTATCTCATCTCCTATTGGTTCTGTTTCTCTAGAGAACTCTAATACACCAGTATAATGGAAAGATTCCTAAATTCAAAAGCCAGGAGGCTGGGTTCCTGTTCCCACCCTGCCTTTTACCTTCTGTGTGGTCCTGATGAAGACACTTCATGCTCCACTATTTACTTGCCTCTGAAATGAAGGGCTGACCCAGATCAGTTGTTCTCTGACCTGCTTTGAGGGACTCAGAGGCTGTACAGGTGAGTGGGAAACAGGCCAGTTTCCAGGCCCACACTTCAAAGAGACAAGCTCAGCTTTGGACTGTTCCACACACAGGGCTTCTGAGTTTTAGATTTCATTAGAAGTGTTTCTGTTGCCAAATGAAATTTGAAAACCACTGAGCTGGGTGATTATTAGGACCCACTCCAGCTCTCACATTCTTCCAGCATGAAGATCAAGTTCAGCAGTGCAGCAGCTGGAGCTGTGGAAAGAGGTGGTATGAGTTTGGGCTTGGGTTAGTGGACATGGTAGCCAAATCAGAGATCCCTTTCTCGTTCAAGTCATCTATTGCTACCTCTTTGCTCTGGAGGTCTGAACTTCTGGGAGATAAAGGTTTAAACTGACAGACTTCAGTTCAAATAATGACTCCACATTCATATCCTGACACTGGGTAAATAAATAAATCTCTTAAATTCCCAGAGCTGCAGGTTCCTAGCCTATAAAATGATGACATCACCTACTTTGCCCAGTTGTTGTATATATTAGTTAACGTGGTCTAAACTGTGCCAATTGGAAGACCCAAAATGCAATGCCTTGAGAAGAGTAGAAGGTTTTTTCTCTTTCATGTAAATAATCTAGAACAGGCCAGGTGGTGGGCCTTCTACTCCAAGCATCCTTCAAGGAACCCAGGAGATGCTAGTTCTATTATTTTCAGCACGTTGCTCACAAGGTTACTGCAAGGTTGGTATTCCAGCCAAGCAGGAAGGTGGGGTGGAGGTGGGGTGGTATGGAGGAGCCTATGAGCCAAGTTTCATGGTCAGGTCTGGAAGTGGCTCACATCACTTCCACTCACATTCTATTGGTGAGAGCTTAGCCATACAACCACACTGAGTTCCAAAAGGAGCCAGAAACTAGTCCCTGGATGGATAATTCCCTCCCAGTTAAAATTCTGTTGCCATGGGTGTGCTGAAAAGTCTAGGGTGGTTTCCACCATATTATACATAGAAAAGCACTTAACACCTAGGAGCCTGGGGCTCAGCATCTCCACATAGGCCCGGCTCTGCTGATTAAGTGTGTTTCCATGTGGGCATATGTGGAGGTGGCCAGCACTATTCCATATCCTCATTTCAGGATTTTTCATAGCTGCTTTCAATCTACTTCTCCTAAATGACTCTCTTTGGCTACACCTCCTTTTCCTAGAGTGAATATTTCCATCAGCTGATGCCCTTCTCAGGCCTCAATCTCCCCTGGTTTGCAGACTGTGGCCCTCCCTGGCCTCTCTGGAATCTGGCCATTTGAATCCTGTCAGCCCTGTTCTCCATCACCAAAGGACTCCGGGGAAACTGTGCCAAGCAGGCTGTCAGCCACAGGCAAGCTTTCTGAAAAAGACGTGCCAACTGCAGCCACAGAAAGTCCATTCCCTTGAATAATTTTGTTAATATTTGAAAATTAGTTCACTCGCTCCTGATCGTGCTACTGGGTATTTGGATATAAGAGCAAGGATGAGGGCAATAGAAAATTAAAATCATGTTCTACTCATATAAACTGCACAGATATGCAAGGGTAGGTCCTATTACCTATAATCCTGGGATTTTTAGACTCTCACTTTCATTGGACCACAGTTGCCTTAGGGATAGTAAAAATACAAAATGCTGGGTATTGTTTTCATCAAGCAACTACTGAGAGTGCACATTTAAATCAAAATTCTTCTAATCCCAAACCCAGCAAACAGATGCTGTGAGCTTAGTTCTGCCCCTCTGGCTTCAGATTTTACCCCACTGGATGTGCCCAATTCTGAGATGACAAGAAGCTTCCAGCTTCCACATGGTTGCAATTTGGCTGTAGAACTGGCATGAAAGCATGTCACTGTGTCAGCACCTGGGCCACCAGATGAATAACCTATGAACAACAGCTTTGGACTAAAATATGAAGGGGTTGTTTTCCTTCGATCTCCCCCTACCCTCCTCAGAACCTGCTACAAGGAAAGATGTATAGACCTGAAAGTGTCAATGACTGATTAGACCCATATGATTGCTTCCACAGTTTCTGATATTTTAACAAATTGTCTTATAAAGAGGTAAAAATAAATAATCAATGGGGAAACTTTTGGCATGGGTGAGAGACATTTAGGGAAAGAAGTCATTTCAGCCTCCCCCAACACACACATGCACACACACATGCAGCCTGTATCACACAATGGAGGTGAGGACCCACTCTATCTAGGCTCAGGACTGGCTCCATGGGACAGATGAGTGGGACAAGTCATCCTGCTGCAGTCAGGTAGCAGGGAGCACCGAGGAGACTAAGATCACAGAGACAAAATAACCAGAGAAAAGATACAGGAGCCAGGGGAAGAGGGTTGAGGTTTGATGAAGCTCTCTGTTCCCAGTAGGGGAGAGTTGGAAGCCACAGATGTAGTTACAGACTCTTGTTTTCCAGATGAGGAAACTGAGGTGCTGTGATGTTAAGAGCCCCCAGTAGTGGTCCATGTAGCCAGTGGCCTGTGTCAGCTGGGCTCTTACTCTCATGTGAGAGGTGCCACCTTCAAATGTCTGAGATCCACTGACCTTCTTTGAATAATAGCAACTGAAGTAAGGAAACACCATGAAAAGCCCATGCCTCTTTAGCGCCATTTTCATATTGATTTTCCATCTTCCTCCATGGAGTCAAAGGGCAACATTTTCTCTGTAACTTCCCACTCTTGCCTGATGCAAATAAAATGTGCTGCTCTTGCCCTTTTCTCCTTTTCCCCTTAGTATTCTTGATTTTCCCCTAGATACTCAAGTAATGCCCAGGTCTCAGGAATGTATAATCTCTTGCTTATCTCTAGCAACAGATTTGGGAATGAGGAATCATTCCCTGGAAGAGTCAGAGTGCTCGTAGACACATTCTGCGGGGTTGCACGAGCTCCTCCCCTGGGAAATCCACTGAGACTAAAGGAAAGAATTGCTGGGAGGATTCAGAGGCTGAAGAGTGGACAGAGGGCTTTAACTGAGAAAAAGAAGCAGAAAATTGAGGAAGATGTGAGGCATCAATGCCAGCAGATGACATGTGACAGGTGCTAGCCACATGGATCACACTAAATTTCTGTCATTTATATAGATAAAAAAGAATTTCCAAAGAGCTCCTCCATAATTCAGCATTAGCCAGCTTTAAATCGCCACCTTTCTTTACCTTTTCAAAGCGCTTTTATCTAGCTAGCTTTCATTCTCAGAGTGGCCAATTCAGGTGAGGATTCTCAATCCTGTTCTGCAGCTGAGGAACTCATGCTCAAAAGGGCTAAGAGTGTATTCTCCTGCATCCAAATTCCTTGCTTTTCCAAATCTTATGCTCACTTTACCTATACATTTTGATTTTTCTGGGATGATGACAAGTTAGACATGCAGACTCCTCAGGCTCATTCATAATCTGCTTAGACATTACAGGTCATGCAAATTTAAGAAAAGGCTAAAAGGTGCCCGTTTGCACCCAACATGTTGGATAATGCCCCAGTAAAACGGAACATCAGTTTCCACAGCCTTGCTCTGTAGGTTTCCTTGGAATTGCAAAAGCACAGGACTCTGCCACATATTTATTTCTATACGGCAATGAGGATACAGAGGAGCAGACCGAAAGGAGAAAGGAATTTTAAAAGTCATGGAAAGCTGCCCTAAATGTGGTTGGATATAGAGAGGAGAGTGCTGAAGGCAAACAGCTGTGCCCTCTTTGCCCTTTTGCTGAGGAAGGGGATTTAAGCCAAAAGAACACACGTAAACGTGGATTTCTTAAAGTTCTCACTGTAATTATGTAGCCTTGGGAGATGAGGAACTGTAAAGTAGATGCTGGCTTAAACAAACGATAAATGCTTGAGGTGATGGGCACCCCATTTACCCTGATGTGATTATTACACATAGCATTCCTGTATCAAAATATCCCTCGTAACTCATAAATATATACACCTACTATGTATCCAAAACAACTAAAATTTTGTTTAAATGGGCATTTTCCCAAAAGGACATTGCTTCAGTTTATTTTCCCCCTTAGGAAAAAAGAAACAGAAATCATGTTAATACTGCCTTTAAGACTCAGAGAATGAGGATGTTTTGACTTAAAATACAGCAAGACTAAGAGGCAGTCCTGACAAGGGAGAGCAAAACCTAGCCAGAGACATCTTTTTATTTCTCCTATGAAACACTATTTTCTTAAATAAGATAAATACTTGGGTCAATACTAATAATGAGATTCTGACCTTAAACTCTGGTCTTAAGATTAAAAAAAAAAAAAAAAGTGAAAAGACTCTCATTCTGTTGAGAGCCTCCTCTGCTCCTGACTGGTTTGGGGAAAAAGGCAACAGGACTAGAAGTCACCTTCAGAAAGCTGCACTCCTTCATGGAGTTAGGAGGCCACGCAACACATCTTTGTTCTGTTGCTCCTTTCAGGATCAACTCAACTCTCATCATTTTCCCTACAAAACAAAAACTGAGACTCCTGAATTGTAAATATGCTCTAATAGTGGAACCAAAGGTGGGAGATTAGGAGGTAGGTGGGTGATCATGGCTGTTTTTCCTTATACTTCCAACACCCAAGTGATTAGGCTGCTTCCCCTCTTTTGCTCTGAGGTTTAAAATATTCAATGTAATTTAAACATCGGTGGGCTAGACAGGATTTTGATGAACAGGTCCTTAATTTCTGAGGCTAATCCGAAAGCCACCTGCACCCTTGTGAAGACACCTACATGGACTTCTGCCTCCCCTCCTACCCTCTGGCCTCAAGAGCTCCCTGGGCTCTCCTGTTGCAGGAGGGAAAGGGAGAGCTTCTTTAGGTTCCTGGTAAGGATCTCTGAAGACAATTCCTTAGGAGTGGATAATTCCCAGACATTTGCTAAAAATCAGCATCCTCCAAAGCTTTAATTTGGATCACAGGAAAGTGATGCTCCCACCTCAGATTCAAACACAGTTTTATCTCACACTGCAAGCTCCCTGGCACGGGCAAAGCCCTCGATGCCTTTCTTGGTGGTTTCCAACATCAAGGACATACTTGTTCCTCCTCCTAGCTCTCTCCCTCAGCCAAGTCCTTCCTTACAATGAATTGTCCTGCAGAACTCCCTCTTAAGCTTGGCTTCTGGGGCAGAAAACCTACTTTCTCTGATGGCGTGGGGACCGTCAGAGCATGAACTGGACCCAAGCTCCCAATTACAGAGCAGACACGGGGCTCTGCCCACAACAGGCCATCCCCGGATTCCTGCAGCTCCAGGACTGTCTTCCAGCATCTAGATGCAGCTACTCTTATTCTAGCTTTGTGTCCTGTTTCATGCAAAATCTTTATTCCTTCCTGTTTCAATCCCTGTTGCATATTCTGTGTGACAAAGCAACAAGCTGGAAATCGAGTTCTGAGTTTTATACCCAGCTCTGCTACAAATGTGCCATGACCTTGAACAAGTCACATGACTTATCTGGACCTAGAATCTCGTCCATAAAAAGAGGAAGCTGAGCTATACTACTTTTAAAATGTCTCCAGCTTTAATTTTATTAGAATATCAGCTGCTTCCTCCTCTGGTTTCTCATGGCATGTTGTGCATTCTTCTCTGGAGACATCATATTTCACTGGAGTATCTCTCCTTACAAATGTATTTCCCCATTAGATTGGCCCCTCGAGAACAAGGATTGTGTTTTAGTTACCCCTGTTATCTCTGCACCTGGAGAGGAGGGAGAAAAGAAGAGCAGGAAAAGGAATGGTATAGTACCAACATTTGTTGAGCTTCTATTATGAGGAATTGTCTATGCTACACATTGTACATAAAGTATGTACGATTCACAGTATAAACGTTATAATCTGGAATCAAACTAAATGTTCATCAGCAGATGAATGGATAAAGAAAATGTGGTATATAGACGCAACACAATACTATACAGCCATAAAAAAAAAAAGAATGAAATCTTGTCATTCATGGCAGCATGGATGAGCCTGGAGGACATTACGTTAAGTGAAAAAAGTCAGGAACAGAAACACAAATGCCACATGTCCTCATTCATATATGGGAAATTTTAAAAAGTTACTCTCATAGAAGTAGAGAGTAAAATAGAGGCTACTAGAGGCTGGGAAGGGTAGAGGGGCAAGGGTCATAGGGAGAAGAGAGTTAATGGGTACAAATTACAGCTAGATAGATGGGAAGAGTAAATTCCAGTGTTCTATAGCAGGGTAGGTGACTACAGTTAAAGATAACTTATTTTCTACTTATTGTATATTATTGTATATTTTCAAATATTGTATATTTTCAAAAAGGATTCTGAATGTTCCCAACACAACAAAATAATAAATATTTGAGGTGATGGATATGCTAAGGACCTTGATTTGATCATTACACATTGAATACATGTATTAAAATATCACTCGGTACCCTATAGATATGCTCCTTTATTTTGTCAATTAAAATGATTTTAAAAATTGTAATCTCATATCTGCTGATGAAGCAACTGAGAAATTAGTTTAGCCAGGTCACACAGCTGGATCAGAAATAAAATCCAGGTTTGCCCGGCTTTGCCTACTGTCCCAAGGACCTGGCCTGGAGCAATAGGGCTCTGCCAAAATTCTCCAAATATCTAGTAGGTGCTCAATAAATACTCATTAAATGGATGTGACATATATTCTCTTATTTGGCTTTTGATCAGACTGGGATGTGTCTTTGATCTTTATCTACACTGAGATGGGAGGGGAGCAGAACTGGGGCAGGAGATGAGAGCCCTGAACATAATTTTATTTCAAGGACTTCTGAATTCTTTAATTAAGAAGGGGCAGGGCAGAGCTTTTACTGGCTATTAAGAAATAATGATGAAATATTATCAAGGTAACTCAAGGTCTCAGGTGCTTCACCCTGAAGAATAAGCTAAAGCCCTAATTTGCCTCATCACTCAACCTACAAATTCATAGAGGACACAATTGTTTTCACAGCCCCTGAAGGTCACATTATTCTTTCTTGCTCTAATGCCCCTCACAATTATATACAGGTGAGCAGGCAGAGAAATCTATATTAAAGCCTCAAAGTGTGAGGGGCTCCCAGCTCCAGAAGCCTGCAAGGTACTTGGCCCGAGTACTGTGGCAAACTCTGTGGGCTCCCAGCATGTGGCCTGAAAGGCAGTGATATTGGAATTGAAATGGATTGCTGTCTTCAGGGCACTCTAGCCTGGTACCAACACCTGAGAAAGGCTCTTTGGTTCTTGTTAATTCATCTTAAGCATAAATAAATTCTAAGAGCCAGCTGAGTTAATATTTGCCTAAGGGAGAAAGGAAAAAGAAAAGTGATCATCTGTTTCTAAGGGTGCCTCAGGATTGTGCCTGCAGCTCCAAACCCATTCAGGGTCCACATAAATCTCTCACTGGAGTGTCTGATATTGTTTCAGCAAGGAATGCAGTCTGGTAGAGAGAAGAATGTTCATTTCTGTCTAGTGGTGAGTTAATGCCCGTCTGCAGGCAAAGATTCAAATAAACAGCACACTGCATGTATTTCTTTTTAAATGGAGTATTGCTTTAATAGCTGCTGGGGGTGGGGATGTTTGATGTTCATTTATGAAACAAACATATCCTAACGCTTCAGAGAGGTAGACTATTCTGTAAGGTGTCCTATCGTTCCAAAACACCATATAGTGGCCCTAAACTCTGACTGGCCTTTTCTGCTTAATCATATATTGTGGTTTGAATGTGTCCCCTCCAAAATTTAGGCATTAAAACTTAATGGCCATTGTGATGGTATTAAGAGGTAAAGACTTTAAGAAGTGATTAGGCCAAGAGGGCTTCTCCCTGGTGAATGGGATTAAGGTTCTTTAATAAGTGGTTTCATGAAGCATTCAGGGAGCTTGAGCTTCTGCTGTGTGAGGACACAGCGCTCCTCCCTCCAGAGGACACAACAGCTGGTGCCATCTTGGCAACAGAGATCAGGCCCTCGTCTGCCAGTGCCTTCGCCTTGGACTCTCAGCCTCCAGAATGCGAGGAATCCATTTTAGTTCTTCATAGATTACCCAGTCTTGGGTAATTTTGTTACAACAGCACAAAATTGACTAAAACACTACATAATGGATTTAGGACATTCATTCACTCAAAAAATCCTTATTGAGTGCTTGCCATTAGACAGAGAACAACAGATTAGTTTAGCCACTTATTAACTACATGACTTTGGGCAACTTGCTTACATTCTCTGTGCTTCATTTACCTTATCTGTGAAATGGAGATAATAATAGTGCTAATGTCAGAGTTGTGAGGATTAAATTAACTAATGTGTAAAGCACTTAGAGCACCTCTCAGACATAGCAAGTGCTGTGTAAGTGTTACTACCGCCTGCCAAGTACTGGAGCCAAACCTCTCACCCAGGCTATTAACACCCATAGGATGAAGAGACACTTACTGACTAGAGTGGATTTCTTGTCTGGGTGGAAAGGACAAGAGGCACCTACACAGGCTGCCCGCCTGCCTCATGCCATTGGCTGCCCCTCCCTGCACCCAGTGCCTGGCAAGGCCAGAGAGGCCGCCGCCACCACCCAGTGAAAATGGGGTGAAGGGAAGCTGAAAAGTGCGGCCTGAGGAAGAGCTTACAGTGCTCTCAAGGGAAGCGGCGACAAGATAGTGGCACCAAGCACGAGATGGAGGCCGATTCCCTCTGCTTGTCACAGAATGCCAGGCTGCTGCCTTTCTAAAGTGACTGTTCCGCACTTGACCCTCACCTTCACGATGGCTTGCACCACTTCAGGCCTGCTGCTCACAAAGACCATGGTGTCCCAGGGAACGGAGTCCCGGCCATCATGGCATCCTGTCTTCTTGGAAGGAGCAGGCCCCAGCACTGGGGCGCAGCGTAAATACGCCTGCCAGGAAACAGGATTCCACATCGGGCACTCATCCCAGCAGCTTCAGGCTCTCGGTTGTCACTGTTTTTACACCTGTGACAAATGACATGGCCAGTCACACTACAGTGTCCGAAGAAACCTCTGTAGAGGAGGAGGACGCAGCAGACATGCTGTGGCCCAGACAGCAGCTGCCAAGCAGATGGAGCCTGCACCCCCACAATTTGGCCAAAGACATACCAATACTGTCCATGAAAAAGATTTCCAGAAGCTGTGTGTCAATAACAAAGTCTTAACAAAACAATAAACAACCACAAAAACAACACAAAGTCACTAACACTAAAGATTACTCTTGAGTCTGATTTGAAAACTAGGGTCAAATTCTGCAGAGGCATTCAACTGGCAGGATGCCACCCTAAAAGCCAAATCTATAGGTCCTCTCACCATGCCGGGGAAAATGCTCTATTTGCCACTCCTCAGCTTCCGGTTCTGGCTTCAGAGTTCTCTCTATACTGGAGGGGTTTTAAAGCCAGAGGGGTCTTTACCTACTTACTCTTATTCACAGATCTGAAGATGGAAGTCAAGAGGGGAAAGTGACATGTCCTTAGAGTAGAGTCCACAAGAAAACAAGACAAACAGCGACTGAGCCCCTAGTGTATACTGGGCATTGGCAAGCTACTGGGGACAGGGAGACGAAGAAAACCTAGTTCCTTTTTTAAGGAGCTCAATCTAGCATGGGAGACAGACTCTTTGCAGACAGGACCAGGCTTCCCTGCAGCAGAAGGAAACTTGAAATCACGGTAATGAGCCTCAGCAAGGACGGGCCAGCACGCCTCTCGGAGAGGATCGTGTGTGGACACAGGGCTATGGCATGGCCCTGCTTCGAACTGCTAGCTGTGCTGTAGGGCCAGGTGGGGCCTGGAGTGGCCTGAGCTAGGGGCTGCCGTGAACTCTTTCCACTCCCCCAAGGCATCACATAAGTAATGACACTTTGTATTTGCCCAGCAAAATCAAGGACACAGTTTTCTAGAACACGGGATGGGGTGCTTCCCTTCCCCCAGTCCAATGGACAGTCTGATCTGGTTGGTGGGCCTTTGTTCAGGACCCACGAGCCATCGGCAACTGGAGGCGGAACTGCAAAGCCCCCAGGAGCCTCAGAGGGCCTGCTGCCTGCCACAACATGCCTGCTCAGCTGCTGCTGGCCCACCTGTGGGCAGCAGCCCTAGTGATATACAGAATCCCAGGACTACCGCCAGCAAATCTGTGGATACCCTGTGTGCACTGTTGTGGTGGTCTCTACGGTCAGGAGGCAACATGTGGGGAGAAGAAGGGAGGAGGGACCCAAAGGGATTTGGTCCAGGGTGAGGTCCACAGAAAGGCCAGAGCCAAGATGCGGCCAGCAAACACCTCAGGCCAGTGGTGGCCTCATGTTGCCCATGCCGGAGGCCAGTCCTTGATCGCTCCGAACCCTCTGCTTGAGGGTTCTAAATGAAATGAGCAGGTCATCCCTTCAGGATCCAGGTGAACTTCTGAAAAAAGCACAATAAAGCAAGCCTCCTGAGCTTCCCCCAGTGACTGATACAAGGCACATCCCACACGCTTCACAGCACAGTGGAGAAGAACTGCACCAGGAACATGTGATGGGGCCTCAGCGGGAGCCCGCGGAGGAGGACGCCTACTGCCTGGACCTCGGCCAGAGACTTTGCAAGGTCCACAAAAACTGGAACTGCGTGTGTCAGACCCGCGACCGCTACAAGATGTCCCAAGACCTGGCCCAGGAATTAAAGAAAGAGACTTCCAGTTTTCGGAGGGAAATCCTCTTCCATGAGAAAACGGCCCAGGTAGGCTGGATGGCTGCTTGCTGTGTCCACTGAGAGAGTGCTCCAGGCACTCCGGAAAGAATGACTACAACAGGCAGAAGCCAGCTGATTGCGAGGCCAAGTTCCAGCCTTTCCTGAGGGACCCTTTGGCTCCTGAAGCTTGGCCCTCAGCCCACAGGGCCCCAGAAGTGCTATGAGGACTGTGAGACACCAGGGCCCCCAGGAGAGAAGAGGGTCATGATGTCAGGGCTTGGGTCCAAGCACCTGTCAGGTTCTGTTTTCCCGGTAGCCGGGTTCGGAATGCCCAGAGGCTTGGCAGAACATCAGCCGGTGCTGCTCCCTTTAAAGCACTTCTGGTTGATCTCTTGTTAGTTGAGCTACTGTTCGTTAGTTGACGCTAAAATTGCTCTTATTGAAGTTTGATAGATAATGTTAGGATTGTAAGGCACTGTTTTTCAAACAAAGATTGTTTAATCTAAAAAAAGAAAAATATATCTAACACATTATATCTGTTATTTAGGAATATTTTTACTTGGGGCCCAGCAAAGAAAGAAAAAAGAAATGCTTAAGTTGATTTAAAAAGAGAACTTCTACATTTCCATAGGATAATGGCAGTTGCCTGAATCTAAATTTCTCATACACCCTCCAAAACCAAATAGACAAGTGGAACAAATACAGCTAAAACCTGTGCCCACAGTAGCATAACTAGGAGAAACATTATAGTATATTAAATGATTAATGTTCAGCAACTATTCACTCTCTCCTTCCCACCTAAGAATCTCAACCACCACCTCTGATATTAAGAGTGGGGATGTGAATTGCTTTGGCCAGTGGCATATTGAGAACCTATGCAGGCAAAAATTTGAAATGTGCCTGCATAGCTGAGCAAGTTCTTTTGTACTCCTGTCTTTTGCCGTGAGAAGAACATGGTATGCCTCATTTAGCACCTGGTTCATAAAGGATAAGAGACATTTGAAGAGGACCCAAGTACAACCTGAGCTTGTAAGCAAACCTTACAAGCTAGATGAGCTAAATCCCAGTCAACGTGCAAAAACATAAGTGAAAGATGAAGGTTTATTGTTTTATGCACCTGAGTTTTAGGGCTATTTGTTTTGAAACAATGGCTGACAGATACAGAAATTAGTACCAGAAGTGAGATACTGCTATAAAACTTAAACTATTTGGTATTAATTTGGGGACTGAGAAGTTTGCAATAAGGAGATTGTCATATAAGAATGAAAAATAACAATCTATCTTATGCAGTGCCAAATTATTTGGGAAAATATGGTCTGCAATAGCTTACAAGTCAGAATATTTAACTAATAAACATTAGTGTTGGTTGAGGAAGTTTTGAGGCAAAACATTGAAAGTGTGAGCTGATCGCTAGTAGCTGCATTTGATAAGGTACTACATGAAAGAGATTCAATCAGAAAAATACTAACTGGTTTGCAAGCAATATTTAAAGGAATATTATAGGCTTGGAAAATAAAAGTGCTAATTACTAAATCAAAGGTGTTGCCATTATGACCACAACCTCAATTAGAGTAAAGGCCAAACCCAGGGTGCTTCCAATAAAACATGACCTCAGGATAAAGATCAAATAAAAGGTATGGCTATAATACTTGCTTATACCTCTAAAGAGATGAAGGTAACATCTGCAGACCTTTTTAACTAAATAAAGGGACAACTAGAAAGCTTGAACATGATTCCATAAAAGCATATTTTGTCCAAATTTGCTGCAATTTAAGTCTAGAAAGACACAGGCATGTATCAAAAAATATGTGTATGTGACTTTTGGCACTGGTGTTGATAGAAATCAAATAAAAAACCAAGAAGGAACTTTCAAAGGGTAGAGCCAAAAAGAGTGAGGAATGATGGATTTAGGATTACTTCCTTAGACATCACCAGAGCCTAATGAAGAGACATTTTTACCACCAGGGTAGTGGAATCTGATATTTGCCCACCAGGATTTCATAATTTCTAAGAACCAGTATCTATGTGCTATGTGATGGCAGTTCTTGCCCTTTTTAAATTAGAATGTTTATTGAGGCCGGGCGCCATGGCTCACGCCTATAATCCCAGAATTTTGGGAAGCTAAGGCGGGTGGATCACCTGAGGTCAGGAGCTCAAGACCAGCCTGACCAACATGGAGAAACTCTGTCTCTACTAAAAATACAAAATTAGCCGGGCGTGGTGGCGCATGCCTGTAATCCCAGCTACTCGGGAGGCTGAGGCAGGAGAATTGCTTGAACCCGGGAGGCAGAGGTTGCAGTGAGCCAAGATTGTGCCATTGCACTCCAGCCTGGGCAACAAGAGCAAAACTCTGTCTCAAAAACAAACAAACAAAAAAACAAAACAAAGAATTTTTACTGAAGTTAACCTGTTTCTCTTCCACCATTACATATTTGGATATGTGCAGAGTCGCGGTAGATAACAACTTGCCTTTTCGGTCCAAAAGTCTGTGTATCAAGGGGAGTTGCATATTTGATGTAGATCATAAGATCCTAAATTTCAAGTGTTATGCCATGATTTGATAAGACTTTGAGAACTCTTGGGATGGAAGTGAGAATATTTTGAGTATGGGAGGTATGTAGACATTTATAGATAGAAAGGAAATCTATGGCAAATTATTGTTCAGCCAATATTCACCTTCTGTCTCTTCCAACTTCTATGGGGAAAACACATTTTTCTGTCTCGTTGTTGAACTTGGTCATATACCTTTGGTCTATGGAATGTTTTGTAAATAGATATTTGAAATGTATTCTTGTAGAGGGGCTTATTTTCTTACACTCTTGTCTTTTGCTATGACTATAGCATGCGTGGAGTAGCCACTAAAAGGGCAAGATGAGAGTCTTGTAGACTTGGACCCAACCCACAGTTTGTAACCAAGCCCAGCCTAGATCAGCCAAATCTCAGCAGACCCGAAGATGGATAACCAGGAAATGAATGCTTATTTCTACATGCCACTTAAGTGGTGTTTTTGCACAGTAATAGACAAAGAAAGCTACAAACTTTATTTTTCAGCTAAGTGGGAAAATACACATCTGAAACCAGCAGAGCCACAACTGTAGTTCATGCCAGAGCAGAGTCAGGGGTTACAATAAGAAAGGGAGAGTACAATGTTTTTGAGATGGCATCATACATACAAATTTACCTCCAGAGAGGATCCCATCCTGAGTTGAGAAATACTGAGAAAATATCTGAGACAGTCAATAAGACTACTGACAACTGGGAATTGAAAAAAGGGTGCTTGAAAGGGTATAACTTCAAATGTGGCAGCATTGGGAAGGCACTGTTTCTGGGCAAGAAGAAGACAACCTGGAAAAGAAGGATTCTGTACCACTTATCAGCTTATTGTCTCCCAGCTCTGAATCCACCCTTTCCTATGCAGCTTTGTAATACTGAAGCCAGACCCTATAGACATTTCTCCTTTGCCAGCTGGCACACAAGGCTTTATCAACAGAGGGTACTGACATTACACTTCAAGGTGATCACCATATGAACACACTTCTCTTCCAGGTTGTAGCCCGCCATTTTTTATTGATCACTGCAGCCTAGTGGCCCTCACGGACCAGCTCTGGCTGCGCCCTCAGGCTACTCTGTCCCCACCTAGTGGCCACTTGTGACACAGTCAATGGGCTCCTTCCTTGGAAACTCCAGCTGCGCCTTTAACATGTTCTACATGCCTGGCAGCTGATTGTTGGTGGTTCCCATGAGCCACAGCAGCTCCAGCTATAGCAGGCAACTGGATCCCCACTTGACCCAGGCCTTCCAGCAAGCTTTGTCATTATAGGTAGGCTGTATGTTCCTCTTTACAAAGGTCTAAATCTCAGGCTTGTGAGGATGAAGGTGCTTTTCCAAATTCTTTTTTTCTTTATTGCCACTTTCCCTCAGCCCAGAAGTAGTAGCTGGGTTTTTTCTGAACATACTACTTTTTGATCTCTAAGAGTCCTGTTTAATCTTTTTAAATCTTCAACTATTACTAGTTAAGAATTCTTTATATTAGGCTTTCAATTTCTAATCACTGTTGCATTCTTTAGTTTTCTTACTGGACCCTGATCAATGTAGCGTCCTTTAGAGTGGCTTGGGAGTGAAGGGAAAGTAGGAAGGAAGTAGTTTAAAATAAAATTTCTACAGAAGTAATAGAAGACAGTCAGAAAACCAGGACCCTTCCTCTCCCCAAAGAGGCATCATTTATTCAAGAAAGTATACTGCACTGTAGAAAAGAAAAGAGACTTATCTCCTCTCACACCTTTATATAAACATCTGTTTTTGCTTCTCTGGAAAAATTTCAAGGCATTTTAACGTAAATGGAAAATATCAGGAGACATCCAAGCAAAGCTAATATAAGAAGAAAATGGAAAGTGAACATAAAAACATCTCATTAAAAAAAAACAAAAAAACCCTTCCAAAACATCAACCAGGAAGCAGAGGAAAACTGTATGTAATACAATGCTCCAACATGAATTAAATATCATTAAAGTAGCATTTGTAGGAGAAAGGTACCCTTCAACCAGAAATTTAAAACTTGTAATAGAAATTGGCAAAACTCAAAATGACATAAGATGAGAACTGGCTGAACTTGGGGAAAGAAAACCAAAGAAAAGGACAGTTTTCTCAGAAATGAAGACTAGATTAGAAAGCACTCAAGTGAAAATAGATTTTATTGAAAATAGATCACATAAAATTAAGAAGGGAAAACAACCAAGAAAATGAAAATAAAATAAAGAATTAGATAAAAGATATTAGAGAGAAAATGGTACATAGAAGATAATAAAGGAAGACCCAATGTATGTATAATGGAGGCTTCAAAGAAGAAAAACACGACAGTAGACCAGAATAAAATTTTAAAACTGTAATGCAAGAAAACTTTCTGGAAACATAAAAGAATTAAATTTATATATTGAAGGAACCTACAGTGTACCTTGAAAATTTTGACCCCAAATGGCTAGCACTAGGACAAAGCTAGTAGAATTATTAAAACACTGAATTTAATTCTTTAAAACATCTGGAACTCCAGACAAAAAGATGTGGTCATTTAAAATTAATAGATACCAAATTAGCTTCCAACTTCTCAAAAGCCATATACAAACTAACTCAACAGCGAAACAGCATTTCAGATTACTCAAGAAACATAGCATTGGTGAATTCTATTATGCATAAACTTTATCTCAAGACACCAAATTTTCTCCCCCACCCCAAAAAAATATAATTAAAAGAAAAGGTTAGTAAAAGATTCTGGGAGGATCAGAAGACAACAACAGCATGTTGTTTCAATCTTCCTGAATCTTCACACTAAAAGAAAATAGATAGTAAAGCCAAACATTAATGGAGAACATGAGGAGATCCCCAAATAACCACAAGCGTTAATCCGAAAGCTTGGCAGACCAATTTGAGGACAGCGGCTAAAACTGGGAGTGATTTTCCCCTCCCTAATCATGGATGAGTACAAGTGAACTACAGTAAGATCCCAAGAGAACTGAAAAGGCCACCTTTTATAAACTCTCGAAACTAGCTAGGTAGGAATCCCTTCCAGGAGAGGACCTCAGACTAAAGATAAACTCCTGGAAAGGAAGTAAAATTGAGCAGGACAGAAAGAATAGAAGCAAATAGGGAAAAAAATACCTAGATGAAATTAGAAAACTTTAACAGCCAGGAGACCTCAGAAAACAAACTGCTATTTTTTTTAAGACTATACAAAAGCACAGAAGAGGGAGCTTTGTGAATTTAGAAAACCTATCTCGACTTGAGCACAGCTTTTTTCTAAAATTTCTGGGAAATGAATTTTATATAAATAAGAGTATGAGAAAAGGACAGAGGTTAAATGCCACACAAAGGAATTATTAGAAAAAATAAGAATAAAAAACAGAATAACACGTTTTCCAGAAAAACATGCCCATAAACAGATAAAAACTGGTAACCCTCTATTTCTAAACTAACTAAAAGACACTTAAAACATGAAAAAAGAAATCAAAGAATAAAATAAATGAAAACTACAAAAAACTTAGAAATCAGGTCGCAGAACACAGGAAAAAATTACACATAAAAAGGTCTCAGAAATGAGAACTAAACAAGAAAGAACACATGGGTGAATAAATACAATAGGTAATTCTTCAAGAGAAAGTGAAAATAAGGAAAATGTTTAAAAGAGAAATGAAGACAAAAAAATGAGATAAAGAGAGAAATACTGAAAATAAACAAAGAAAATACAGCACACAGATAATAGGCATCCCTGAAGAAGGAAACCAAAGCAAACAAAGGGAACATAAAAAATACAAAATAAATTATAATCTAAGGAAACTTTGCTGTAATTAAAAAATACTAACTACATATCAAAGGAACACAATGCATATCTGAAAATAGCAATTCAGCATAACCACAGACGACACATATTCATACAATTACTTGACTTTAAAACAGAAAAGATTATTTGAGCATTAAGTAGGCGGAAAAAGCAAATAACTTGTAAACGAAAGAAAATTAGATTGTCAACTTTTTGCAAGCAATGCTGTATGCCAGACAAAAAGACCGTATCACTTGCAATGAATGGATTCCAAGTTACCCTCCATCTTCTCACATAAAACAACATACAAAGTGACACAATAATGAAGCAACCTTTCTAATACATTCAAGAAGCTGGAAACTGATGGATTTTATTGCACATACATTATAACTCAATAAATCTATTTTTTAACTTGTTTTTAAGTTAGTAGAAGACAATGGAGAAACACTAATAGTACACTCAAAGAAAGAAAACATAACCCAAAGATTTCGTATCAAACAAAACTAACCTCTAAGTTCTCTAACTAGAGCACGAATATTTAGCAATACAAGAACCCAAGGAATATTGTTCTGATGAACATTTCCTGAGAAATCTACAAAACAAATTTTAGACAACTAAAATGTCTAGAGATACTTCTGTACACAGACTGGAACAGTAAATATATAATTACTTGAATGCCTATGACTAAATAAGTCCTGAAAAAGAAAAAATAGAGTATGAAATGGCTTTAACTCTGACAATACAGATATAACTATGGAAAAATGAAGGGGCAAGAACAGGGAGTACATATACAAAACAATTTCAACCCCTCTTAGAAATTATTTTGACGGTAACATTTATATTAAGTGTTTAGGTCACCCTTCAGAGACGGGATGGATCCGCCTCCCAATTAATAGGTCAAATGTTGAGACGGGTGATGCCACGCACACATCAAATCGGTATGAAACGGTTTCTTACATCATGAGGCTTTCTGTGCTATGCGAGGCAAGCTCCCAGCAGGTCCAAAACTGTCTTGAGGAAGGAAGGAGGGGAACTAGCTTGGAGTTTTATTGTGGTTGGAGGTGAGGCTGAGATGAGGATTCCCATGTGTGGTCTGGGGCTTGCATGGTTTGAACTCTCCACTAGTGTCAAGAGAGGGAGTAGGCAAGCTTTGTTATCAGTTTGCCCGGATGTGAGGCAAGAGGAAAAGACAGAAGAAAGGGCCTAAAAGCTGTCTGCAGCCAAACATCAAAATAGAGTCAGGCTCATTATTGCACTGAGCTTGGTGTATGTGTAATGTAAGAAAAAGAAAACAAGTAACATGGGATTTTCTAATTCTGGTATTTCCTATGTCGTTAGGAAACAAAATTCTCAGTGTAGAAGAAAGGAGATCTGTAACATAGAAAAGGTTAAGCAGACTCTATAGTCCTGAATTTGAATTGGAAGTATCAGTATGAATTCATGTGATATTTGTAAATTTATATTTTTAAACATGTAACAGAATTTATTTATTTCCTAACTCTATCCATAGAAAATGCCTGCAAACTATGACCAATACTGCAACAATAAACCCCCTTAATGCCCAGATTATGGTCTTAAAATATCACTTTTCACTTAGAGGAACAGAGCTTTTGGAGAAATAGTAGATTCTAAGTCTGAGGCAGGAAATCACAAGATAATCTTGTAATATTTTTCATTCCAGATAGCAAGAAAACTATCAAACACTACTAGGGTCATAGCAAAAGAACTCAGGAGCCAAACCAAGTAAGTTCCAGTGGGCCAAAGATAGAACATTTTGAGATTTATTAAATGTAATAATTGTAATAGATGTAAATCCTTCAAATATGTTTAAATCTATGAACTTATCATAGTAAGAAGAAATTAGCTACTTGCAAAGAATGAAATAATAGAATTAGAATATCATCACTGTAGATTGGCTAATGAATGAATGAATAGATTTAAGCTTTGAGGTCAACAGATACTACGTGCCTCCTCTCGCTGAAAGAATTCAACCACACCCAATAGTTTTTTCAAATGGATTGAGCCTGTGTCTATCAAGCCTCTGGATCCAATTGCTAATTTACAGAAAATATGGAGGACAGAAGAACATGTTGAACTGTACTGTGAGCATACGATCAGCAAAATCCAGACTGAGCAAACCTGCACAAGACAAACAGCCAAGATCTATAGCAAGTAAATTGCAAGTAAAAGAAAAAGTTGGAGGGAGATCCTGTAGATTAAAAAATACTTAAAAGACATATCATATTTTTATAAGGAACAACTCTAAACTACAGGATTCAGAAATGTCCATTGGAGTAATAAAACTATAATGAAATGCAAGGGAAAAAACTAAAATGACACATCCAAAAAGTCAAAAGAGTTGTTGCTTGTAGGAGAAGGGAGGGGTTCTGACTGATAGAGGGCACATGAATGGGGTTCAGGGGTGGGTAGCAAAGTTCTGTTTCTTGCCCCAGCTGGTAATCACGAAGGTGTTTGCCTCCATTCATCCCTATGTGTGTTTCTGGAGTTTTCTGTATCTCTGTTTTATCTTTTAGTAAAAGGTTTTTTTAAAGGGGGGGGCAGGGTGAGCTAAACAGATATTTAATAAATAATTACTCAGGTGGCAGCTGAATTTGGCAAAAGTTATGAAGCTACTTGGCTGACAAGCATTCAAAAAAACACTAGAATAATGTTGAAGAGCTTGGGCTCTGGAAAGCCACAGAGAGGTCTGTTCACATTCCCATTCTATTGACTATCGGCTGTGTGAGCTCTAAGCCTCAGTGTCCTTATCTATAGAATCAATATCATGGTAGTAACAACCTCAGGGTGGTTGTGTAGCATAAATGAGATAATCCATATAAAGCACTCCGCAAGGTGCATGTCACATAGTAATCACTCGGTACCTGTTGTTGTTAGGAATATTGGAGGCTTCTAATTGTCTAGACATCTTTTTCATGGACCACTAGGGACTTCTGCGAGGCCTCTTTCCACTTCCACTACAGCTCTCCGAGTTATTTTTCTTTGCTGCTCCAATTATAGTCCTGAGAAAATTCTGACTTCATTTCTTTAAACACTAAGTGCATTGGGATACATAGGGAAATGAAAAGTGTTATAGATTTCCAAATTATATTAAACCAATTTAACTTGCTGCCCAACTGCCACAGGGACCAGCACGGCAGCAACTGCTAGGGACCAGAGAATTTTTGAGAACTCAGTTAGCCTGTGGATGGTATACCTACCACCTCCCTAGGTATTCAGAGACGATAGTTATGCTAATCCTCCAGCTTGGGTGCATATTTGGAGAAGTAGCCTCTGAAGCAATTATCCTTCTCAGCATACTTCCCACTGATACGTGTCCATATATATATATATATATACACGTGTATATATGTAAACTTTATGGTCTGTCTGAATTCATCAGCCAGAAGCTCCAATGAATGCCAATTTCTTACTGACCTGTCCTGCATCATTGCGTTTTACACAATTCTAGCAGCAGGTAGGGAGATGCCCTCTGGGATGGAGTGCTTCGAATTAGTTTTAGTGCCTTTTAGCCTAAGGTATATGTTGAGCAGGGAGTAGAAATGTTCCTCTACTTTCCAAGCATCTCCTCCCTCCTTGCCCCCACCATTCGGGGCTTAAACATTCTATTCACATTTCTCTTACCTGAATTTTCACAACCAATGAAACTCACCCGTTCTATTTCAGACATCTTGCTTTGCTTTTAAAATTTGCATAGTGCTTTCACCGTCATCATTTCAACTGTCAGACAAGTGTTATTAACCTCTTTTGGTTTTTATAAGGAACCTGATCTCCTAGTGAGATCACATATAGACACAATTTGCCCAGAGCCCCACGTGTCCGAGCTGAGACAGGAACAGACTTCTCCCCATTACATGTGCCATGTCTGCAGTTTCTTTTCATGATGTCCTAAAGACACTGCCTTCTCCTATGGGAAAGGCATATTTGTGATATGTGATATATTTAGCTTATATATAAAAAATATGTGATATATTTTACTTATGTATTTATTTGCTTATGAATGTATCTTTTTGTTGGTTTCATATAAATTAGGATGCTATTTCTTGTATGTGTTTGAGAGAGAATAAGTACATAATTAAATACAACAGTCTAAAATAATTATGAGTTAGTCATGTTTTTAACAAGTGATACAACGAGATTTGCAAGAAAACGTCATTACAGAAAAAAAAAATGGAGATTTACCTCTAAAATCTACTATCAAGTATGCTGACCTTTTTCATCTCTTCTTAGGACAGCTTTCATTCCATTTTTAAATCCATTTGTAATGACGTATTTTTAAATTTATTTCAAATGTTCAGAAAATTATGAAGGCTAATATAATGAACATTTGTGTACTGGCTATCCAAATGTTAACTTTTTCTTCATATTTGCTTCAGAACTTTTTCTTTTTTGAAATAAAATATTTCAGAAAAGATTGGAGTTTCCTGTTTCCTTTTGTCTCATTCTTCTCCTTCTAACCCCAGAACAGAGCAAACCACTATCCTGAAGGTGTTTTTGTTTTGTTTTGTCGAGACAGGATCTTGCTCTGTCTCCCAGGCTGGAGTAGAGTGGTGTTAGCATAGCCCATTGCAGCTTCAAACTCCTGGGCTCAAGCGGTCCTCCTGCCTCAGCCTCCCAGTAGCAGGGACTGCAGGTGTGCACCACAGTGCCTGGCTAGTCTTTTGCTTTTTTTATAGAGATGGGGTCTCCCCATATTGTCCAAGCTGGTCTCAAACTCCTGGCCTCAAGCAATCCTCCTGCCTCAGCCTCCCAAAGCATGGGGATTACAGAAGTAAGCCACTGCACCTGGCTCTATCTTTTCTTTTAATGTTTTAAAATATTCACTGTACATGTATTTATCTGTAATCAACATTCATTCAAAAATAAATAATACACAGATATACATAATAATGGATACTGTTTTAATCTTTACGCAAATGATGTTATTATCCTATATATATATGTTACTATACATCTTGCTTTTTTTGCCCAACATCATGTTTCTGAGATCAATAATAGATGAGTTTAATCTGTTTCATGTGTTGTGTTTACTGACATATTTGAACTTATTTCTATTTTATTTTGTGTCTTTTGTTTTCCATACTTTTCTGCTTAATTTTATCCCTTTCCTTGACTTTCGTCAAACTAATATATTTATCTATAGTCCTACTTTTCTTCATTTGCTGGTTTGGAACCGTAGATTATTTTTCTACTCTTCTGATATTCCAAAAACTTTAACAATCATATTTAATTGTAAATGTTTAATAAAGTCTAAAGTTATTATTTTAATCCTAGATTATTTTTCTACTCTTCTGATATTCCAAAAATTTTAACAATCATATTTAGTTGTATATTTTTAATAAAGTCTAAAGTTATTATTTTTATCCTTTTTAATCAGACAACAATTTTACCATGCTTTAACTACTAAAAATCCTCCACCACCACCAATTAGTCACAGATATAAAATTTCGGTTACACAAAATGGGAAATTTCAGGTCAAAGTGGCATTGAAAATCGATTCTTTGAAGCCTCCCTTTTCTACACATAGGAAATTCTAAAAAGAGACAATTTCAAAGGCAAAGCAATTTCAAATTCAAGTCCTAGAGATTTATTGTACAACAGAGTACCTATAGCTAACATAAAATACTATATTGTATCTTAAAAATTTGCCAAGAGTGAGGAATACTTGTGTTTTTATCACACAAATTAATAATAATAAAGAGGACAGGAGGAAACTTTTGGAAGTGATGAATATGTTCATGGCATAAATTGTGGTGTTGGTTTCATGGCTATATACTGATCTCCAAACTCACTATGTTGTATACATTAAATATGTACAGCTTTTTGTATGTCCGTGATACCTCAAGCAGATTTTACAAAAATATCCCCATTGCCAAATTTATTTCCACCTTTTTTACAAGCATTATTACTTATTTGTAATAACTCATAGTCAATTTGATTAACCAATATATTGTACCAGTTTCTGAGTTCATATTGTTTCTTGTCTTCTAGCTAAGAGTTTCTCAACTGTGACACTATTCACATTTTAAACAAGATAATTCTTATGGTGGAGTGTCCTATGCACTGTAGGATTTTAGTGGTATCCCTCACCTCTACCCACTAGATAAAAATAACATCTCCCAAATCATGTCAATCAGAAATGTCAAGTGTTTCCTGAGGGAGAATTTTTTCCCAGTTAAGAACCACAATTCTGGCCAGGTGCAGAGGCTCATGCCTGTAATCCCAGCACTTTGGGATGCCGAGGCAGGTGGATCACCTGAGATCAAGAGTTCAAGACCAGTCTGGCCAACATGGTAAAACCCCGTCTCTACTAAAAATACAAAAAATTAGCCAGGTGTCATAGCGTGCACCTGTAATCTCAGCTACTCAGGAGGCTAAGGCAGGAGAATCACTTGAATCCGGGAGGCAGAGGTTGCAGTGAGCCAAAATCGCACCACTGTACTTCAGCCTGAGCAACAAGAGCAAAACTCCATCTCAAAAACAAAACAAAAAAAAAAAAACCCACAGTTCTAGATGGCATAGGCCTTTGGTAGGAGTTCTACTAGCAAGGGCTGGGGACTGGGGGCAGGTATGAGGAGCATAAGCTCAGTTAGTGGCCCTCAATGTTGAATATTTTTATACCTAGATTTTTTTAAATTTATTGAATCTTCATTTTTTTTCTCAGAACGTTGAAGATATTATTACTTCACTGGCTGTTTTATTGTTAATGAGTGGTCTGCTAACCATGTAAGAATATTCCTTCTTTGTGAAGTGATCTGATTTTTTTTTCATCTCTGGGACATCTAAAGACATCCCTTATATGCCCATTATGTGCATTTTCAGTGTGAGGACTCATGTTTTCTCAATTCTGGAAAATTTTTAGCTATCTCATCTCTTTCAATATGGGTTCTCTGTTATTTCCTCTGCTGTCTTTTGGAACTCCTATTATAAATGCTATTATCCACAGCTCTTAACTGCACTTTTATATTTTTATTTGCTCTAATTTGGATGGCTTCCTTCCTAATATCTTCTAATTGACTAATTCTCTCTTTGTGTCCAGTATAGGATTTATCTTGTCGAGATTTCTCCCTTTCAATTTATCATTTTTTACTTGTAGGAGTTCTGATTTTGCCATTTTTTTGCTCTTTTTGCTTTATTTCTGGCTCTATTGTGCCATAATTTACTGTTTTTCTAAGGATGTTTTCTTTTTATCTCTCTAAAGATTCTGAGCACACATGCCTTAAAGTTGTCCTTAGATCACTCTATTGTTTTTATTTCGCTGGGATAAATTTATCTCCAAATTATTGATTTTGTTGTCTCCTTTTCTTAGCATTACTCTCCCTTTATGTTTTGGAAATTTCAGTTCCCAGCGTTTTTTTTTTTTTTTTTTTTAATTCCTATAGATGACTTAAAATCACTTTACATAATCACTTATTAAATAACTTCTAAATTTTGTAAACCTGACCAGTCACATTTATCCCACATATATCACAGGGCATTATGACTATAGGAACCAGAAATAAGAATGGAACAGCATATATAAAATCAAAGAACACAATCTTTATTTAATATATGCCTTAAAAACTTCCTCTTAAAAAGAGGCTATAACTCAAATGTCCACAGGGATTAAGGAAGCTGACGCTGCTCAGCTTCAATAGACCAGGACTGTCATCAAAGGAGCAGGCTGGTAGATCTACTAAGTTTTCAGGAAAGGCAGCCAGGTGCGGTGGCCCACACCTGTAATCCTAACACTGGAAGGTTGAGGTGGCTTGAGGCCAGGAGGTTAAGACCAGCCTGAGCAACACAGCAAGACCCCATCTCTACTAATTTTAAAAAAAAAAAAAGTTTATATATATATATATATATATATATATATATTAAAAGGCTACAAAGTCTTAATTCTTAAATGTTGGCAACCCATTTACTTTTTTTGGTAAAAAGATAGTAATAATAATAATCATAGACTGGACGCTGTGGCTCACACCTGTAATCCCAGCAAGTTTGCCTCCATGCAAACTTCTGAGGCTCCCAGTATAAAACCAGAACTCCTATTGCAGATCCTGGCCCAGACATTCCCGGCTTTGGTCCAGGTGAAGGTCTGGGTTAGCTTCCTCCCACCTTGATATAAACCAGAGCCCCAGTAAACAGTCAAATGACATCTTGTTAGCCTCTTTTGTGGGTGATGTTCCCTACCCCCACCCCACCACAGTTTCTGACTCCTTACCTGGAATGTGGCCCTTTTTTGTCTATGTTACCCTGCAATACCCAAAACTCCTGGCTATTTCTGCCTATTTCTATACCCAAAGCTCAGCAAGTCCCAGTTTCAACCCATCTTACAATTTTTTTGTTTTATTTATGCTGCACAGAAGTGTTTGTGTTTTAACATAGTTTTGCCTTTGAATTTGTCTCTTTTTAAAATGTCCTATGTGTAGAAAAAGAAGGCATCAAAGAGTCAACTTTCAATGGCATCTTGTCCAGAAATTTCCTAAATCCCTTTCTAGCCTAGATCTACTTATTGACTTTATTTTGGGTCTTATTGCCCAGAATGAATATAACTAGCCTTTCCATGTAGATTAAGCCCTCCTATTTATTTATCTCTGAACACCCTCAGGTTCTTTGCTCTGCTGGATTCTATGGGGCCAGTTGAACAGCTAACTTTCCCAACTATTAGCTAGTGGGGAAAGTCAGACTAATGTGCTGATACACTAGCCTCCCGTCACTTCTTAACAGTTCTCCCCATGAAATAATCCATTCTGCTTGTCAAACCCTTGCTCTTTAGTGTCCCTTTTCCATTGAGATTCCCAGCTCCACCCCAGACACAGTTGCACCTTTGAAACCATGCCCCCAAAGAGCTAGAGAAGCCAATGACGAATAGAAATTCTTGAGTTTGTGGATGGCAGATTTGAACAAAAGAAAAAACTTGTTGAAACATTGAAACTCCCTCTGCTTCAGAGACAAAAAAAAAAAAAAAAAAAAAAAAAAAAAAAAAAACTGGCTGAAATAAGTTGGAACCAATATGGCCTACTGCATTCTCTACACAACAAGTTTGCTGAAGTCACAGCCTGAATTTCCACAGCATATTTCCTGCTAACTCCCCTTAATTTGCACATGGGACCCATGAGATAGCATGAAGAGATAACTACGCATGCCCAAGAGCTTTCCAAACCTCTTCTTTCCTTCCACCAATCACCTGCTAATTTCAGAATCCACCACCTGGTGGATCCAACTTTCCTAATAAAAATATTGCTTTGAAGCCAGCACAGGGAGACAGATTTGAACTTGACACTCCTGTCTCCTTGGGAGTTGACTTTCAATATAAAGCTTTTCTTTTCTCTAAAAGCTAGTGTCATAGTATTGGCTTCTAGCACATTAGGCAGATAGCCCCTTTTACTCAATAGCACCTTCTTAGTTCACTAAAGCCCCTGAAGGATCTTTTTCTTTTCTACTTGGGTCTACACTACATTCTTGATGGCCTCCAAATCCTCACTGAAATTTCTTAGAATCTTGACTTTAAGGTGCTTTTTCCTGATGGCATCACAGACTTTTATGAACCCCAGCATGATCCAATCACAATGCTCTGTTTCATCATGGAGCTCCAACACCTCCCCACCCAAGATAGGCTTCATGATTAATTCTCTTTCCATGAAGCAGAGACTCCTTTCTAGCATTCTGGATTCCTCCCCTCCCTCTTTGCCTATCCTCATCCCCATGTCATGCTCAAAACTTGCTTTCTTTGTTGTGTGTATTTTCATTGGTTCAACAGTTCATTAATGTAACACACATAAAAATCCTGATATGTTCTAGGTTTACATTAGGCTCTAGGATAAGAAAAATACAGCAATGATTCAGATGCCAAGCATATTCAGAAAACACTTCTAACCTAAAATAGGAGATGATGCATATACAGAAATAATTATAATACCCTCTAGAGAGTTGGAGGAGGGAGAAGCTTCATGAAAGAGGCATTATTGGAAAAGGGTCTTGAAGACCCTCTTGAATAATTCTTGAAGAATCTAGATGAGGAGATAAGGGGAAGAGAATCCAGATCAAGGGAAGAACACTAAATTATCATCTGCCTTCTCAACTACAGTTTCCGTTCCTTAGGGATAGGAACCATATGTTTTATTTTTGTAGCCTTCACAGTGCTTCGCACAGGTCTATGTATAAAAGAGCTTGATATACTCTGAGCGAATGATGTTATTAAACATGGTATGCAATGTTTTTCCACAGCTTGATCTCTGTCTTGCTCTTCAGTGAATGAGTTACCATTTATTAGTTTATTGAGGAACCGTTATTAGTGCCTACTGTGTGTCAAGGGTAATGGTGGAGAGATAAGCAAGCTGGGCATTCCCAGCCAAGACTCAATCTTTGGCAGCTCCTCTGCCTTGGAGCCAGAAGAGCACCAGAGATTCAGCATTCAGGCCCTTCCATGTATAGCAAGTAAGGGCTTCAATGAAGCAATTCCATGAATCTGGGTTCACAGTCCCCACAGCCCTGGTGCTTCCCACTTACTCTGAAGAGACTTTGTTACAAATATGAGGGATTCTCCAATGAGGAAACAGCCTGGGGGCACATTCATCCCAGGCCTTCTCCTAGTAGACCTCACTCAAGGAACTAATGGGATGAACTCCTTCTGGAGAAAGAGTCTGGGGGCAGCCCTGGAGCCAGGGGCTTTGTCTGGAATCAACAACCACCTATGTTCTCCTGACACTCTCTCTTTTCCTTTGTTTGAACCCTCTGTTCTCAGAGGTCATCTTGCTCCCAGGCAGCCAAATAGGTTATTCAGTTTCAGTTACAAAGAGTGTGTGTGTGTCTGTGTGTGTGTGTGTGTGTGTGTGTGTGTGTGTGTGTGTGTCTCTGTGTGTGTTTTTGTTGTTGTTTCTCTAGTCTAAATTTGAAAAAAAAAAAAAAATAGCGCGATCTATAAACACCACTCCCCTTGTTTTCCACCAGAGCTTAGCTACGTATATTCACAAGTTCTTAGCTTAGAAGAACTCCTTGTCCACTGACTACATCATATTTTAATTCTGAACATCCCCCACCAAAATTAGATTGTATTAAACCTTTTGGCAACCCACCATAATCACCAAAAAGCAAGCTTAGGGTCAAGAATGGTAAGTTTCTGTAGAACAGAGAAGTGAAGGCACAATTAGGAATCAAGCAACCAAGTCTGAATTCTGACTGTGCAACTTTTAGCAACTGTATAACCTAAATGCAGACTTAACTCTCTGGACTTGTGTCTGCATCTATAAAATAGGAATAATGATGCCACAATGCTTATGGGATCATTGTGAGGGTGAAACCTATGTCTGGCAAATCCTCACTAATGGGTGACGATTTTATTTTTATTATGATAATTACTACAAATGTCCAGTGCCCAGACTTAGTGGCTGTCTGAGCTGTTTGTTCACTCCCACTCTCCATCTGCTTCCATCAGGAGCAGGGAAGAGGAGCCTCAGGAAAGACAGCCTCAGGGCTGGGGTATAGTCAGTGGTGTTGATGAAGCAACACAGCCTTGTCTGCCCCTAATTGATGCATTGGCTCTGTCAACCAAAAGGCACATGCAGGGCACAAATTTGGGCTATGATATCTACCTCACCACACCAGATAACCATCACCAGGACAGAGCAGTTTTGATCAGCAAGCTGTAATGTAACCAAATTACTGCAGTAAGATCTTCAGTTTCACAGTTTAGAAAAGCTCTCCCTGGGTCTATGTACGAGTGATGCAACCGTGACTCACCCAGAAGCTCACAGTCCCCACTTCCAGACAACTGTGTGTCATGTCACCGTGGAACCCACCACCCTCCCACCCTATGGGGGTGGAATATCCTCACCAGGCAGTGGGAGGGCACCCAGGGAAGGAGTGGTTCTCTCCTAACCAGCCCCTCCCTAGCGGGAGCTAGTCACAGATGGGGTGCACCTTCTGTCTGCCGCAGTCTGGACACCACATTCTCAACAAACTCAGTGTTAATTAACAACAGACCTGGCTTACATGAGTCTTCTTTGGAAAATGTGTGCTCATTCATTGCTCTAACCATCTTTCCACTCCCACACTCAACCCCTGTCTCCCCATCTCAGGCATCTTCACAGCCTGCCAGATTTGAGTGAGAAAAACCCATAAGATGGCCATGTGAGCACCTGAAAAATATCTGTTTGCCATCACGTAATGATTGCAGGTGGTGCTGGGGGGAGAGACTTAATAATACTAATGGACAAGCCTAATTAATTATTAAGCACCATTAGCCTGGCAATAATACCACCTTGGAATTCTGCCAATCCCTGGGACTTAGTTACAGGGAATTCTTATTTCTTATTTTACTGGGAAACAGGGAATGCAGGACAGAACACAGTGTCTGAACCAGAAAACTCCAGGGGACTCAGGATACCAACAGTGATGTATGTGTGGAATAAAAATATTTAAGATCTATAAACCAATTACATTCCCAAGGATTCTGAAGTACCCAGGCAGATTGAACTTTATCATGAAGTAAACTTATCCTCCAAACTTCATAGTAATAACCACGAACCACTGCTCCAAGGGGTGGGAAGCTGGGTGATAGACAAGGAGTTGTAGTTTGGACCTGAAACAAACTCCCATGATTGGCCCTCACTTTCCCTCATAAAAGTAGAAATTCAGAAAATAAATATCAAAGAAAAATAATCAGACTAAGGAGTATATGCTATGTATATGCGGAGGGTACCCTGGTAGTGCCTGGAGGGAAGAAAGCATTATTACATCATATATTCTTTTAACAAATATTTTTTGAGGGTCTGTTACTATCCAGGCACTATGCTAGGTACTGGAGGTAGGAATATTTTGTTTCTCAAAGAGCTCACAATCTAGGAAGGGGAGACACATATGTGTAAAACCCAATTTCCTGCAATATGACTGTTTAGATACACTGGAAGCACCCTTCTGCTACCAAACAACTAGCAACTAGACACAAAACACTTTATATTGTATTACCGGACTCACAAGAAATCTCCAAGACTTATTCACACTCACTCTCGCCACTGTCCCCAAAAAGTGAGCTGGGTGCAGAGAGGGAAGAGCTATAAGCAAGTGGGAAGCTGGGGAGGCCTTAAGGGAAAATCTTAATAGTACAATGCTATTAGGATATTGAAACTAGGCCAGCAGCAATGGAGGAAATTAAACCTGAGACACCTGCAGGTCCTAGAAGGGAGCTAACATGGTCATGGTCACAGGTCACTAGGAGATCCTGCCTCCCAGCAGAAGTAGATGCAGATTCTCTCTGGAGAGAAATATCCCCGATTGAAGGCTTCAGGATTTACACTGATTAAGAGCAAGCAAAAGTGAGCTCACAAAGCAGCCACCATGACTGAGAATCAGAGTCACATAGAACAAGAGTCAAGCACACCCTTTCGCTGTCATCCATGCAAGCTGGAACTATTGATACAAGGGCAGCAAGAGCATAAGCTCCCCAGGCTCTTGACATTCCAAAGACAAGCATGCTTGGGCCAAGGCAAAGCTAGATTCACTGCAGGTTTGCAATACTATTTGCTGCTTTCTCTTTTTTTGGAGGGAAGGGGTGAGTATTCCAAAAAAAAAAAAAAAAAAAAAAAAAAAGCCTTATCCATAGTGGTATAAGAATTTTGGGAAAGAATGGAATTGGAATGTTCCTAACACAAAGAAATTATCAGTGCTTGAGGTAATAGATGCCCCAATTACCACGATTTGAGCAATACACACTGTGTGCTTGTGTGGAAATATCATATGTACACTGCAAATATGTAAAATATTATCTATCCATAATAATTAAAAATAAATTTAGAAGAAGAATTTTGGGCTCAAGTGCCAAGCAGTCAAGTGGTGAAGTTGAGGAGCTATCTCTTTAGGGCAGTACTGAGAAACGTCAGTACCTAGTACCTGCAAACCTGAGGGCTCATCAGTTTCTGAAAAGTTCAATTTCAGTGGAACATCTCTGGATTGAGAACATCTCAGGGAAAGAAGCAACCCCTGGTCCCAAGGGAAGCTGTAGCCCTTCTGGCCAGGAGAAGGGGAGTCACTGGTCCCTGCTACCTCATTGCTAGACAAATCAGAGAATCTAGGGTCATTCTACCTTTAGCTGAAACAAAAAATAACAGATTTAGACCCCAGAAACTTCCAATACAGAATTTTCAGGTACTGAATGTGAAAGAGCTATGTATGAAATGTTTATAGAAATAAAGCACGGGATCACAGAAGAATCAAATAGAACTTCAGACATGAAAAATACCATTGTTGAAAAAAAATCTTAAAAGGCCCATAGGATGTGATACACAGTAGATTATACACCTCTAAGTACAAAATAAGTAAACCATAAATAAGAAAGGATTATCCATAAAATACCACATAGAGTTAAGAAAATGAAAAATATGAGAGGTTCAGTGATGAAGAAGAGAGACGAGAACGTTTACTATCCGCCTGATCAGAGCCCCAAAGAGAGAGAATAGAGAGAATGAAAGAGAGGCATTATTTGAAGAGCTGATGCCTGGAGATTTTCCGGAACTGTTAAAAAGCATAAATCCACAGATTCAGGAAGTACAATGCACCCTAAACAAGATAAACAAAAATAAATCCACGTCCTACATGTCCTAATGAAACTGCAGAACAGCAAAGACAAATTTTAAAATCTTAAATATTATAAGTGTCCATAATAGTGAATTCTTATTTTAGTTTCCTTTGGACATTAGGTACAAAGTCTCTACTTGTTATCATCCCTGTCCTTGCAAGGGCTTGCGATCAATTGGTTGGTTGGTTTGTCCATTTTCTCACGTATTTATCCTCTATATCTCTCTACCACATTTGCCATTCTTCTCTCTGCCTCATAGACAACCATTTTAAAGTGTATGCTTTTTCTTTATATATGTTCCTGCAAAATGTGTGTTGTTACTCTGTGTGCATGTATTTTTAATTCAAATAAATGGTACTGAATTACAAATCACAATCTACTTTTTACCTTTTTTTTTTTTTTTTTTTTTTAACCAAGGACGACTATGTTCTTAAAATCTAGCCATGTTATACAGCCGTGATTTTCAAACTGTGGGTCATGACCCATTAGTGATTCATGAAACCAATTTGGTAGGACCTAGCAGCATTTTTAATAAAACAAAACAGAATGAAAAATCAAATTTATCCTAAGTTATAAAGGTTGATATTATTTCCTAATACTCATACCTCTATATATGTGTATACATACAAACATACGTACATATACACATTTATACATATAATGTATGTATGTTATTTGTGCTCTGGGTTGTGATGTCAAGTTTATCCCTTGGACACAATCAAAAAGAATTTTTAAGTTGCTATTCTGTAAGATGCAACGGAGGCACAAAGAAGGCAGCTGTCAGGACTTGGGTAATATGACCCAGACATTGGGGAATACAGGATGACAGCCAAAGTTTTGTAGTGTAGGTGATATAGGTGTCAATTGTTCAAAGGCAGGGAAGGCTTTTCTAGGCTAATAACAGGAAGAATAGACCAGGTTTTGAGGGAAGAACAACAAAAATGGGCATGAAGCCATGGAAATGGGATTTTTGAAGGCAATCTTAGGTTATTTAGATTTGATGCAGCATAGGGTATAGTAAGGAATTCACAGCTGGAGATAAAAGTTTGGCAGGAGCCCCACTATGAAGAACTACATAGGCCATCCTGATGAGCTGGGACTGATCCCACGAGCAAGGGAGAGGTACTAAAGGGTTTTAGGCAAGGATATTCTATGAGTCATTGTATGAATCAGAGAGACAATTCTGGCAGCATCCTGGGGAAAATGTGATTGAGTGGATGCTGGTGCTGTTCACCCAAATCAGAGTGAAGGTAGAGATAGCTTGGAGGAGGAAGAGGATGAGTTATTTAGGATAGTTTACGTTTCCAAAATGTGATAGATTGTATTACAACCAAATTATTTGCTGCTTCTCACCCAGGATGTCCACCAGGCTTGGTCATGTGCCTTTGTTTCGGCTGATGAAACGTGAGCGAACATGGGGGAAGTTTCAACAGCTGGCTTACACTTCACCAAGATCTCTCTTTTCTTTACTCTGAGGTTTTCAATGTTCCACCCAGAGGCTTCTCTGTTGTCCTGGGCCCTAGAGTGGAGATGGTTTGGAGCATATCATCGTCAATCTGTGGTGAGCAAGTAGAATGAGTAAGAAAGAAACCTTTGCTACTATAAGCCACTGAGATTTGGGGAGGGTTTGCCACCACAACATAACCTAGCCCATTCTGACTGAGTCAAGATGCCTGTGGGGGGCATTATATTTACATGAAGTTTACCAATAGATCATTTTTTAAAGGATTAGCCATCTTTCTCTACTCCTATCTGAAAACTTCTGGAGTAACTATTCATAGCTCTATGTCTTCAGAAAAGTCATGTATCCATTTTTACAGCCGAGATGGGGCTATAAAACTGTGTCCTGCTCTCAGTATAGGATCTCCACAGTGTAGGATGGGTGACCACAGTGACAAGGGGCCTCATAGGTGTATAGGAAGGCACAGTGTCAGAGTAGGGATGTGCATAGTCAACTTTTAGGAAATGGTGGGTGACAGAGCTCAGTTAAAAAAGATCAGCAGATGTGGATTTTATCTCAGTATGGACCTTGCCAATGAAGAAGGATTATTGACCCAAGAATCGGGAGAGAAAACCGAAGAGAGGGTTCAAGGCAGGTCTGAAGTAGAGAAGGGAGACTAGCAAGCCCCCGGAGGCTGCAGAAAAGTCTGATACTGGAGAAAGGAGGCTCGGACAGAATTCTGCTTCTGTGTGTCCCAGGGTCTGGGGATGGCACTGTGGTTCTGTGGGCCACTCCACATGGCTACGTGCTGTCATGCACATGTACCCATGAGATTTCCCATCTGGGGGGACGTGTGAGTCTGTGTGTGTGAATATCACGTTTGTCTTCTCTGAGTCTTTTGGAGAAACAGAAATTCATGAGATTCTGTTACATGAGAGTAGTGTGGCTCTGCCCCACCTTGCTTGTGAGTATACTATTGTGTGTGATAATGAGGACTATCTGATCCTTACAAAATAAGAGGGAAAGAGCAACAGGAGACACCATTCTTTCCCCCAGAAAGGCTGACAGTTTGCTTTTGACTGGAGAAAAATAAGAAATCTCCCAGGAAGCACATGTCATGAGGGGAAAGGACAATGACGAGAAAATGAGACACAAGGGAAGGGGAAAGAAGGTGAACCTGGTAAAAAGTCTGCATGGGAATATAAGTGAGAACTCTGCTAGTGAAGATGGAAGAGCATTTTGAGAAAAGGAGACAATTTTAGATGAACCAAAACCAAATAATATCAAAAGCATTTCTCTACATTCTTGTGCAGCCAATACCATAATATTCTGCTTCATACATACATTCGTTAATTCACAAGCATTATTGAGAACACATGTGTGCCAAGCATGTGCTAAGTACCAGGGACATAAAGGTGAATAAGATCCTGCTTTAGTCCATTTGGGTTGCTGTAACAAAATACCTTAGAATGGGTGATTTATAAACAACAGAAATGTATTTCTTGCAGTTCTGGAGGCTGGGAAGTCCAAGATCAAGATGTCAACAGATTTGATGGGAGCCCACTCTGCTTCATAGATGGTGCCTTCTTGCTGTGCCCTCACAAAATGGAAAGGGTAAGAAAGCTCCCTCAGGCCTCCTTTATAAGGGCACCAATCCCATTCATCTGGTATTCACCGTCATGACCTAATCACCCCCCAAAGACCCCCCCCTTAATGCCATTACATTGGGAATTAGGTTTCAGCATATGAACTTTGGGGAAACACAAACATTTGGACCATAGCAGACCACCCCTGACCCAAAACATTCAGTCTATGGTGCATTATAAATTTATTACGTGTCATTTTTGCTAAAATATTAGCTCCTTAAAGACTAGGACTGTGTTTTCTCAACACCTAGCACATAGTACATCCTCAACAAATATTAATTGAAAGAACAAATGAAGGAATGGTTGTCCCATGGGAGAGATACACTAAAAAACAATGACCCTCCAGTATGGTAAGTGCTCTAGCAACGTAAGTTGCCATGTGAAGCTTGAAAAGGGGGTTCCTAGAAAATGAAAAGCCTGCCTCTGAGAGCTCAAGCTGTGTGATGATGGGGAAGAGGATATGGGTCCCTCTGAGGACTTCAGCAAAGTGACGTAAAAGGAGACTTGAAGAATGAATAGGAATCTCACAGCACAGCGGAGTAAGCCAAGCTCAAGCTCTGAAGACTCAAACAGCTTCATCCAATTGGGGAGCAGCAAGAACTCCATGTCTAGGATGAAGTTCCTGTTGGGGTTGTCTAATGAGGATAAGACAATAGAGGCAATAGAGGACCATTAAATGCTTTAAAAAAAAAAAAAAAAAAAAAGAGGAACATTATTAGATTTGCATTTTCTTTTTTTTTTTTTTTTTTTTTTTTTTTTTTGAGACGGAGTCTTGCTCTGTCTCCCAGGCGGGAGTGCAATGGCGCGATCTCGGCTCACTGCAAGCTCCACCTCCCGGGTTCATGCCATTCTCCTGCCTCAGCCTCCCGAGTAGCTGGGACTACAGGCGCCCGCCAACACGTCCGGCTAATTTTTTGTATTTTTAGTAGAGATGGGGTTTCACTGTGTTAGCCAGGATGGTCTTGATCTCCTGACCTCGTGATCCGCCCGCCTCGGCCTCCCAAAGTGCTGGGATTACAGGCTTGAGCCACCGCGCCCGGCCAGATTTGCATTTTCTACAAAAGCATTCTGCTACCAGCATGGCTGACAGATTTCAGTTGGGGCAGTGCTGAGACAGAGGAACAAATAGGAAACTATTGTGGGCAGTGTCTGTGGGAATGGCCAGGAGAATATGCAAATGGGAGAGACTTAGAAGCTGGAATCAAGGATCTGACAGCCCATTGGTACAATCTAAAGTGGTTATAATAGCACTCAAAAATCTGGCTTGAGTGGGCGGTACTACACAAGTGACTTTTTGGGAAGGAGGACAGTTAGAGTGACAGGAGGAAGCTGTCTTCCTACCAGCATTCTGAATTCTAAAGGGATGAGAGAAGATCAAGCAACCATGCAGTGACCAACAGGCCATGGCTGAAACTACCTATGTGATGCCATCTGCGTTTATTACTGACTGGAGCTAAGTTGTGCTAAGATTGGAAGGAGAAAATCAAGAGCCTGCCTCTGATAGCTTGAGCTGTGTGATGGTGGAAGAGAGAGTGTAGGTCCCTTTAAGGCCCATGTACAGGGTGAATGGGATGACCACTGCCTTTCCAATGACAGCCAGGCACAGAGGGAGACTTCTGGCTCGAGGAGGGCTGAGATCACACCAGGCTTGTTCTCCAGGGTATCCCCAGGGAAGGCAGTGTCTGGCACATGTTGCCAATAAATGTTTGTTTAATACATAGAGGGAGATCAAAGTATGATTCACACGGGGGTGGACATATATGGAGAGAACTTTATTTTCTACTTTTAAGACTCTATTCCTGGTGATGGAGGTGTGGGGAGAGGGTGGGGGAATTTAAATTTATCGACTGACAGTAATTCAGCATCCTTTGGTTTAAAAGTCTCTTTTAGTTCAATTTCATCCCTTTAGGGTAAAGATCACCTGACAGTCAGTATTTCTTCCTCCTTCCCCTTTTCCATTCGTATTTCCAAGGTGGGTAGGGGGGACCTAAGGTTTCAAATATTTAAAAAGCACTGTGATGTTAGTCGCCAGAGGGTGAGGCCACACTCCCAGTCCATACCTTGTCCTCTGACTCTGGCTAGAGGCATTGCTAGAGTCCACAGATGATGAACTCCACATTCTCTCCCTGGGAAACTAACACACCCTTCCTTTGAGTTGTCTACCTATCCTATCAGCCATACTCTCTGTCCCCCATTCAGGGGTTATGGGAACTATCAAGTCCCGTGCATGTCACACACAAATCATGCCTGCCAAAGGACTACCATGCCCAGCTCCCGAAGCCCAGTGCTGGCTCCACCCTTTCTCTTGTCATGCATGCCCCTTACTCACTATGGGCTCCTCTGATAGGCTGGCAGCCTCTGTGGGCTGGGGAAGCAGGGCTCCACCCACAATAGTCCCAGAGTCCTGCACATCTATCTTGGTGTGTTTACCATACACTGAATTCCAAGGTTGACCCTGGTGGTGGCAGGAACACGGGAAGACGAAAAGTTGTAATTGACCTATTTTCCTAGCTCCTCCTCTCTAAACCAGATAGATACTCATGATTTTTATCTTTGTCTAGAAGGCATCTCAACCTATGAGTCTTGCAATTCACTCTGTTTTAACTCACCTCTTCATGTGGGAAACCCGTGTAGAGAATTGAACTCTAATCTCCACAGACTATTGATCTTTTAACCAGGAACCCCTGGATATGTAAGCCTCAACTTGCGGAAACAAGTATCTCTGGTAGGATTTCATGTTCTTCCTGTTAGATGGAAGAAGAACTTTTGAGTTGCCAGCTCCTCTCAAACTGGCTTGACCTATATAAATGTGTTGACAGCCACAAACTTAACCGCCACGGTCCCACTTAGCTTAACCTTTGGTAAGTGCCATGGTGCTTAGAGAATTTTTTTTTTTTATTTCGCTGTAAAGCATGGGCCAGCAAATTAAGGCTTCTAAGACCAAATCTAGCCCAAGGCCTGTTCTTTTTTTTTTTTTTTTTTTTTTGAGACAGTCTCGCTCTGTTGCCCAGGCTGGAGTGCAGTGGCGCGATCTCAGCTCACTGCAAGCTCCGCCTCCCAGGTTCACGCCATTCTCCTGCCTCAGCCACCCGAGTAGCTGGGACTACAGGCACCCACCACCACACCCGGCTAATTTTTTGTATTTTTATTAGAGACTGGGTTTCACCGTGTTCGCCAGGATGGTCTCGATCTCCTGATCTCGTGATCCACCCGTTTCGGCCTCCCAAAGTGCTGTGATTACAGGTGTGAGCCACCGCGCCAGGCCCCAAGGCCTGTTCTGTATGATCCTTGAGCTAAGAATGGTTTTCACATTTTCAGTAGATCAGAAGAAGATAAGGTGCAAGAGAAGGAAAGAAGAGGAAGAGAAGGAGGAAGAAGAAGAAAAGGAGGAAGAAGGCACACAGAGGCCATATGTGGTTGATAAAGCCTAAAAAATTTACTATCTCTCTCTTTTCCGAAAAAGTAAAGAAGGAGCTATTGTATCAAATTCATAAATTAGTTTGGGATGAGAGTCTCTCTTATCCCCAAGGGCTCATTCAAAGCAAATCAATCTAACAAAATTATCCTTCTTCAGAAGAAATTGAAACCCTCATTTTCTTCTAAGATCCTGAGAGCTCATAAAGTTAGGAAGTTAACATTGCTTTTGTTGCAAGAGGTAGGATTTTGCAGGTGACCCCTCAGTCACAGGTTGCTGCTCTCCAACGATCTAATGTCCATTTAGTATCTTTACTCTCTGAGCATAAGGAATACGAAAAGGAAACCACTCAGGAGTTAGCCCAAGCAGCCCGGCCAAGCCTGTTGGATGAAAGATGGGGGACACTGCCCCAGGGACACATGCCCCCATTCTCAGATTGCAGACTCCCAGCACCCTTGGACCCAGCTTGGGAAAACTGGTTGGAGGAAAATCACTGCACACATCTCTTTGTGCACCCCCTTGATCCTCTTACCACCCTAAATAGTTCCCGTGCACTTCAGACTCATATGCCATGATGAGTCAACCCCTGAGAGGTGCACAGCAGATCTGTGTGCAGACAGACAAGCTACTTACACTGGTGAAGCCTGCAGCCCCTGGTAGCAGCAAAAGATGACCATAAATTGCCCCATCTCTCAGTCTAGGGTAGCCCCAGATTTCTCCTCTCAGAGAAAAGGCCATGCGTTATTTGTCCCATGTATGCCAACCCCACCACAAACATAACCAAAGGGAGACAGCTTGGCTCCTGTGCCTCACTTCAGGTTTACACTCTGCACACAGCAGAGTGATGCTATTCTTTCTCCCAAGACACAGGTTTTTGTCAGTCTTGTTGCATACATACCCATGGTCATGCACTAATCTTTTTGTCTACAGCAGCACAACAAAGATAGAAATCACTGCCAGATGCTGGAACATGAAGGACAATGATGAATGAGTAGTATACCAAATTATAGCCTGTTTGTTACCCATCTTGTTCTGGTGACTTTTGTGGCCGCTGTAGATATGATCTAGCAGTCATCCAGTGACTTAGCTGTCTTCTAAATTTGCAGCTATATTATTTGATTTTGTGGCCTTTACTCCAGGCCCAGAAACTTGGCATTGGCATTGCTACTTTGGAAATCAGAGCATCTCATTCTGGGAGCCTTTCTAGGGGTGTCTAGTCACACGGAGCCAGGGTCCTAGATTCAGATTTCACGATTGACTTTCCTCAATGTTTGGAGGATAATCTGGGACCCTTGGTGCCCTTCTGGGGCTGTGCTCTGCTCACCACTTGGAAGGGCTGCGTTGCTTGCCCACCTTTTCCCTGCCTCTCCCTTAGACTTGCACACAAGCTGCTGGACCAGCTGTATTCCCAAAATTCATCAGTGAGGCTCAAAATACAATTACTTGAGCTTGTGTCTCCCAGCAGGACTGGGTAAGTCATCAGGGTGTCTTTTTTTCTCTTTCTTTTTTTTTTTTTTTTTTTTGAGACACAGTCTCGTTCTGTCGCCCAGGCTGGAGTACAGTGGCGCAATCTCGGCTCACTGCCAGCTCCGTCTCCTGGGTTCACGCCATTCTCCTGCCTCAGCCTCCCAAGTAGCTGGGACTACAGGCGCCTGCCACCACGCCCGGCTAATTTTCTGTATTTTTAGTAGAGACAGTGTTTCACCGTGTTAGCCAGGGTGTTCTCAATCTCCTCATCTCGTGATCTGCCCACCTCAGCCTCCCAAAGTGCTGGCAAGGTGTCTTTCTAACTATTTTAGAAGAGCACCATAGGGATGGAGCTCAGATCCTGAAGCCAAGTTTAAAAATATGAAAGGTGTATAGACTTTTACGGTCACAGGTGTGGGGGGATTCTTCTTTTAGGAAGAAGTCTTTGTCCTTTCACTTATTAACTTGCCCAACAGGCATCTACTGAGAGTCTATTCCATGCCAGGCATTGTGCAAGGCCCTCAGAATAGAGAGATGCAAAAAGTGTATCTGGTCCTCCAGGAGCTCACAGACCAGTGTGAAATCCCAAAGGGTGAGGACTTGGCTGGAGACTCTTACAACACTGCTAGTTTTAGGGATATTCACAGAAATTCCAATTCTTCTCTCTTTCCCAGCACAAGGTAGAATTACACTTCCCTGCTCTCTTGAAAGTTAGACATGGCCATGGGACTTGCTTTAGGCAATGAAATGTGAGTGCGAGCGTAGTAAATGACTTACAGGTGGAAGTCTTTAAGAAACAGCATGTGGGCTGGGCGCAGTGGCTCACGCCTGTAATCCCAGCACTTTGGGAGGCCGAGGCAGGTGGATCACAAGGTCAGGAGATCGAGACCATCCTGGCTAACACGGTGAAACCCCATCTCTACTAAAAATACAAAAAATTAGCCGGGCGTGGTGGTGGGCACCTGTGGTCTCAGCTACTCGGGAGGCTGAGGCACGAGAATGGTGGTAACCCAGAGGCAGAGCTTGCAGTGAGCCAAGATTGTGCCACTGCACTCCAGCCTGGGCAACAGAGTGAGACTCCGTCTCAAAAAAAAAAAAAAAAGAAAGAAACAGCATGTGGGGCTGGGTGCGGTGGCTCACACCTGTAATCCCAGCACTTTGGGAGGCCAAGGCAAGCAGATCATGAGGTCAGGAGATTGAGACCATCCTGGCTGACATGGTGAAACCCCATCTCTACTAAAAATACAAAAAATTAGCTGGGCATGGTGGCGGGCACCTGTAGTCCCAGCTACTCCAGAGGCTGAGGCAGGAGAATGGCGTGAACCCGGGAGACGGAGCTTGCAGTGAGCCGAGATCATGCCACTGCCCTCCAGCCTGGGCAACAGAGCCAGATTCCGTCTCAAAAAAAAAAAAAAAAAAAAAAAGGAAACAACATGTGTTACCATATCCCATTTTTCCCTCTTTGGGAATTTTGGAAGAATGCGTAGAGGTGAAGCATCTATCAGCCTCGGTCCCTGAGTGACTATAATGAGCGTAACTCTGACCAGCCCACATGAGATAAACTTCTGTTGTGTTAACCCACTGATATTTGGGGGGTTATTTGTTACCACAGCATAACCTAGCCTATTTTGACTGATATAAACTGACTCCAGAGAATGAGGTTTTCCAGCCTTTGGTGATCAAAGAAGAACCTTTTGCATGTCAGGACCACCCTGTTATTTGAGGAACACCTAGATACACGGAATGGGGGGCCTCTTGGAGCTAGTCTGGACAGCATCACGATAGCAGCCATCAGTCACAAAAGGTCTTTCCATCTACCTTCTTCTCTGCTCACCACTTGTGGGCTTCCTCACAAAGTTGCTGCAAGTCAATTAAAAAATCTCCCAGCTTATGGCATCTCCTGAGAGAGATGCCCAGAAATTCAGCACTTCCTGCAGCCTGTGCTTCCCTTTATCATGGCCCTTTTCACATTGTTTATTTTTCTATCTCACTAGACTGTGAGCCCAGGTGATGACCTGGCATGATACTCAAATCAGAACAGATAACCAATTCCTACTTTTCTAAATGAACACATGTTGAGTGAATAGGTGAACCCCTCTGCTGCAACCTTTGTACACTATATCTTTGACATGGGAGACAGTAAGTTCTTTCAGTGAGGCATGAGAAGGTGCCACAGATAGTGAAGCATGTGTCTTTCCATTTCCATTCCTTCTCTGTAAGGTAATGGTAATGAGAAGAGTTCTGGAGCTGTCGTTGGAGAGCTCAGCTTTAGCCCATGCTGTGCTTCTCATCTCTTAGCTGTGTGGTCTTAAGCAAGTCATGAAACCTTAAGTCCAAATGGTTGTGAGCTCTTAAATGAGATAAGGGACGTTGCTCACAGAATATCAGAGATGAAAGGACTTCTGGATAGCTTCCAGTTCACTGTACTCTAACTCAGCTAGCTAGTGGCAGAATGGCAGAACTAGGAATAGAGGAATAGAGTCCACATTTCCTAAAACCTAAAACCCTGCTTGAAGTATTAATACTGTTGATAAAAGGAATATGAGAATCAATGATATTATAGATATGAATGTAAGTGCATTAAATAAATAACACTTTGATGCATCACTCCATGTTTTCATGCTACTTAATCCTCTCATTCTGGTTATAATGGGGAGAGAGGATGTGAGGGAATTGTATACACACATTCTTGCCTTACTCACTAGTTAAATTCTGGTGGAGGATAAAGCCTGTTTATAATTCTGGTGGGCAGCTAACCCTGGGCAGCTATTTCCAAGGCTGTATAACTCTCATTTTTCCCAAGCTAAGCAGATTGGCCATGTATCCCTAGAGTGTATCCTCACCCTGTAATGTGCTCATACTTTGGCATAAATAACTCCATGCTAAAATAGAAGAGTTGATTGGAATTTAAATTACATTTACATAAAATAGACACACTTGCCTTGAGTACTAATTAATGAACAACCAAAAGCTCCTCTTTATCAATGAGTGAAATTGTCAATACCCATCTATGTGCTAAGTGGCCTGGATCTTGGTGGAAAGACACCACTACGAGCTGGGCAACCTTAGAGGCATGAGTATTTGCATATAGAATGTCAAGCAACGTACACAAATGCCTTGGTATGGTTTGTGCTGCTATAACAAAATACCTGAGCCTGGGTAATTATAAAGAATAGAAAGTTGGCCGGGCGCGGTGGCTCACGCTTGTAATCCCAGCACTTTGGGAGGCCGAGGCGGGCGGATCACAAGGTCAGGAGATCAAGACCACGGTGAAACCCCGTCTCTACTAAAAAATACAAAAAATTAGCCGGGCGTGGTGGCAGGCGCCTGTAGTCCCAGCTACTCGGAGAGGCTGAGGCAGGAGAATGGCGTGAACCCGGGACGCGGAGCTTGCAGTGAGCCGAGATTGTGCCACTGCACTCCAGCCTGGGCGAAAGAGCAAGACTCCGTCTCAAAAAAAAAAAAAAAAAAAAAAAAAAAAAAGAATAGAAAGTTATTTTCCCATAGTTCTGAGGGCTGGGAAGTCGAAGATCAAGGATCCAGGTGAGGGCCTTCTTGTTGTGTTATCCCATGGTGGAAGATGAGAGGGTGAAAAGTGGTAAGAGAGAGAGAAAGAAAAGGGGGCCAAACTCACCCTTTTATAAAGAAACCACTCCTGCCATAATGAATCCACTTCCATGATAATGGCATTAGTCCATTAATAAGAGGAAAGCCCCCATGGCCTAATCACCTTTTAAAAGTTCTACCTCTTAATACTATTGCAATGGCAAGTGAATTTCAACATGAGGACAAACATTCAAACCATAGCATCAAGTATTAAGACATGCTATATAGTATATTGTAGGGCAGTGTGGTATGTAATATATTGCAATATGCTGTATAATTTGTAAAACAATTAGATCTAGATAATGTTAGCTATTTAGGCATGTAATCTAGATATACACATTTCTCCAGCCTTCATAGATTCCCTTTTTAATTCTCAAATAACAAGGTACTATTCCAGGTGCCATTCTGAGTGCCACGATCCTGAATACCACAGAAATTCACTCTTCAACTGGTTTTCCTCTCCATATCATTTCCCAGCAGCCTTAAAGAATGTTCACATGTAAGAGGATACACTGCATAAAGAATTTTTAAAAAAGAATGTTCACATGGTCCCCAAATATACCTTTTTGGTCCCTGATCCCTTTGCCAGACATCCCTGCTCAATAGCTTGGCAAATGACTTCTTATGTCCAGATACTTGATTTCTTCATAGTCTCAATACTTCCCCTGAATTTCTACCCAAGGTCCATGAGGGAGCACGGACCTTCTGCCTACAGCTATGCATGGTCTAAACATTTTAAAGAATTTTGAACCAAGCGTCCATGTTCTTTCCACTTTGGCCAGGCTCAGTGGCTCACAACTGTAATCCCAGTACTTTGGGAGGTTGAGACAGGAGGATTGCTTGAACCCAGGAGTTCAAGATCAGCCTGGGCAACACAGCAAGACTCCATCTCATTTTTAAAAAATAAAAATAAACATTTAAATAAATAAAAAGAATTTTGTTTTATCAGTTATATCTGCACATCATTTAAAGAACCAAATATCATAAAGCAGGTTATTAAAATTAGTAACCCTTACCCTCCCCAACTCCTCTCATCAATTTCTCCCTACCCATAGGCAGCTAGTCTTTTACACATACTCACAATACACACACACACACACGACTCTTGAACAAAACACGAGTTAGGGGCACTGACCCCCCTGCACAGTCAAAAATCTGAGTATTACTTTTGCTTACCCAAGAACTTAATTATTAAAAACCTACTGATGACCAGAAAGAAGCTTTACTGATAACATAAACAGCCAATTAACACATATTTTGTTTGGTATATGTATTAAATACTGTATCCTTACCACAAAGTAAGCTAGAGAAAAAAACATATTATTAGGAAAATCATAAGGAAGAGAAAATATATTTACTATTTATGAAGTGGAAGTGGATTATCAGAAAGGTTTTCATCTTCATGGTCTTCACATTAAGTAGGCTGAGGAGGAGGAAGAAGAGGAGAGGTTGTTATTGCTGTCTCAGGGGTGGCAGAGGTAGAAGAAAATCTGCGTATAAGTGGACCCTCACAGTTCAAATCCATGTTGTTCAAAGTTCAACTGTATAATACATATACACATGTATAATACATATATTTACATTGTATATATTATAGGCATATATTATATAATACATATATAATATACATTGCTTATATTAATATATATTGATTTACATATAATATATTCATATGTATTTGTTGTTAATTTATCATAATAGATGATGAATATTTTCCTCTTTTAAACCCCCACCTTTCATCCCTTACACTTTTACCATCTTGCTATCCACCCAAAATATTTAATTTTGGTTTTATCGATACTCAGTTGTTAGACTGTTGTGGATACATAAATGCTATTCACAGCTAAGATATAGAATGTATTACGATTGCTGCCATAGACTGAGTGTTCATGTCCTCCCAAAATTTTTATGTTAAATCCCAACCTCCAATACAATGGTATGAGGAGGTGGGGACTTATGGGAGGTGATTAGGTCATGAGGGCTGAGCCTTCATGAATGGGATTAGTGCCATTTATAAGAAAGGCTCCAGAGAGTAACTGTGTGAGATTACAGCAAAAAGACAACCATCAGTGAATCAGGGAGTGAGCCCTCACCAAACACCAAATCTGCTGGCACCTTGGTCTTGGACTTCCCAGCCTCCAGAAATGTGAGAAATAAACTTCTACTGTTTATAAGCCACCCAGGCTATGGTAGTTTGTTATGGCAGCCTGAATTGACTAAGTGACTGAGAGAATTGCTTTCACTTTTAAACACAATTTTTATTTCCCCAGAGTCCACAATTGTTTATTTTGTTTAGTTTTCCATGTAATTATCACTAATCCAGCTGACTTCAAGCCCTCCACCAATTGTCTAAATCCTCTTATCAGGTGTTCTATCAATTCTATCTTAAAGAAATCTTTCCCAGAGTCTTCCGATGTGCTCCAATTAGGGCCTGTAACTTTCTGTACCCAGTGCAGTTGCCATCTTGAGATCTCCTTTCACCATTGCTGCTGCAATCAGAATGTTTGTGTCCCTTCAAAATCCATATGTTGAAATCCTAACCCCCAATGCAGTGGTCTTACAAGGTGAGACCTTTTAGGTGGTGATTACTCATGAGAGGCTCTGCTCTCATGAACGGGATTGTGCCCTAAAAAAGAAGCCCAAGAAAGCTCATTTGTCCCTTTGAATCAAAAAATGTGTTCTCACCAGACACTGAACCTTCTAGTACCAACATCTTGGAGTTTCCAGCCTCTAGAACTGTATGAAATAAATTTCTGTTGTTTATTAACTACCCCGTTTATGGTATTTTTGTCATAGCAGTCTGAATAGACTAAGACAATTGCTCTAGGAATTCTCTTTTTTTCTATCCTTTGATAGATTGTCACTTTCCTGAGTCCAGTGTCTTCCTCTTTCTGGATTTAATCACTTGTTTAATTGTTACTTTCTAGGAGAAAGTATATAAAAGATAACATTTTTGAGACTTGTATCTGAAATGTCTTTATTCTACCTTTACCCTAAATTTACAATTTGGCTTGCATGGTATAGTATTCCATGCTGGCAGTCATTTTCCTTCAGAAATTTTAAGACATTTCTCCATTGTCTTCTAGCTTCCAGTATTCCTGTGGAGATGTTCAATGCCATCTCAATTTCACGTGCTTTGTGTATGAAATTTTACTCTCCACTCTGGAGGCATGTAGGATATTTACTTTGTTGCCAATATTCTAAAATTTCACAATGTGCCTTGGTGTGGGCCACTTTAGTCTGGAAACCCATGCCCTTCCATTCTGTGAAATTTGTTTTAATTATTTTTGTGCTAATGTCTTCTCCAAAATTTCCCTGTTCTTTTTCTTCTACAGCTCCTATATTTTGGGTGCAGACATTCTGCACTGATCTATCTTTTTCCCTTTTTTCTTTCTATTTAGCATCTCTTTGCCTTCTTATTTTATTTTCTGGAAATTTTCTCAATCTTATATCTCAGCTTTTCCAAGTTTTTCATTTCTGCTGTCATTTTTAACTTCCAAGAGCTTTTTTGTTTGTTTTCTGAATGTTCTCTTGTAGACAATATTGTGTCCTTGTTCTACAGATACATTATCCTCTCTTACATCTCTGAAAATATCAACTATTTTACGTGTTCTTGCACCTGTTTAATTTTTGTTTCCTCAAAATGGTTTTAATTTTGTGTATTTCTTCTTATCTATAGATGTCATGCTATGGGCTTCCTTCTGGCATGCATGGTAAACTTGGTAGTCTGTTTATATGTCAAAGTGGGGTGAGAGGGTGAAAAGGCCAACTGATGGCTCTGGGCAAGTGTGCAGGCTGTTAGCAGAGGGGTTTACTATAGAGAGAATTAGCTTGGCCAACCTTTCATTTTCACTGTGATACTTCCATTCTCAACTGTGCCTAGTATCTCCTCACTTTAGTGACTTTCTGATTTACCTTCTTCAATCCTCTGCCAGGATGGGAGAGAGGGAGGATTCCAGCTTCATTGTGTGGGAGCAGGGATTTGGGGCCCTAACTGCTTCCCAGACTTTCAACAAATCTTTCTGTTATTAGCCCCCACTTTTACAGCCACTTCTGTAGTGACACCAATTTTTGAAGCTCTGGGGAGTTCATCAATTTAACTCCAATTACTTTTCAGTCTTTTCCACTCATTTCCCATACATTCTCAGACCTGCTGAATCAGTTGTCACTCATCCAGATGGTGTCCAACCTCCAAAATTTAATTGTCATTGTCTCCCCTTCTATCATCTTTGTCTTTATGGATAAAGATTTTTTAAATCCCTTTCTATTATTTCAGAGGAGTTTCACAAGGAACTGAAAGTAAATACATGTGGTCAACCCATTGCTTTACCTAGAAGCTGATCCATAATGATCAGGGAAGATGTACTGAAGTCCTGTTGTAAAAGATATACAACTCCAAGAGGAAATTCTCAAAATTCTACACTAACGGCCCACCTTCTGCAAGTAGCCAGCTGAATTCAGTCCTACAGGGATATCCAGACGGACTTCTCCCCTACTTAAATCCTGGCTCTGAATTCACTTTCAAGCTCCAGAGAGAAGATTCCCCCTCTCTTTCCAAAGGCCCCCCCTTTCCCTGTGTCATAATGACCAATACTATAAATACACATTATCTTCATAGAAAGTTCCCACCCTTATCCATGGGGTATAATCTTGCCTTTGAGATCCAGGCAAGGCAGCCATGATACTTTGTATACATTTTCCCCATAGGTCAGCTCTCCAATTTTATATCATGCCATGTGAACATCAAGATTCCATTCTAGGTGATGCCAGGCCAGTTCCGTCCTAGAACAAATTCAATCTCTCTTTTCCAAAATAACTAAGGAGAAGCTCAAACCAGCATCCTCCCTGTCATTGTCTGATCTCCCAGGATCCTGTGAGCAAATACTTTGACCTACCCCACCAAAATACCATAATTTTCATAAGTAGTTCAATCAAAATCTGCATTTTAAAAAATCTCAATTTTGCTAATCCCAGCACTTTGGGAGGCCAAGGCGGGCGGATCACAAGGTCAGGAGATCGAGACCATGGTGAAACCCTGTCTCTACTAAAAATACAAAAAAATTAGCCAGGCGTGGTGGAGGGCGCCTGTAGTCTCAGCTACTTGGAGAGGCTCAGGCAGGAGAATGGTGTGAACCCGGGAGGCGGAGGTTGCAGTGAGCCGAGATTGTGCCACTGCACTCCAGCCTGGGCGACAGAGCGAGACTCCGTCTCAAAAAAAAAAAAAAAAAAAAAAATCTCAATTTTGCTAAAGACACACACTTAACATTACTAAATGTAATGATTATTCAGTATCTCAGTCTGCACTTGAATTTAGGTTCATTATAGATTCACAGTTTTTTATAAGATAATGAGTGAATATTACACACAAAATACCATATCAAGACAGACCCCAGTTTAAGGATGGTGCTAACTAATAGAGCTTGCCTCCTATGCACGAGCTATGGCCGAACCATTGTGTAACTATCTCCCCAACCCCCTAGAGCAGGGTTCTGCCAATTCTGGTTCGAATGCAACAGGCAATTTAGGACTCTTTTCTGATCCTCTGCATGGTATGAGGGAACACTGTTCCTAAATGGTGCTAATCAGAGCCTAAGCTACTACTCAATAGTTTTGCTCTCTTGAATTTCAATAGTTCTTTGTACAGATGTGTTCTATCAGGTTAAACCATAGGAAATTGCTGACATTTGATTTTTTTTGACCTACAAAAATAGCAATTTCATATGATTCAACATAATAGTGAGAAAAGCACTTAGAATCAGGAGGCTTGGTTTTGAATCCTGGCTGTCCTGCTCTATGGCTATTAAGCTCTAGCAAGTCACTGGATGTCTCGCTGGGCTCAAGTTTTCAAAGGGATCAAGCTATGCCTGCTGCATGGAACTATTGTGGAGATTAAAGGAGAGATGGCACCCTCAATACCAAGCCACTGCTAATTAATTATGAGTTAATTGTCAAAACATTTGCTCATTTATTAATTTGTTTGATCTTTACAACAATCCTGTAAGATACACAGGGAAAACACAGTCTATTACTGAATTTTAAAAAGGAAGAAACTGTTGTAGACTCTAAATGGTTTAAACAGGATTATCCCACTGGCAGGTAGCAGGGCTAGAATTAGAACCTGATCTCTTGATTCTTAGTCTAGTAAGAGGTTTTTTTTTTCTTTTTTTTTTTCCTTTCACGTCGTCCTTCCTTCTGGTCAGCAGAGCACTGCAAAAAGAAAACCTGCAGGAGTTAACTAAATTCCAAGAATCCTTAATGCAGCAATACACATAGCACCAAAACTAAACATTCTTTTTGGTGTGGGGTTTTTGTTGTTGTTGTTTTGGTTTTTGGCTTTTTGGTTGTTTTTTTTTTTGTTTTTGTTTTTGTTTTTTTGAGATGGAGCCTCACTTTGTGGCCCAGGCTGGAGTGCAGTGGTGCAGTCTCAGTTCACTGCAACCTCTGCCTCCTGGCTTCAAGCGGTTCTCCTGCCTCAGCCTCCTGAGTAGCTGTGACTACAGGTGTACACAACCACCCCCCGACTAATTTTTGTATTTTTAGTAGAGAGAGGGTTTCACCATATTGGCCAGGCCAGTCTCGAACTCCTGACCTCAAGTGATCTGCCCGCCTCAGCCTCCCAAAGTGCAGGGATTACAGGCATGAGCCACTGCATCCGGCCCCAAACTGAACATTCTTGAATCTTATTTTTTGGTTTTTTTTCTGATGGTGCAAGGACCTATTATGTACCTGATGCTCTACCTATGTTTTCATTCATTCAATGTGAGCAATAATTTCTTAAGGGGGATGCTCAGTCCCCATTTTCCACATAAAAAGAATGGAATTCAGAGTGGCTTGGCAAGTTGCTCAACGATGCATGTCTTCACCCATTTGTACATATCCTCAGTGTAATTGTTTTAAGAATCAATTTCCACCATAGAAGACGGACTGGAATCTGCTTCAGACAAATCAGACGGGAACATAAAAAGCTTGCATGGATTTGGCACAACCCCTGAAGACCATGTGGATATGATTTAATAGACGGGAATTCAGGAGATATGGGTTCCCAGGTTCTGATACTGTGACCTTGGGCTGATCACTTAATTCCAAGCTTATTTTTCTATTTGTAATATATAAAAATGTCTCTTTTTAGCTTTCATGTTGTAGAGTCTGTAATTCTATAGGCCCCATTTCACAAGCACCTGTACTTAGCTGTCTACCCCAGAGTTACTTTGGGGCAAGCTTGGGGTCCTCTGGAAGTGCATGTGAGCCTGGCTCCTGCTGCCCATAACTGCTAATAATATAACCAAATGTGGGGAAGATCATAATCAGAGTTGGTCAGTGTCAGAGATGATCATGACAGAAAGAGCTTCAAGAGGCTTCTAAGTAAGCTCTCAGTTCCCACAGCCTCTTGGAGTAATCAGATAAAAGTCAAAGAAAGAGAATCCCCTTGCAATGTGTTGGTCAGCTTAATGCTCCAGAGAGGGTCCTTTTCCAAACAACTGTGTGCACCTGTGTTGGGAAAATGACTCAGCCTGCAGAATCACTTCTACATGATCACACCAGCTTCCTGCCACCAGCTTTCAGAGAGCACCCCTCTCCCAACTCTCTAGAACAGCAGACCTGAAACTGAGTTTCACTGGAGTCAGAGGGCATATAAATGCAGCTGGGGCTGGAATGGCAAGCTCCCTTGGCATCTGGGTCCTTTCCTGGATGCTGAGATCATGCAGCTATTTTCTGGGGTGAAAACTCCAGAATGCTCCATGTTGACAACCCATCTTGCTTTGTTTCTTCAACTTCTGCAGATTTCAGAGGTGTTGACTCTCTGCCTGGGCTGGTATCCTATGTTTTTCTGACAACTAATTCTCCTTGACTGATTTCTAATAGCTTATTTGGCAGCTGCACCATTGCTACCTTGATCATATCCCTTCATAACCCCCTACTTCCCTTTTTCTTTCTTCCTCAGCCTCCTTCACCTGATCCTGCTCACAGCATGGCTTGCCATCATGAACATGGCCCTCTCACTTTTGTTTGTTAACTGGCCTCTTTCTTCTTTTTCTCTGCAAGTAAATGATTCTTCTTGGATGTTTGCCAGCCCTACAGGCATGGCTCCATGGGCAGTGACAGTGCCAGCTCTGAAATAAATGCCATGCCCTGCAGCCCTTGGGGCAAGGAGCCACAGTAAAATTGCAATCCCTAGTGTGGCTGTGGCAACAATTGAGGGGGAAATTGCCTCGCTTCTGTCTAGTCCCTGGTCAGTGCTCAGACGATACTCTCCCTTGGTACAGCTGTGTTTCCTAAAGTCACAATCTGAAGGAGAGGGCGTGGGTGGGTTGTATTAACATAGAGGTTCTGATCACACTCCAACGTGACTAATTGGACTCTCTTAGGCAAAATTACTCCACGTCTGGATGGATTTAATTTTCTCCTAATTCTCTGTGCCGTTTACCGTGTTTTATGTGAGGTCAATGAACACTTGTATTTTTCCCTCAGGTTCTGTCAGTCCCCTGGTTGCTAAATGCACTTGCTCTCAGTTTTGTTCAGAAATCGAAACCAGAAAATTCATATATCCAGACTTATTTGCAGCCCCTCTAATGATAGTTGATGCTAATCATAATAAATCAAAAGCACTGTGAGATCCTGAAGTGCTCTATGAATCATCCAAGAAAGAGAAAAGCACATTCCGTCCCATTTTGGTGATAAAATTATGGTTCTTCGGTTCATCCATTTAATGCATGCCTACTGTGTGCAATGCATGTGGTGCTACCTAGGGGACTAACAGAGATGTGTCTGTCACAAATAATACACTCAAGGAAATTGTGACTAGTAGATTAAGATAAAATTGATGTAAATGATGATAGCTTAAAGGAGAAAGTCGTTTCCCAAGAGATGCAGACAGAGATCAGGAATATGGGATTTCAGGGGCCAGGTATGGTGGCTCACACCTGTAATCCCAGCACTTTGGGAGGCCAAGGCAAGAGGATTGCTTGAGTCCAGGAGTTCAAGACTAGCTTGGGAAACATAATGAGACCCTTGTCTCTACAAAAGATAAAAATACTTAAACAAATTTACAAGAAAAATTCAAACAACCCCATCAACAAGTGGGTGAAGGATATGAACAGACACTTCTCAAAAGAAGACATTTATGCAACCCACAGACACATGAAAAAATGCTCATCATCACTGGCCATCAGAGAAATGCAAATCAAAACCACAATGAGATACCATTTCACACCAGTTAGAATGGCCATCATTAAAAAGTCAGAAAACAACAGGTGCTGGAGAGGATGTGGAGAAATAGGAACACTTTTACACTGTTGGTGGGACTGCAAACTAGTTCAACCATTCTGGAAGACAGTGTGGCGATTCCTCAAGGATCTAGAACTAGAAATACCATTTGACCCAGCCATCCCATTACTGGGTATATACCCAAAGGATTATAAATCATGTTGCTATAAAGACACATGTACACATATGTTTATCACAGCACTATTCACAATAGCAAAGACTTGGAACCAACCTAAATGTCCATCAATGATAGACTGGATTAAGAAAATGTGGCACATATACACCATGAAATACTATGCAACCATAAAAAAGGATGAGTTCGTGTCCTTTGTAGGGACATGGATGAAGCTGGAAACCAACATTCTGAGCAAACTATCGCAAGGACAGAAAACCAAACACTGCATGTTCTCACTCATAAGTGGGAATTGAACAATGAGAACACTTGGACACAGGATGGGGAACATCACACACTGGGGCCTGTTGTGGGGTTGGGGGAGAGGGGCTCAGCATTAGGAGATATACCTAATGTAGATGACGAGTTAATGGGTGCAGCACACCAACACGGCACATGTATACATATGTAACAAACCTGCATGTTGTGCACATGTACCCTAGAACTTAAAGTACAATAATAAAATTTTAAAAATAATAATAATTAATAAATTAGTCAGTGTCGTGTCATATGCTTGTAGTCCCAGCTATTCAGTTACTTGAGAAGCTAAAGTGGGAAGATCACTTGAACCCAGGAGGCTAAAGCTGCAGTAAACCATTATAGCACAACTTCTACTCCAGCCTGGGCAACAGAATGAGACCCTGTCTTAAAAGGAAACACAAAAGATTATGGAATTTCAGAGGAGGAAGATATAAAAACTGGACCTGGAGGAAGGAAGAGGTGAAAAGAGGTCTCATCAAGAAGACAGAATTGGTCTGAGTCTTTAAGGGTGTGTAGATTTGAAACACACAGAAACGGAGTAAAAAGCATCCTCTGTAGAAAGAACATCAGGCATGGAGAAAGGTCAGGGTATTTATGAGGAAGAGGGTGAGAGCACGATGGTAAATAAATGGGGATTAAAGTAGACATGCTGGGAACAATGAATGCCCTTGAATGATAGCTTATTAAATCAAGTTATTGAAGGTTTTGAGTTCAGGAGAAATGAGATACTCTCTAAGAAGATTAACCCAAAGAGAGACTAGAAGAAACAGAAAGGTCAAAAAGCTATGACCATCATCCAGAGAAAATGAATTTTCATTCTCTGAAAATGGGGTGATATGTCAATCCCCAGTTAATCAGAATACTGGAAATTAAAAACCACCTATCTCCAGCTGCTCTGGATAAAGGGAAATTTGCTATAATTGCTGAAGTGTGAGGTGGTAAAAGGTTACATGTCCTGCAAGATGACATCCTTTAGTTAGCTTGAGACGTGAGTCAAAGTATCACAGTGAATTTTGTTTCAGGTAATAAACACCTTCACCTTTCACACGCTGATTTACTTTAAACAATTATTTGGTCACCAGCTATGAAAAGATGACATTTCATTAAGTAGCTGAGACTTAAAATGCTAAGTAAGGTAGATAAACCCAGGAAAGAGCCCTGTGACAATTACAATTCAGAGATGTGTTTAGCTATTGCTGCTGTCATTAAGCACTGCATCCCATGCAGTGCACAGACATGAGGAAGGTAGCTGCAGCCATCACCAATTTAACTCTTGGGTTTCTCTATCTGGCCCATGTGCTGGAAGAGTTTTGAGGAATGAGAGTATTTTTAATAGATGTAATAGATGGCTGAATAAAGATGTCATAGCAATACCGTTGCTGTTATTTAAAAGAGTTTAGCACTTTATATTTATTATATTTTGATTAGCACTTCTGATTATGATTTTTTTTCTTTCTGTATTCCCCATCCCATTCCTCTTCTGCTCATCATACAGCTGCCTGTGCTGGAACAATTTTCAAGATCAGGCCCTGAGGCGCCAATTCCCTTCTTTTAGTAGATTCCCCAACTAACTAGTTAATCTCCTGCTCCCTCATTACTTTCTCCCTTAATGACCATAGATAGTAACATTCTCCAGAGACTATCCTACCAGCATTTATATTACTTTCAAATTAGAAGAGTAGGCATCTCTCCAGATCATAAAGAATACATTTATTTTAAGGTACAGTGGAGAAAACACATTGAAATTAAAGTTTGTTTAATGAGTCTTACTAGTTTGCAGAAATTCTGGCTGTGCAGAAGTCCTCACCTCATGCTAATGCCAGCTCTGGTCTTTCTAGCCTGGTGCAGGATTTCCATATTCTCTCCGGCCCTTCAATGTTAGATTACAAAACAACTTAGGAGTTCAGAATCAGAGAATGCTCAAAAGACACATTTTATTTCTAGCTGTGAGTTTCTGTCTCTCAACTGCTCTAAGTCCATTTTCTCTTCCTCATTCTCTCTCTCTTTCTTTCTCTCTCTCTCCCCCACTCCCTTCTTCTCTGGTCAGAAGCTTTGACCTCAGTGGCTCTGGTGAAGCATTCACATTTCTAAGGATTATGAAATCCCTAGTCTGGATTCACTATGGACCCTGCTAAATGCATTTTCCCAAGCACACGTTTGGCACTTCCACTCCAATAGGGTTATGTGGAGCCTCATCCCATTATGTGCCGGGGGCAATGTGGTCCCTTATGTACATGAGCTCAGCCACCTTTTTCTCAAAGCTGTGAACCAGGTATCAAACCACGCCAAATAAAAAGGAAACTGTTAATAAATTATGCACTAACTAGCAATGTGATAGTTAGTAGCGGAGTGAGAGTTCACCTCTCCCATCATGTTGCTGTCTTTCCTGGTCTGATCCATATGTTTACTGGTGGAGGTCTATGTCTCAGTCAGCTCAGGGTTATATAATTTATGGTATAAATTATATAAATATATGGTATAAATTATATTTATGGCATAAATTTATGGTAACAAAATACCATAAACTGGGTGACATAAGCAACAAACACTTATTGCTCACAGTTATGGAGTTTGGAAATCTGAGATCCAGGTGCCAGCATAGTAGGGTTTTTGGTGATTTTGGTTTTGGTTTTCCTGGTTTACAGACAATTGTCTTCTTGCTATGTCCTCACATGGCAGAAAGACAGCTGTGTAGCTCTCTGGCCTCATCTTATAAGGGCATTAATCTCATTCATAAGGTCTTCAGTCCCATGACCTAATCAGCTCTCAAAGGCCCCACCTCCAAACACCACCACTTTAGGATTAGAGTTTTAACATGCGATTTTGTGGGGGGACAAACATTCAGCCCACTGCTGTTTATAAACCTTCTGTAGCCTATCAGGGTAGAATGAATCGCTTATTCAAGGCTTTAAGAGAGTCCGGGGCTTCTTAGAGGTATCATTAGACTGAGGTGATCTCAATCTATTTCAGGTCTAGCAAGTATTTAGAACTGGAGAAGCTAGAGATTCAAAAGGTCTAGTGAAGAAAGCCAGTGGTTTGGTAGCAAGGTTGAGCATCTATTGGTTGTTTCAGGGTCTTTTGACTAAAAGCAACAGAAACCGATTCTTCCTATCTTAAGTAAAAAAAAAAAAAAAAAAAAAAAAGAGAGATAGAGTGAACATATAACAAAAAGGGGCAGAACTCCCAAAATGGCAGAAATGTATAAAAGTGTCAAACAGATTCAAGAAGGGCAGAAGCCAGGACATCCCTGGGAATCCAAGTAACAGGCACTAATTGTTGGTCTCCTTAGGGTACAGCCATGGGATAAATTAGATCCAACTTTTTTCTTTCCATCCGTTAATGATTCCAAGTTCCAAGAGAGAGTCCAGTTGGAACATCATGACCAATAGCCCCACTAACAAAAGTAATTACAAAGTGCCTTGAAAACATCAAACCATGGGGCCAGGCATGGTGGCTCACACCTGCAGTATCAACATTTTGGGAGGCCGAGGCAGGTGGATCACGAGGTCAGGAGATCGAGACCATCCTGGCTAACACAGTGAAACCCATTCTCTACTAAAAATACAAAAAAATGGCCGGGCATTGTGGCAGGTGCCTTTAGTCCCAGCTACTCAGGAGGCTGAGGCAGGAGAATGGCGTGAACCCGGGAGGTGGAGCTTGCAGTGAGCTGATAAAGCACCACTGCACTCCAGCCTGGGCAACAGAGCAAGACTCCATCTCAAAAAAAAAAAAAAAAAAGAAAGAAAGAAAATGTCAAGCCAGTTACCTCCTTTCTTTTTCCAGCTGACTAAAATGCAGTTGTTTTCTATTCTGTATTCACCTTCATCACCCTACTCTGGAAGATTCCTTCTTTTCCACTATCTCTTGGAAGAGCAACACCTTCCTACCTTTATGTTAACACATGAAATTTTCCCTCCCACTTACTCCTCCTCTACCCCCTAACCTTGATGACACCTAATTTTCTTTTTCTTTTCCTTTCTTCCTTTTTTTTTTTTTTTTTTTGAAACAGGGTCCCACTCTGCTGCCCAGGCTGGAGTGCAGTGGCACGATTACAACTCACTGCAACTTCTGCCTCCCAGGCTCAAGTGCTCTCCCACCTCAGGCCTCCCGAGTAGCTGGGACCACAGGCATGCACCACCGTGCCTGACTAATTTTTTTTTTTTTTTTTTTTGTAGTTTTTGTAGAGATGAAGTTTTGCCATGTTGCCCAGTCTGGTCTCGAGCTTTTGGAGACCAGACTAAAGCAATCTGCCCACCTCGGCCTCCCAAGGTGCTGGGATTACAGGGGCACCTAATTTTCAACCAATTACTGACCACGACAACTAAAAAAATATATATGAATGCATCTTTGTGTGTATTTCTAAATTGGTGTCACTGTGACTGCATCTGAACAAATAGGAAAGGGAAGAATTAAAGATTAGCAAGTGCTTACTGAGCACCTGGTATGTGCAATGCACAAGAGCCCGTTCACCTCAGAGTATTAAGACAGCTCTCCTCTCTTCCTCCTGCTCCCTCTTTCCCCATTCTCACCTTCTATTCCACTGAAGAACTTAATGTGATAGTCCCTGCATCTGGAAACTGGACTGACCTAGTCTTTGGAGCACTGATTTCTTTGCAGTCAAAGAAATGTGGCCTGAGTCTGATTATCTCACACAGATAAAAATAATTAACCTTCATGCTGCTGACCACTCCAACCCCCAAAAGCGTGTCCTATTTTCATTAAATGCACTTCTGCATGACACACGGCCCCCTTTTTAAATTCCTATTTTCCCATGGCCACTTTGATCCTATGGGAGCATTTTCTTTCATTTCCTTCCTTCCTTTGTTCTCTGTCTCCCTTACATCCTTCCTCCTCCTTTCTTTCCATCTTTATCCTCTTGGCTTCTTTGCTTTTCTCTGCTCCCCTATTGAGATAGAAACTGAACTGCAGAAACCAGTGTCCTGAAGCTGGTGAGAAGCCTTCAGCAATCAGCCCTCTACCAAGGACGGAGGCTTTCCTCCTTTTCTTGACCACACCCTCTGTGGGCTCCCATTGGCCTGGAGTCTGAAGATTTTCATACTTCTGGATAGTTGGTGTCTTCACTGAACCAATTTCTTCATGTATCACCAGGGAAATAAGATCTACAGTGAAAATGAGAGTATTGGCTTTCCATTTTACTTTACTGGTAAGAAAGTTGCAGAACTTCTCACAAAAAGAGCCCATGCCTGCTTGAACCGCAAACAATGGGGAGAAGGGAAGCCACACAACCCCTCCCTCTAATAGTGCAAGTCACAGGCCAGTTTGAACCTGAGCTCAATTAATATATTCTGAAATTCAGAATAATTTGTATCAGGTGAGGTGAAGGCAGCAGGGGAGAATAAAAATCTGCTGAATGTGATCTGCAGCAGAAACCCAGAAGGCTATCTAAACGGATCTTCAACACCGAGACATTCTGAAGTCGTAGGAGGAGAACTGTTTAAATATTTTCACAAGAATGTATTAAGACGGTGAATCAATATGGAGCTGAAGTGAAGTTGGCTCAGGCAGATGAAAAAGGGTTGTTTTAAAATCAGTTCACATCACTAACTCATTATGTGATCTTGATTCTGTCACTTAACCCCTCTGGACCTGATTTTTGCTGTTTCTAAAATGAAGGAGAATAAAATGTTGAGATTGAGGATTTCTAACAACATTTCTAGTTCTCCACTTCTATCTATAAGTCTAATCAAGACTAAAAGATAGTGGCTAAACGGTAAAGCTATTCAGGGAGCTTTCCCTGTAAGCCGGGGGAGGAGTGCTGGGTCTAATGGTGATAACCAATATGAGACCTCTGCAGTCAATCAGGTTTTCCTTCTCAGAATTATCTGGCTTCCCTATGATTCAAAGAGAGTTAATGGGCCCGACTTCTTATGTGACCTGTTGATTCCAGCTCTGTCTTTCTAACTTCTGCATCCAACCAATCCCCTGAGGCAAGGCTGGCTAGATAATTGTAGGTGTCAAGGAGAATAGGTAAAATAACACAGATTGATGGTCCCAGGTAGAAACTGCCAGGCACTCCTGGCGGGGACACAATAGGCCTTGAAAAAAGAATGCTGTGATAAAGAATTTGAAAACATATAGTCAGGTCTCCAGACAAGAATTTGGCCTCAGGAATAAGAGGAAAGTTATAGGCAACCTTCTTCCACTTAGTAGGAACACTTTCTAAGAGTGAGTAGAGATTCTGTGCTGGTCATTCACCTATCCTCTCTCAAGCTCATTCCCTGATTTTCTCTGGCAAATACGCAATTGACTTCTCACTAGGTTCTGCTCCTGGAAGGCACTAGCAGGAAACCGGAGGACAAGAGGAAAGGAGAGGGCAGGGAATGTCTCCCTCCCTCTGCCTCAGGCATGGCATGCAGCCTCATCAGTGGGCTAGGCCTTCTCTGTGATCCAGCAGGTCTGTCTCTCGGACTCTAATAGAACTACCTCCACCCCTTTGCCTCTAATGCTAGGGATGGTAGCAAGCTGTTGATGTTGCTAATCTCTGACTTGTCTCACTATCCTCAAATTGACTTTTGAGCTCTTCCAGCACTTTAAGATGAGCTCCCCATACTCTATTTTTTCTATCAAACTCCCTGGCCTGGACTTTCTTTTCCTGACCTCACCCTGGCTAATCCAGATGCCTGACTCTGACTGTGTGCTGACACTGGCATACCATCTGCATGCAGGAATACTTTGGGTACAATTTTTTTTTTTTGGTGGAGTCTTGCTCTGTTGCCCAGGCTAGAGTGCAGTGGTGCGATCTCAGCTCACTGCAACCTCTGCCTCCCAGGTTCAGGCAATCACCATCTTGGCCAGTCTGGTCTCGAACTCCTGACTTCGTGATCCACCCACCTCGGCCTCCCAAAGTGCTGGGATTATAGGCATGAGTGGGTACAACACTTACAGCTCTGGCATACTTCCCAGGCATGTCATCTTAAAAGGCCCTCCCAAAGCTGGTGAAAGCGAGATTGTCAGCTCAGTGGCTCAACAGTAATGAAGTCAACACTGACAGTAACAATGACAGGCGGGCCAACATTGGTGCCTCCGTCCATAAGCAGCAGGCCAAGCCCATCACCTGGTAGAGCAGAGAAATTGCATTGACAGCTGTTGCAGGAGAATTTTATAGGCTGCCTTTAATTGCTTGTGACCCAGACAAATCCACCTGGAAAAGGGAAGGGATTTGAGAGCCTCTGAAGGCCCAGAGACAAATATTATAATTACCACTAAAATTATTCCCACAGCCTTTGATTGTTCTCACAGTGCTCTTTCCTGGGGAAGAAAGATGTGAACAGTAATTTAAAGAGCACTTTCAAACGTTTATGTCATTGGATACTCACTTTACATTCCAAATGAAGGTTTTGGTATTCAGAAAAGCTACCCACTAATAAGTAACATAGATTAAACCAAAATCCAAGTTTTCAGACTCCAATTTCTGTGCTTTGTGGGGAGCATATGGCAAGTGGCAGTGAGGGATCCCCCTTGGTGTCTGAGAACACACACAAGGCAGGCAGGGCTGCTGAGGCAGGCTCAACCTGTAGATATATTTATAGCAATGCCTGCCATGCTGAACGTGTAGTTGGCTGTTTACACCTCTGTATGAATTATGAGACAGAGAACAGGGACCGGACCAAGTATCAGCCTGTTGTGGTCTTCCTGCTCCTTAACTCAGCTAGGTCCAAGTTCTTGTCCCACGACCAGGAAGAATTATGCACACAGGCACTGGAGAGTGAGTAGGGCAGAGTAGAATTTATTAAGCAAAAGGAAAGCTCTCAGCAAAGAGAGGGTTCCTGAAAGCAGGTTGCCATTTTACAATTGAATACAAGGGCTTTTATAGAAAAGCTGACGGGGCTGGGTCCTTTACTTGCATAAGGTGTGAATTCCTGGCAGCTCTACCCCATCCTTCCAGTGCATATGCAGGCCCTTAGCCTGAGTTACTACACATTGATTTATTTCCCTTACCTCGCATGTGTCAAGAGACAGAATTTAGGCAAGCCCCCGTGCATGTTCCTTTATCTGCACAAAACATCTGGTGTAAGCCCTTGTGGTATGTGTGGATTGGGCAATGACCTGGGTGGGTCGGAGGTTCTCTGGGGACCCTTCCCTTACTCTCTGCCTAAAGCGAACTGGCTAATCTCTCTCAAGTGCACAGTAACTCCAGTGTCTATCACAATTAGAGATCTAGTAAGTGACCAATAAACATTTGTCAGCTAAACAGATTAATGAGGACACAGAAAGCCACTACCTGGGCCAAAACAAATATTGATGGACTTGGAAATCAAAATCTGATAATACAGTCAATCATATTAGCAGGTCCTGTCACAATAAGTGACTTCTATATGTCTTAATTTGTCTTAAAAACCCACCTAATACGTCCTCCCAAAACTGGAATCCAACCATAAGAGACCCATTCCTTTGGTCTTTGAGAGTCTCTGTGACAAAACAAATCTTCCTGAAACTAGGCATAATGATAAGCTTGCTTTAAAAAGAAAAAGCAAGAGAACAGGTCTCAGAGTAGCTGTACTTGGGTATTTGACCTACGGATACACTTGAACACATATAAAATCATGTATGTAATGGTTTGTGCAACAATATTTTTAATAGCAAACAATTGGAAGCACTTCAAGTGTCCACCTACAGGGGATTGGTTAAAGAAATCAGAAGACTTTCTATGCATTTTTACAAAAGAATGAACAGACTCTTTATTTGTTAATGTAGAATCATCTCTGGGATTTATCATAAAGGAATAAAAGCAAGATGGAGACTCCATGTATAATATCTTAACTTTTGTGTAAGAAAAGGGATGGAATAAAAATACCTATTCTTATCTGCTTTGTTTACATAAAGTAGCCCTGGAAGAATATGCAAGAAATTGATAGAAATGCATGCAGGAGTGGAGGAAATGGAGTGGAACAGGAGTGGAGGGAACAGGTGGAGGAGTGAGAGAAATGGTCTGAATGGGAACGTGGTGACAGCAAGGCTTCTTAATGTATGTCTGATGAAATTATTTTGGGTTTTGAACATTAGAATGTATTAACTAATCAAAAAATTAAATTAAATTTCATTTTATTTAAAAGAGAGAATCCCCCCCCCCCAAGAAAGTGAGAAGACACCAAGGATAAGCTACCAGCACTCCAGGACTCCTCATTTCCTCAGTCTTCCAGAAATATATAACCACTGAACCCCGCAGGTTCTGCCCTTGCCCCACGATAGCATTTGCTAAATCTGTCTGACACTAGAACTACTGAGCCTACCTCAATTATTATTGGGTCTCCTCCAGTCACTAGATTGCTAATCCCTAGAGAGCAGAGTCCATGACTGACTCCTCTTTTTCATCCTTGTGGTTCCAGGCATATAAAAGTACTTTAAAAATAAATAAATCTCTGTTAAATGGAATTGAATTTTTCTTACTGCCAAGTCTAATTCTGCTTTCAAAATCTTGAGCATGAGCCAGAGATTTCTCCTTCCTTCTCCTCAAAAAGCATTTTTAGAATCCGTTTAGGAGGGGTACACTTGCTGGTTTTTGAAATGGCCTTCATAGTCCCCATAAGTGGACAGAGACTGTCTTTCTACTCACTGTCGAGCAGTGGAGGTAGGGAGCATGGGCGGCATGTTAGGCAAAGGGGAGAGAGAATGGGAGATCCCTGTAAGGTACATACCTGCCCATGAGTTCAGAAGTGGGAATACTGAATTAGCTGCACATGGGCCCCATGGAGGCAGGTGGAGAACACAAGACTCATAATCTAAAAGGATGATGTAATTCAGGTTTTGTCCAGACAGCTGTCCTATCTAAAAAAGCTCTCTCCATTGAATGGACAGAGGACTCCAATGTTTGTTTCTTCACTCACTCATTCATTGACTCTCTACTATGCTCCAGGTAGAATGTAAGGCATTGAGGTTCCAGCAGTAAGCACCGGAGGTCATGTTTAAAGTCAGGTAGGCAGTGGTAATCGCGTGACCAGTGATCAACCCATTCATGTTCTCAACCAGCGCCTGAGTCTACAGAAAGCAAAACCCAGTCACCCCATCAGGGGATGAGCTACTACGGGCTAGTTGGAGCATCAGGATCCCAGACAAATGTTCTGATATTCAGGATGGGGCTCCAAATAGAAACTCAGTCATATGAACCCACTGCTGCAGGGGTCAAAAGAGGGCAAGGACTTCATGGGGTATATGGCTGCTCGTAGCTCATATCAGATACCTGATTCACGACAGCAAATCCTAGACCTCACCACTGGGAAGAACAATGTGGCTGACACTCTGGGCAGTATTGGCTCCAGTACTCCACAAGACTAAGCTCCTGTTGGAGGCAGCCTGAGAAAGACAGGGTTGGCAAAGGCAGCACTAGAACATTATCACACATATTCCTGTCTTATATATACTATCGAGCAAAGCTCTCTCCCCTCACACACATTTCCCTCATATTTCACACCACCCTTCTGTGCCCACCCTATCCCATTAAAACTGTCCTGGCTTCATTTTCATAAGTATCACAATGGGCAGAGAAAAGGAGGACCTAACCTAGATTACCCCAGACTTGCAGACTTGCCTAGGACACTTTTTTATTCCTTTTAAGTTTACTTCTTTAAGCTTACTGATATGTTTTCAAATCTGGAAAGTTAACATTTAACTTTCAAGATTTGCACAGCACAGAAGGCTGGAGATTTTGCACCGACTTACTCACTAGTTAGCCAAGTGACTTCAGGATGTCATGTGACCCCTCTGTGCCTGGCTCTTCCCTTGTCTAATGGGAATGGACATGCCCATTTAGCCTTATAAGGAAAAATATGTGATGTAAAAGTGCTCTGAAAAAGGACAAACACTATACAAATACGTGAGATTTTAAAAATTATTTTATTTCTAAACTATCTAAAAGTAGGCTATTTGGGATGAAATTAATTATAACATTCTCATTGTAGAATCAAGGTGGGTGACTGGAGCGATAGGTTAGAGAACTCTGGGTGTTTTTAAAAGCTGCCTTCTTCATTATCTGTAACAGTAATAGATTTCTTTTGGACTAGAATATCTTCCATGTTAAAGATTTTTGTTTTGATGCCAGATGTAAGGATAAGACAAAAAAAGCAGTCAGTATGCAAGGTTGAATCAAGTCTGACTGCTTAGCTACTTCTGAATATTTTTAGCTCAATTCCACCACTTTCAAAGTATCTGCAGACAAGAGGTACGGATATATTACAGGCTCAGAGCATGGCTTCAGAAATAATCAAAACATCACATGCACTATCAAGAAAAATGTAGAGATTCTCTTACAGGAGCACAGACAGTGTTTTATGAGCAAATTAAAAAACCACAAATGCAGAATTTGTTGATGTTGTGTCAAAAACAGCTTTGCCCTGAATAAGTGCATGTTGCAGGATAATACCACATGGTTCAGGGACAAACTTCTCTCCTCCAGCTGCTCCTCTGACACAGTCTTAGACCTCTTTTATCATTGGTCTAGCATTTGTTTAGCAATTTTTATTGAAAGCCTTCTAGGCTCTCCTTCTAGTGTTGAGAATTCAGCCATGAACAAGACAAAGTCTCTACCCTCACAAAGCTTATATTCTTGTAGGAGAGACAGAAGAAACAAGCAAATAAATATTTACTGTAATGTAGAGAGAAATGCTATGTTAAAATACAGCAGCATAGGGAGATAAAGAGCGAGGTATGCTATGCTGAAGACAGTTGTCAGAGAAAATCACTCTGAAGGGGTGATATTTGAACAAAAAAAGGAACAGAGGGAGCCATGGGAGGGGTTCTAACTGACAAACATAAACATTTCATCTCAAGACAAGAAGGGGACAATAAAAACATCATAAAAAAATGTTGATTGTAGCTCTTTCCCTAAGCAGCCTGAGGTAATCTGCAAAAATGGTTCGCTGTTCACTTGACCCGGAGAACCCCACAAAATCATGCAAATCAAGAGGTTCCAATCTTCGTGTTCACTTTAAGAACACTCATGAAACTGCTCAGGCCATCAAGGGTATGCATATACGAAAAGCCACGAAGTATCTGAAAGATGTCACTTTACAGAAACAGTGCGTACCATTCCGACATTACGATGGCGGAGTTGGCAGGTGTGCGCAGGCCAAGCAGTGGGGCTGGACACAAGGTCGGTGGCCCAAAAAGAGTGCTGAATTTTTGCTGCACATGCTTAAAAACGCAGAGAGTAATGCTGAACTTAAGGGTTTAGACGTAGATTCTCTGGTCATTGAGCATATCCAAGTGAACAAAGCACCTAAGATGCGCCGCCGGACCTACAGAGCTCATGGTCGGATTAACCCATCCATGAGCTCTCCCTGCCACATTGAGATGATCCTTACGGAAAAGGAACAGATTGTTCCTAAACCAGAAGAGGAGGTTGCCCAGAAGAAAAAGATATCCCAGAAGAAACTGAAGAAACAAAAACTTATGGCACGGGAGTAAATTCAGCATTAAAATAAATGTAATTAAAAGGAAAAAAAATGTTGATCGTAGACATGCTGTCATTACTAGAGAAGGCTGAAAATGTCTTCAAAGTGTGCAGGGTGGGCTTGTCTGGCACCTCTACCATCACATGAGAGGGGCTTTCCCTGGGTAGCTGCTGCTCCTTCTGCTTGGGGCCCAGAATGACATCACACAGAGCCCACCAGAGCCTTTCCTGCAGACAGGAGGCCAGGCCAGAGGCACCTGCAGCTGGAAGCAGAGTAGGAAGCCGAACCCAGCCTGGGTTGCCTAATCTTCAACCAACTTCCAGATGATTTAGTGGGAAAATAAATGACTCCTGTTTTAAGCCACTGGTTTGGGGGTAGTTTGTTACTCAGCAATAGCCCGCCATTGCACTATGCCAGGTGATGGTAAGTCCCAAGAGGAAAATACAAAATGCAAAGGCAGAATGAGAACTATTCTGTGGGGTCACAATTTAGTTAGGATGATGAGAGAAGGCCTTGCTGATGAGGAAATAACCTTCCAGTAATTTCTGATCTGAAGGAAATGAGGGAGCAAAACACTCAGATTCCTGGAAGAGGAGCATTCTGGTAAGAGGGAAAAGCAGAAGAGAGGCATTGAGGCATTGAGGTAAGCATCCTGCATGTTTGCAGACAGCAAAGAAGCCAGAGAGGCTGGAGTGAGGCCGGCAAGGGGGGCAGTGGTAGGAGGTAAGTTCAGGGAGACAAAGGACAACTTACATAGGGCCTTTTAGGTCCCACAGGTAGATTTTAAGCAGAGGAGTGGCACAGTCTGACTTAATTTGGAAAGATCACTCTATCTGCTTTGCTATGAATAGGATGTAGGGTGGAAGCAGGAGAATTGGGTGGGAGCCTATTACAATAACCCAAGCTATAAAGGATGGTGGCTTGAATGAGGATGGCAGCAAGAGAGGCAGGGGGAAATGTCAGAGTTTGGATATGATTTGAATGTAGTGCTAATAAGATTTGCAGTTGTATCCAATGTTGAACGCAAGAGAAAGAGAAACTTCAGGAAGTCATCAGGTTTTAGTCCTCAGCAACCAGCAGGTTGGAGTTAGCATTTACTAAACAGTATTTTTAAAAATTGGCATTTAAAAGCAACAAGTATGGGGGCTCTTAGCATCTTCGTGTTGATCATGTTAAATTTCAGCTACCCATCAGTCATCCAACGGGAATGTCACGAGGCAGTTCGAGGTCTGGAATGCAGATAGCAATTGGAGAATCATCAGCATATAGATTAAGTTTTTTCCCATGCCAGTAAAGAGCTGAGAAAACCTTTGCAAGGGAGGAGACACCAAAATGGAAAACTGAAATTTTAAAGAGCAGAATGGTTAATATTTCTGTGGGATCTTCTCCAGGCCATGTGGCAAATGGTTAAAACAGTGCTCAGTTTAGCTCTTTCTTTCCCTGCTGCTCTGCCACACACCAAGTCTTCACCATGTCAACTTAGGCAAAGCCTAAAACTTAGAGCACTTTATGTGCTGGTGAGAGACACAAAGTGTCTGACTCCCACTGTCTTATTACTTAGGGTTCATGTATTGGGGGTGTGGTGTTCTATGGAGAGGAAGGAAAACACCTCCCCAGCCGTGTTTGGGGGCAGGGAAAGAGAGGGGGCTTCTCTGTCTTTTTGGACCACCCTGAACTGATGCTACCTCCTCAGTCTCTGAGTGTGGCACATTTTAGCTTTATCTTTTAAAAATTTATAAGCAATAGAGGGCATGAAATGGATACACTAAACAATATTGCCCTACTTTAAAGATTGCCACTGTTGTGCTGAGCTGAGACCCAGACCTTAGAAGAGAAATCGACTGAGAAAATATAAGTGGCCAACCTATGACATCAAATGATAACTTCAAAATAAATGCCCTCACAGTTGTAAAATCACTACAAATACAATTGTTCAAGGCCTCAAAGCAACTTTCAAAACTTGATTCCGTTTTTGCTGCTGCTATCACCAATCTATAGCCAAGAAACTTCAGCCTCATAAACTTGAAAATGTTTGATTTCATTTTAAAAACCTTTGTGACCTAGTAAACTAACAAGGGCTGCTAGGAGCAAAAACTGACATTTAGATGATCAGAAATGGGCTAAGAGCTTGGGTTTAGAACTAGGACAGTGGACATAAACTCTACTAAGGGAATATAAGGCCACAGTGGAGATGGGGAAGAGAAAGGTCTTGTCACATTGAAGAGCCTGAGAGGAAGATGCTCAGGCCAGACTTAGAAATCCAGCCAAGAGTCCCAATCACAAACCTTTCACTCTGCTATCAGCTAGACAGCTTGTCCCTTTCCCTTTTTACTTTGGGACAAATAGAGATGGTCTTTAAGTTTCATGGCTGCTCTCATTCATTGTGAAATTTTACTGCTCCTAAATATGGCAGAATTCTTAAAGGCCTAGCATAGCAAAGAGAGAAGACTACACTTAGCATTTCGGGTGCACGTGGGAGTAAAGGACTGCACTTTCCACAGAAGATACATTGCAATTGGCATGTAGGATTGCAGGGGTAATGTGCATGGGCCATGGTGCAGAAACAGCCAGTTAGGAGCATCTAAGCTGTGTTTTTCTTTGAACTTTGCCTCTAGAAAATAATACCCCAATGAAGGGGATTGGCAAAGGCAGCCAAGCAGAACCCACACCTTCACTCCCCAGAGCATCTTGCAGAGATTATTTTGGTTGCTTCCCTGGCTAACAGAGGAAGGGAAATATGGGACAAGAGAGGCAAATAAAGGTGATACTTGAGATGGCTGTCAAAGATGAAAAGAATTTTGAGAGGAAGAGAGGGCAGCCCAGGGGCCAATGGACAAAAACACAGGGACACAGGATTCAGTTCAATGAGGGAAGAGAGAGTTTCCTAATAGAATTATTCAACTTTGTTTTCAAGGCTTCCTCGAAAAGCAGAGCAAGCAAACTCACTGAGAATGTATTTCTTTCTTCCTTTATTTTTTAGACACAAATATATTGAGTAAACTCTATCATGTGCCAGGCGCTGTGCTTTGATCAATATTCTGCTATGTCTACATGGCTGTTCCCCACACTGGACATGTGAGCCACTTGAATTTCTGCCCCTCCTTGTTGTTCTGCCCTGAGCATATATATATTCAATATGTCTATTGGAGGGGAAGGAGGAAGGGAAAAATAAAATATATGCAGGATTTCTGTACTGGTCAGCTGGTTCGACTCCTTAACACACTATTAATTTAAATTACATCAGCCAAAGAGATATGGAATCTGCTGTTTAAAATTTAAAAAAGAAACCTTGAACAATACTTTTTAAACCTTGAAAAATGTAGGTGGAATACTCTGCTCCCATTCCACAGAATTTGTCTATACAGTTTCTCCTTTGCCTGCCCAAAGAGCAGGGAAGGGTGTTGGCTTGGCTCACACTTGAGAAACTTGGGCAGAAAAAGACCTTGTTCTCTCCATGCATTTATCAGAATAGAACCAGGCACAGCCCCCAGGAGGCCAGTCAGGCTTTACTGTGCCTGGTTTCCTCTTCAAACTATGATCCAAGTCTCTCTGGGCAGAAAAGGGCCTCACTCGAAGCCACAGTGCTACTCTCACCTCCCCTGCAAGCCACGGAGAATGAACCCCAGTGAGGTCAGAGATCCCCAGAATCACACACACATGCATTAGAAGGGGCCATAAGACCTTCTGTTCCAAGCTGCATATTTCACAGGCCATGGGGCTGAGACCAGAGCAAGGGTACCTACCTTTGTGCCTTGGCAAGGCCATATTTCCACACAACATGGGCAAAAATAAATGAACCCCTTGCTCTCCCTTAATCCTCTGTATTTTGCCAGCATTTCCACTTTTAACCTCTCTCCATGTCCCTTTTGGGAGTGTTCCCTCCCCACAGCTACCTCTACCTATACTGCGAGAAGTGTCAGCTGCAGAGCTGCCTGTTAGTAAGTAGACTCAGGCAATGATGACGATGTTGAAGTGAGGTATGCCCTCTTGACCTCACCACCATTAGCAGCGCTGGCAAGCAGGAGAGGTAGGGAGAAGCCCAGGCTAAGTGGCCAGAACTGCTGTGAGGCCGGCAAGCAGCAGTAGGGATGAGCGTGATCTCTGTTGCCCTGGCTTACGCCTTCTTATCCTATCTGTGTGGAATGCCCCCACCTCAAACTAAAGGGGCTCCTGTAGGCCCATCACAGCTTCCCCAGAACATACTGGCCTAACTAGGCCATGCCTAGGCTCTTTACACCTGCCCTTAGCAATCCTTTTTACTTGCAATCATCTCTGCTTTCTAACCTGATTATTAGCCATCACTGCTGAGAGCAGGCTAGAGACTAACTTAGTTGATAATCACTTTTCCTGTACTCCTTATTTCTCTCTTCCTATCACAGAGGACTCATAAAAGTGAGTGAGCATGTAGTGACAAACAGGATAGTCACAAAGTCAAGACTGCAGATCCGCCACCTTCCTTCTTTTCCATAGCTGAACGATCTTGGGTGTGAGCATGAAAATGTTTTTCTGTGCAAGTAGTATAAAAAATCAATGATAAACAACCTCCATGATTAGGGAGCCTCTCTCTGCATTTTCAGGGTCACCCAAATGATATCCTCAAAACCAGAAAAATCTCGGAATGCATGATTTTATATAATCTGCTTTTCATAGATAAGAGATATTGATAATAGAGCTCTTTAAAGATTTTGACCATTCATGCTGGAAAAATTCCTATTTTTATACCTCCATGCCCAGTTGAGGCAACTGATCTGGAAAATAGAGTAGAAGGATCTCAGACTCTGTGTTGGGTGCTACCCACCATAAAGTAGGGAAGGGGTATATATCCAGCATGCAACAAGCTGTCCCAGGGCAAATCTTATGGAAATGAGGCACAGAAGGGATTTCTTTCCCCTCTCCCAGGAAAGCAGGAGTTTTGCACCCTCTTTGGATACTAAGGTGGTGTCCATTCATTGTGATCTTCCAAAGACTAGGTCAGAGCATCTCATTCTCCAGCTCAAAAATTCAATAGCTCAACCCTAAATTCCAATTCACTTCCAGACTCGTTGGTCTTCAGAATCTGGCTTTACCTACATTCCCATCTTTTAAGGCTTTCTCTATAAAATGAACAAGTCAAGGTGAACTATTCTTACTGCGCTTTAAGTCCCACACTCACCCACCTTTAGACTTTTTTCAAGCTGCCTGTCATGTCTTCCTCACCTCTTCACCCATCTCTGCAGGTCCACATCCCACTGTCCAAGGATAGCAAGAGGCAGAAATTGACCCAAAAGGAACTGATGGGAAAGACAGAAGAATATCTCATGAAGACCAAAGACCAGAAAAAGAAACTGGGAAGCCCTAGGGAGCAATGATTCATTTCTCTCGCTCTCTCCTCCTCCCTTCCTTCCTCACTAATCGAATACGCTGCTGTCTCTACTTTCTCCCCTGAGGATGTTCTGTTGTTTTCAGTCTCCACTTTCTCATGGCCACCTCAGGCTCCTACGTGTTTTCTCAGCTTCAAGCCCACTAACCAACTGACTAGCACCTACAGTGTATCTCAATTCCCAGTGTATGGTAAAGCAGGTCAACTTGCCCACTGCACTGCCTCTCAGCTAACTCCCCTCCAGCCAGTCATGGCCAAGGAGTGGGAGCCTCCAGTACAACTTGGCAGTGCTTCTGTGCATTGCTGAGAGGCCAACGTTCTCATAGAAGCAGGACGTGATCTATGCAAACTCCCCAAAAGCTTTCTACTTCAAAAATCCAGCCTAAATTCCAGCTGCCTCTTGAAGCTTCCTCTGATTCCACCATCTAGACATAACCTTCTGTCTTTGAATATCTTTCAATAGTAGGTGACAGCTTGATGTCCTTTTCTGCTGAGTACCTTCCCTCCAAATTTTCTCCTTCTAACAGACTCCCCCTCCACCCTCAGGCCAAGAAGCAGCACTGACCCAGGCTAAGCCAAGTATTGTAGTTTGCACAGATTTTCTTGATACCAATACTAGAAAGTGACTGCTCCTAAAATGTGAGATAGTCTGAGCCGATGAGATGAGCTACCTTCCTCTAGGATCCTAGAATTTCTTGGCTACTTCTGGAAGCCTCCAGAAAGATACTATAAGAAAGAGACAGCGATTGGTGCAAGCTGGCCTAAATGGAACAGAAAGGAGAACGAGATGAAATGTGGTTGGAGCTCCAGGCAGCATCCAAAAAATTAAGTCAATATCTGGGATTCCCAGGCGTTGTCCTTATTTCTGTCTTTCTGAAGCTCTTAGTCTTCAAGTTATCTCAGGATCCTAATAAATCTCTTTTTGCTTAGGGTAGCCATAGTTTGCTTGTAGCCAATGAGATGTGGCATGCACAGCCCTTTAAACCTTCGTTATGATGCTCATTACCTTTTATATTGAATTATCCTTATTTGTCTACATATCTTCTTTCCCCTGTGAGCCTGTGAGATTCCTAAAGAAAGCAATCATGTATCGCTGCTTTTTGAATGCCCCCAAAGCATGGAACATAAGCTCTTATAATGTGTTCAATACCTGACTGACCGAATGAATAAATATTAGAAAATGTACATTGTCTGCCAGGTACAGCGGCTCGCACCTGTAGTCCTAGCTACTTGGGAGACTGAGGAAGGAAGATTTCTTGAGGCCAGGCATTTGAGACAAGCCTGGAGTTTGAAACATAGCAAGATGCAGTCTGTATAAATTTTTTTTTTTTTTTTTTTTTTTTTTTTTGAGACAAAGTCTCGCTGTCGCCCAGGCTGGAGTGCAGTGGCGTGATCTTGGCTCACTGCAGGCTCCACCCCCCGGGGTTCACGCCATTCTCCTGCCTCAGCCTCCCAAGTAGCTGGGACTACAGGTGCCCGCCACCTCGCCCGGCTAATTTTTTGTATTTTTAGTAGAGACGGGGTTTCACTGTGTTAGCCAGAATGTTCTTGATCTCCTGACCTCCCAATCCACCCGCCTCGGCCTCCCAAAGTGCTGGGATTACAGGCGTGAGCCACCGCACCTGGCCTATAATTTTTTTTTTAATTAGCTGGGCATCGTGGTCCATGCCTGTAGTTCCAGCTGCTAAGGAGTGTGAAGCAGGAAGATCCCTTGAGCCCAGGATTTTGAGGCTGCAGTGAGCTATGATCATGCCACTTCAGTCCAGCCTCAGCAATAAAGCAAGACCCCCATATCAAAAAAAAAAAAGAAAGGCCAGCCCTATTCCCATGATCAGGCGCTTCATGAAATTGGGAAATCTGTATGAATAAAAGGGAATAATCACTGCCTAAATCAGCGTTTTGGAAGATGAATGGTATAGTCTTCTACATGGCACCTGAGTTTCCTGAGGCTGTTTCCTTCAACATGTCCGTGCCCAAGTAAGACGCAGGGATACGGATGGATGCAGCCTTTGTTTAATAAGCCTTCTATTTGACATGCTGCTTGGAGAAAGAGATAGGAGATGACCCTTTACCACCCGTCTTGGTAGTCTTATAATCACCCCTGAAGTATGGTAGACAGAGAAAAAGCCTTCTTGTCACCCCCTGTAAAAGGCACGAGCATTGCTTCTTATGCAATCCAATCTGTTGCGTTCTTTGGTTTCAATATGGCCCAGAAAATGTCTGAGACAACCAATCCACACCCAAAAACCACAGATACTGTGGTTTTGCAGAAGTACCTATGGTTGGGTCCATTTGCTCCTGGAAATGTGTAAGGTCTTGGAGAAACCAAACTGACCATTCCAAAGTGGAACTGGAAAAGCAGTCCTGAAAATTTCATGTAACTAACTTACACCTTCTCTTCAACTTCTGTCTCCTCCTACCAAGTCAGCTCAAAAGCCCTTTGGAGGATTCAAATGTGTCCTTTCTTGTTGAGAAGCTACCCTCTCTAGACCCATGAAAGGCTGCAGATTCTCTCAGCCTAAACTCACATGTCAGTCTCCCTCCAGAGTCCAGGGCTGCCAGGGCTGAATTTTAAAAAGAGACTCACCCCATCCTTTCCTAATGACAGCTGCCTGTCTTTAGCTTGCTCTGAAACAAGTACTAAGGCTGTTTCAGGGACACCAGTGGTGGCAGCCCCTAGCTTACACTTGCTTAGTCACTCCAGAGCCCAGAGAACCTTTGTCCTTCCCACATGCTTGGCATTTCACAAAGCTATCTCCCTTAGGACCACTCAGCTATAACATTTTCCCAGCATGTCTTCTCCTTGTCAACATGACACAGGACTGGCAGCCCTTCAAAGTGAGAGAAAGACACTAGAGCAGGCAGGCATGCATGCACACACACAAGGAGGAGGGAGAAGAGAAAGACCTCACTAAAGGGGCAGCACTGATTTTAGCTTAAACGTAAAAGTGCCCCTAAGTAGCAAAAGCTTCGCAGTGGACATCTTATTTTGGTAAGAAGCTATGGGAGGGTTCAGTTTTTTCATGCACTCTTCCCAAAAGCCCTTAACACATTCTTTAGACAGGACTCCATTTTGGTGTGGCCAAAATGCAGCCACTTCTAGGGACTAAAGTCTCCACTGGCCTTAATGTTGCCTACCAAAGATGCCATCCCCTGCTGGCCCTTTTAATGCCAGCACCTGTGCCTCATCTGGCATGGATGGAGCTGGCAATGCCAAAGGGCTCTTGACTATGTGAATGCACTGAACTTGGGTCTCCATTGGACAGGTCCTGCTATGGTGTGCTTCTCTGCCTTTGCAAATTGTTCTCTTTGCCTAGAAGGCACCCTTGCCCTTTCTCTACTTGTTTACCAGAAAACTTCACCTACTTAAAATTTGGCTCAAGTTGTTCCTCATCTGGGACTCCCTAGACACCACTAGCTGCACCCATCGCAACGTGCCTAGGCCTCCATATTGCAAACGTCACACTGTCTCGCATTTGTCTTTTGATGTCTCCATCCAGCTAAAAGTTTGTGTAGACCTTAAAGGCATAAAAATGGCTTTTCATGTCTGTATCCCTAGCACCTAGCACAGCTCCTGCCATATAGAAATCTATAAGAAGCACAAATGCCATGAAAAGCTAGGGAAATGGTTGGTACTGAAAGATTCTTCCTTTTCTTGCCACTTTCATTTAACAGAAATAAATTTCAGTACATGCTTGAAAATACTGCTTCACTTTCCTACTGGAGAACTACTCATCCTCCATGCAAAGTGGGCCATCCATGGCAGTAACCCTAACCTCCTCCCCTGATTGTCAGGCTAGGCGTATGACCCAGGCTGACCAGTTAGAGCATTCCATTTCCAAGACCACAGTAACAGGTTCAAGGATGAGCATATCACACAAAGAAGTCCAATCAAAGCCTTCTCTGAAATGTGATATCATATGAATGCAGAGAAAATGATCTCTCCTCCTAGATTGTAAATTATCATATAGATTTAGAGCTGCTAGTTGCCTCCTTTCTTCCTCACCAAAATTAAGCCAAAACACAAGGAAAGCACACATAAAGATGTAGCGAGACACACAGGCAGAGCCCTAATATGTTGTTTTGATACCTAGATCCAGCTGTGCCTGAAAGCAGATCCATCTCGTCCTTCCTAGTTATTAGGATTTAGAACCAGGTCAATTTCCATCTGTCTCATCGTTTTTTCACCTCTTAAGCTACTTGGAGTCAAACTTTTAACATTTAAAACCAAAAGGGGCTTAATATACGTCTTTTTTACTCAATTATAAAGTGAGAGTTTTTCCTGTACCCATGAAACTCTTGCTTAATTACTGTATTTCAAACACTAAAAATTGTTTGGGGAAAGCCCACTAGCCTTAAATGATCTCAACTATTGCTAGTATTTGGTGCTGTGATGCAATCTGACATAAATCTGACATGATCTATTTAAAAGAGGACAAAACATTTTAACATAGATTTAGTAATTATTCTCAGAGGAATTGAAACTGTTTATTATCATAATTGAAACATTTAAAGATCACTTTCGGAAGCAATACCCTGGCAAAAATAATACTGCTTTTGGAAGGAAACATAGAAGATTATCTTCCTGACCTTGGAGTAGGGAAAGAGTTCTTAAATAGAATTCTGAAAGCCCTAACATTAAAGAGAAGAAAATCAATAAATTGGACCATGTTAAATTAAGAACTTTCATTCAAAGATATTATAAGACAGTGAAAACATAAGCTACAGAGTAGGAGATGATATTTCTAATAGTTATCTATCAAAGGACTTGTATCCAAAATATATAAAGAACTTCTACAAAGCAATAAGGAAAGTGAAGAAATTCAATAGAAAAGAAGTAGATAAAAGAGAATATCAAATGGTCAATTTGATGTTAAAAGGTTCCCAGCATTACTAATTATCAGAGAAATTCAGATTAAAACCACAATGAGACACCACCACAAATCCAACAGAATGGCTAAAATGAACACAAGAGTAGTACCAGGTTAAACCTGGCACTATCTTGTTGGTAGAAGCATAAACTGGCACACCACTTTGAGAAATGGTTTCAGATATTTGTTGACACTGAAATTCTTCATAAAGGGTGCTGGTAAGGTTCTGTATCTTGATGGGTGTTGGGTGTAAGGGTGTGTTTACTCTGTGTCAATTCATTGAGCTGTATTTATGTTTATGCACTTTTCTGAATATGTGTTTGACTTCAGTGCTATCAGGATCGACAGCAGTGTTCAAGGTCTGGGATCTCCAGCAACAGCAGTGCAAGCCTGGTCAGCAGCACCCTCATGACATGAAGTTGGGGAGCTGTGCCAGGGTCGAGCTCTGTTCTGTCTCCTGGTTCTCCTGTCCCTCATTACCCCTTACATTAGCCAGAGTCTATTTCTGTTCCTTGCAACTCAGAACCCTAACTGGCACAACTCTGCATAATTTTTACATAAATAATTAACTTAAGATTATAAGTTGATATTTGATTAAAAGTTTATACATCCAAAGTTATCAAATTATTTCTTTTGCCATTTTTCTGACTGAGAAATGGGGTAGCTTATATCTATCTTTTATCCGGGCATAAACACAATAACATACAGTTCATGCTTCTTCAAGTTTCTACTCAAAGGCCACTGGTGTAGTGGTTAGGTACTTGTACTCTGATGCTAAACAGACTGGGGTTGGATTCCCAGCTCCAGTGTTTGCTGGCTGTGTGATCTTGGACAAGCTCCCCAACTTCTGTGTGTCTCAGTCTCCTCAGTTGTAAAATAGAGATAATACCTTCTTCATAAATGTATTATGACAAAACACATGTAAGACATTTTAAATATTAGCTATTATTATAATTATTAACATGAAAGAGACTCAGGCTCTGTGATTTCTTGAGTAGCATACCCTGCCCAGGCCTGAGGCAGCTGGAAACAGAACAGAAGGAGTTTCTAGAAACAAATGAGAGTATTTCCCATTTGGGCTGGACCTATGTCTCTTTTTTCTATAGGGTTTTGGGGAACAGGTGGTATTTTGTTACATGAGTAAGTTCTTTAGTGGTGATTTGAGAGATTTTGGTGCAGCCATCACCTGAGCAGTATACACTGAACCCAATTTGTAGTCTTTTATCCCTCATACCCCTCCCACCCTGTCCCCCTAAGTCTCCAAAGTCCATTATATCATTCTTATGCCTTTGCATCTTCATAGCTTAGCTCCCACTTATAAGTGAGAACATATAATGTTTGGTTTTCCATTACTGAGTTACTTCACTTAGAATAATAGTCTCCAGTTTCATTCAGGTTGCTATGAATGCCATTAATTCATTCCTTTTTATGGCTGAGTAATAGTCCATCATATATATATATATAACAGTTTCTGTATCCGCTTGTTGATTTGATTGATGGGCATTTGGGCTGGTTCCATAGTTTTGCAATTGCAAAATGTGCTGCTATAAACATACATGTGCAAGGATGTTTTTGTGTAATGACTTCCTTTCCTCTGGGTTGAGATCCAGTAGTGGGATTGCTGGATCAAATGGTAGTTCTACTTTTAGTTCTTTAAGGAATCTCCACACTGTTTTCCATAGTGGTTGTGCTAGTTTACATTCCCACCAGCAGTGAAGAAGTGTTTCCTTTTCACCACATCCATGTCAACATCTACTATTTTTTGATTTTTTGATTATGGCCATTCTTGAAGGAGCAAAGTGGTATTTCATTGTGGTTTTGATTTGCATTTCCCTGATCATTAGTGATGCTGAGCATTTTTTCATACATTTGTGGCTATTTGTATATCTTCTTTTGGGAATTGTCTGTTCATGTCCTTAGCCTACTTTTTGATGGGATTGTTTGTTTTTCTCTGCTAATTTGTTTGAGTTCCTTGTAGATTCTGAATATTCGTCGTTTGTCAGGTGTATAGATTGTGAACATTTTCCCCCACTCTGTGGGATGTCTGTTTACTCTGCTGACTGTTCCTTTTGATGTGCAGAAGCTCTTTAGTTCCACCTATTTATCTTTGTTTTTGTTGCATTTGCTTTTAGGTTCTTGGACACGAAGTCTTTGCCTAAGTCAGTGTCTAGAAGAGTTTTTCCAATGGTATCTTCAAGAATTTTTATAGTTTCAGGTCTTAGATTTAAGTCCTTGATTGATCTTGAGTTGATTTTTGTATAAGGTGAGAGATGAAGATCCAGTTTCATTCTCCTACCCATGTCTTGGATGGAAGCAATAAAGACCCTGAATGGTCATGACCTTCCTCCGAACACCCACCACGACCCATCCTCCCATACTCCACCTCCTGTTCACATTGCTGCAGCCAACCCCCTGGCCGTGTTCACCATGTCTGATGAGAATGGCCTAACAAAATCTCTGTGCTCTATTTAGGCCTCCAACTCCCAGGCCTCCCTGATGTGCCTCCCAAGGTCCTGTTTAATGGTAATTGGCAGTCAGTCTCTGGCAGCTGCAGCCACAGCTGTAAGAGTGGGACTCCAGTCCATTGGTTCAATGAATCCTCTCTTCCCTGCCCAGTCTCCATCTGACATATTGCCCATCTCAGGGGCTTCAGCTACTCCACCCCTCACCCTACTCCCAACCCCAAAAGCCTGGCCTTATGTGCCCTGCCACCAGCACTCACTTCAGACACTACCTTTGATCTGGGCTTTGCCTTTTCCTCTATTCTGTGGTTTTCAGGTGTCTCTAAGATTTCTACCCTCTCCAGGACACTCCTCATCTGCCTGCGGTGACCATGGACATTCCTCTCTTCCTGACCTTCCTCTGAGCTTTTATCCTTCTCTAAAAGAATCTTGTACATAAAAGTAACTTGAAAAGAAAAATTAAGAAAATGTTTTAAAAAATGAGCCATATATATTTATACACACACATACACACAGATGACGCTAGACAAAGGTTATTTAGGGAAGAGAACTGCCTTTGGTTAGGAAAATACCCTGCTATGCCTACCAAGTGCAAAAGATGGGCCCCAAGGGCTTAGTCTGAAAGGAGACCATCAAAGACATAGCTAGAATTCTTTTGCTTAAAAAAGCATTAGGACTTAGAGACAGATGAGAGAGAAGAGGGGAGAGAGAGGCCTGTGTCACATAGCTTAGGGTTGTCTCTTGCTGGGAACAGGGGCCAGCAGGAAATGCCCAAGAGCATTGAAGATCAAGGTGTCTATTATGTGGTAAAGTTGTGATGCTGCAATGGAAACCCCCTCCATGGCCCTAAGCCTTCACTTAGAGATAGCTGTACACCAGCCTTGTGATGATGCCACTTGGTGGGAATGAAGGAGTCACATCCAGCCAGAAGTAACAGTGAGGATAAGACCAGGCATGCACAGGTTGTCCAGGAGATCCACAAATTGAACTGACCCAGCAGAAGCAGGAATTTAAAGCCTGAGCTGACCAGTGCAAGCCATCAGAGTGGATGATGGAAATGACAGAGAAACAAGAGCTCTGACTTAGACATCTAAAGAGATGGATCTGAGTCCTGGCGTGGTCACTCATCTTGGATGAACTGTTGAGCTTAACTTGTCCTCAAGGGCCTCACCTGTAAACTATGCACCTGCAGCACCAGACAAAAGCTATGGTCCCTACCACCTACAACTTTTCAGAGCACTCATGCTGCCTTCCCACTTTTCCCTAACCATTTGAGTTCACCTTCCCTTGATTGGCTGCCTCTCCCTGCCCTTTTACAATATTGGGGAGCAAAGTTAAGATTTCTCAATGCACATCCATGGGAAGCTATGCGAAGCTATGCGTCCACCACTCCTCCCTCTTTAAGCACAGAGATGGAGAAGCCCTTCTCTTCCTGGCCTGGAGAGCAACAGTACGGAGGCACAAGCCAAGCTTAGAGTGAAGCACATGCAAGTTGAATAACTTGCTAGTCATCTCATAGGTTATTAACAAAACCAGCCCTAGACCCAGGCCTGCTCCTTGAGTTTCCACCCCCTCAACAGCATACTATTAGTTCTCTTCCTTCTGTCATTGAGCATGTGTTTAATAATTGCTAGTACTTAGGAAGAGGGAATAAGGGAGATAAAATTTGGGGGAATAAAATAATTTAAGATGAAGTGCTTGGCCTCAGAATTTGCAGTAGAATTGGAAATGCACCACTTCCCAATCTCTTCAGTAATATCTTCCTTAGCATATTGGTAGAATTTTACCAGAAAGCGATTAATCCAATAAATTCTTACTAAGTACCAACCCTATTCCACCACTATGCTATCCTATGAGAATAAAGAGGTGAACAAAGTAAGTTCCGTATGGAGTTTATAGTCTAAAGAGGAAAGACTGACCTTAAAGTAGTAATCACATCACTACAGATAATTAATTAGTTAATTACAATCGTGATGTGTTTTATGAGACTGTACAGCAAGGGAACCTAACCTAGCCTAGGGTGTCTGGAAAGCCCTCCATGAAGAAGTGACTTTAAGCAGAGACCTGCAGTGCGCTGTGAGTTGGCTAGATGGAAGAATAGGAAAGGGAATGGAGGAAAATGGTCCATGGAGAGGAAGAGGCATGAGCACAGGGCATGGCCACTTTGAAGAACTGAAAGATGACTAGCTTGGCTGGGCTATTGAGAGCCAGGAAAATGTTGGTGAGAGAGGCAGGGGCCAGATCATGCAAGGTTTGTTAAGGTTCTGGAACTTTATCCTAAGAGCAGTAGGAAGTCGTTTGAGATCTCTAACCAGCTCTCAATGAGTTACAGGCATCCACCATGTTTGTTTATTTCATCACGGAATCTAGGCCAGCCTTAGTCTGAAGCACTGCCAGATGTGCTGTTCCTGACAAGTGCCCCTGGGCTTCTCGAAAATGTCTTTGCCTTTCCCCCTCACAGTCTGTCTTTCCACCACTGAACCCAGTTACTGTGTGACAGATTGGGGATGGCAGGAAGGAAAGCTGTGGGTTCCCAAGGGAAGCCTGAGCAAGAAGCCAGCAGTATCCTTTCTTGGCCTCTCCAGAGTCCCCTTTGGGGATTGTGGAAAAGTCCAAGACCCCCTGTGTCTCCATCTTTGCATCTGGCATCTGGCATCTGAGTCTGCCTCACCTCCCTAGGATGTTGGAGGAATAATTAAATTAAAGATATGAAGTGTGACATTTCCCAGGTGCTGGGGTAACAGCTGTACATGTACATAGGAAAAAGTGCCTTGGAGAAGTACCCAAGGACAACAACACTGGGGGAGCAGGGAGGAGCTGCCTGCCGGCCAGGACCACATATACATTACTGCAGCCTCTGCCACTCCCGCAGAGATGGGTAGGAAAGGTGGCATAGCTTTCCGGAAAAGTTCATCTGGTTGTTGTTACAGTCAACAACCTATTCAGTAAACATCAATTATGTGCTGGAAACATGAAGATAAGTAAGACCTGAGGCATACCGTGAACTGGGGGTGACAGACATAAATACCAGGATTCATAAAATGTTTCTGGAAATATGGGGAGATATACATACATGACACATGTGTATACACATTATACATGAGTCAAATATACATATATAATATGTGAGTCAGATATACATACATGATACATGAGTCAATTCCAGCATTTTCAGAGAAAGCAGTGTGTGTGGAGAAATATATATATATATATATATATATATATATATATACACACTCATACATATATATACACACACACACATATATACATATATATGTATATATATAATATCAAGCAGCATTATGCAGAATAATCCCTGGAACCTGTAAATATGTTACCTTACATGGCCAAAGGGACTTCGCAGATGTGATTAAGGTTGAAGACCTTGAGATGGGAGATTATCCTGGATTATCCAGGTAGGTCCAGTCTAATCACAAGTCCTTACAAGCAGAAAACCTTTTCCAGCTTCAGTCAGCCAGAGAGAGAGCAGAGGACAAAAGAAGCAGCAGGAGAAGTCTGAAGCGTGAAATATACCTGCAGTACTGTTGCTGGCTTTGAAGGTGGGGGATGAGTGCCCTGAGCCAAGAGAAGTGTGTGGCCTCTAGAAACTGGAAAGGGATGGGAAAGAGATGCTCTCCTGGAGCTTCCAGAAAGGAGTGCATCCCAGCCGACACCCTGATTTTAGGCTGGTGAGACCTGTGTCGGACTTTTGGCCTACATAACTATAGGGTAATAAATTTATGTTGTTTTAAGCCAATCAGTATGTGGTCATTTGTAACAGCAGCAATAGAAGACTAATACAATAGAGAGAGAAATATAGATTGTGTGAGTGTGTGTGTGTGTGTGTGTGTGCTTTCATTGATTATCTTTCAATCAGGAGTTCTCAGGTACAAATCACACCATCCACTCTAGCTAGTTTAAGCAGCAAAGAAATGTATTAAAGGGTATTAGGTAGTTCAGAGACTTCCCAGGAGGGCCAGAGAGGCTGATTCTGAAAGTTAGCAGCCAGAAGTGAGCCCAGTTGCATCCCAGAAGTTCCTCCAGCAGAGCATGCCGCAGTTACTGCCCAGCACCCGTGATGCTGAAGCACAGCCATCCATAAAACCCGATGCCCTCACTGCCAGGCTGGCCAGAACATTCGTGCTCTGGCACAGCCCACACTCATACCACTCATGTCCATATAATGTTTCATGAGGGCACTTCTCATCGGTGAAACTGGGGTCTCATATCTGCACCCCCTGGTTTTCTGGAAGGGCTTTGACTGTGTGGAAATGATAGAAACATAGAAAAGGTCCTCAAATGTGGTGTGGGAACAAAATGAAAGGCCTTTAGTCGGTCCAAGCACTCTTCAGGTTGCCACAGCTTCAGTCGTGGTGACTCAGCCCGATCACTCATTGATGTTACCTTCCCAGACCCTGAGACACCCAAATCGGCCCGACATCCACTGCTTCCTAGAAGGTGCCTTAGGATTGGGGTCATAAGATTTTGAGCTGACGCTTGTGGATAGGTAGAGCAAGGATATTCCATGCAGAATGCAGGTATTCAAGTATAGGAAGTTGCAGAAGAGCTTGGCACATGGAGAGAACTGAGTGTGACTGGGGCCCAGGGAGTGATGGGGAAATCCTGGGGCACAAGGGAAGGGGTAGTTAGAGGCGGACCATAAAGGCTGTAATAAACTATGCCAAGAAGCTTAGAATTCATCTTATAGGCAACAGGGATCCATGGAAATGTTTTAATTAAGGAATTGACATTAGGTAATTTTTAGAAAGATAATTCTGGCAGTGAGTGGTATGACAGACACATTGGAGAGAAATAAAACGGTTAGGATTTCTAGTTACTAGGAAATGAAGGTGTTGGGAACAAAAGCAGTGGCAATGGGTATTGTGGAGAAGGGGTTGATTCAAGAACTATTTGGGAAGAAAAATTGATATGATGCTGTAACTGAATGGATATGGTTGATAGAGAAGACTCAAAATTATTAGAACATCTCAGACTTAGACAACTGGAGAGAAGCTCTTGATATTCACTAAATTAGGAAATTTAGAGGTTGGTAAATATAAGAAGAGGCTTTGGGTAAGATACAAATTTGATTTGCACCTGCGGATTTCAGATGCCTGTGGGACATACAGATGAGATGTCTTAAGAGGAAAGTGAATAAAATAGTCCAGGGCTTGGAGAACAGCTGAGCTGGAGACATCGATTTTAGGGTCATCATGGGGATGACCTAGTCTTGGGCTTGGGTAAGTATTTCTCAGGGAGAGTCTGTGGAAGAGATGAGGGGTGAGGACCCAGCACTGAACAGGTGCCATACGTAATGGCAGTGGAAGACACCACGGGCATGGGAAGTCCTGTCCCTCACCACTGAAATGGACCTGAGGTTGACTTTTTTCTTTTAATTTTACATGGCACCAAATCAGCTGGGAGGCAAAGTTAAAGCATGCCTGGCGAGTATGTGACCGAAGTTACAGCTGAATTCTTACCCTGTGTGGGCCAGTATTTCCTTCCCCTGACACAGTCAACTGGAGCAGCCAACTACTAAACACCTGCCTTGCCTGTTGTCCCAGCCCTAAGGGACGCTTCCTGCATAGGGGGCCATGGCGTCTAACACATGGCTCCACTCCAGCTTGGCAATACTGTTGGACCAAGGGTTATCATAGTCCATTCAGGCTGCTATAGCAAAATACCTTAGACTACATAATTTATAAAGAAGGGAAATGTATTGCCCAGAGTTCTAGAGGCTGGGATGTCCATGATCAAAGCTCTAGCAGATTCGGTATCTGGTGAGGGCCTGCTGCTTTTAGATGGTAACTTCCGTGTGTCCTCACCTGGCAGAAGGAGCAAATGGCCTTTCTCAGGCCTCTTTTATGAGGGCACTAATCCCGCTGGTGAAGGTGGAGCCCTTAGGACCTAATCACCTCCTAAAGGCCCCACCCCTTAACACTATCACATTGAGGATTCTGTTCCAACATATACATTTAGTGGAGGGGCCAGGCGCCGTGGCTCCTGCCTGTAATCCCAACACATTGGGAGGCCAACGCAGGTGGATCACGGGTCAGGAGTTCAAGACCAGCCTGGCCAACATGGTGAAACCCCGTCTCTACTAAAAATACAAAAATTAGCTGGACATGGTGGCGTGTGCCTGTAGCCCTAGCTACTCAGGAGGCTGAAGCAGGAGAATTGCTTGAACCTGGGAGGCAGAGGTTGCAGTGAGCTGAGATTGCGCCGCTGCACTCCCGCCTGGGTGACAGAGTGAGACTCTGTCTCAAAAAAAAAATGTATTAGTGGAGGACACCAACATGCAGACCACAGCAGTCATCAATATTTGGACTGGCCAGCAACATATGGTCTATAAAGTCTGGCTTAAAACACAGTTGGCCTGTAGGAGAGTTGGAGTAGACAACACTGGGCAACTTGGCTTTTGGCATTTGGAGCCAGTAAGAACACAATGACCAGGTACAACGTGAAGCCAATAGGCCCCAGAAACTATGAGCCTGCAGAGGAATTGCTTAGGAAGAAAAATGGAGCAAATATCAGAAAGAAGCAGAGGTGCCACAGCAAGACATCACGTAGTCATGGGAGAGAAGGAAGAGCCTGTAGTTTGACAGATTTTTGGTTATAATCTTCATGCAACACTGCTATATCCACCCCACATTCATTTTTTCTTGGACAACTCAAATACAAACTGGTAAAATACCCACAGAGGACACTCAGTTTGCTGAAGCAATGCATATGTGTGTTAAATGTGCCCCCACTATAATTGTCCACATTCCTAATTCTTGCAGCAGAATCTTTTCCATAGTTAATACAGAGATCAGGCCGGGCATGGTGGCTCACGCTTGTAATCCCAGCACTTTGGGAGGCCGAGGCAGGTGGATCACCTGAAGTCAGGAGTTTGAGACCAGCCTGACCAACATGGTGAAATCCTATCTCTACTAAAAATACAAAAATTAGCTGGGTGTGGTGGCGGGTGCCTGTAATCCAAGCTACTCAGGAGGCAGAGGCAAGAGAACGGCTTGAACCTGGGAGGCAGAAGTTGCAGTGAGCCAAGATCAAGCCACTGCACTCCAGACTGGGCAACAGCATGAGACTCCATCTCAAAAAAAAAAAAAAAAAAAATCAGAGATCAATGCAAAGGATGACCCTCTCCATAAGAACCCAAATTCTAAATTAATGGAGCCTGAATGAAAGAGGTTTTACAATCATATCAGAGGCACAGGGATAATGTCTGTAAATAGCTATTGGCAATTTCATTAATCGGGATCAAGGTCTGGCCTGCACTTCTCATGTCGAGTTCAATCAGTTTGTGAAATAGGATCTCCTCCACTTATAATAAGCCTCTACTGGTTATTAGTCAGCAGCAGCGTGCTTGAGTTTCCCAGGAATGTCTGAAATGCAAAGTTTTACTTTTCCCAAGGGGACTCAGTCTCAGTGACCTTTTCCTGGAATGACAGCTCCCACCAAAGCATAGGGACCCTCTTGGGCTAGGCCAGTGATCATCTTTCATAAGAGAGGATAAATAAGCAGGTCTCTGAGAAATTGACTTATAACAGTTAGTGCCAATTTATGGAGATTAATCCGAAATCAAAGGCTAAAGCACAGAAGAAATGCTTCCAAAATGCTGGGGATGGAGGAATAAAACTCATACCTCCCTAGGAAGCTATTAAATCAGACATTGGCAAAATGTGCCTGCTGTGTTCAGAGGGGACAGGATGTAACCTATAGTGTATGTGATTCTATAAGTATAATTGTATTTAATAACTGTGTGTACAATTTAGCCAGTTATGTTCAGGGACAGGTTTTAAGTTCACCTCATTAAACCTAGACATCTAAATAAGTCAGCATGAGATCCCTGACATGTATTCGCCATGGACAGATCTTTAAAAAAAAAAAAAATCTCTGTTGGCATAAAAATAGATATACAGAGATACACTGTATTTAAAAGTATATTTCACACACATAATGGCCCACAGATAGTCCTCAGTAGTTAAGACATATGCCAGAACTGAACACTTAGAATCTGTATGCGGGTAGAAATAGAATACCTTGTATTTACAACTTATCTTACACTTTTCGAAGAATTTTCATAATTTTAGAAATTTTTAAATCACACATATAGTAGATAAGTTCTGCAGATGTCATTATCCAATTTCACTGATGAAGTACAAAGATATAAAATTAAAGCACAGGCCAGGCACAGTGGCTCACACCTATAATCCCAGAACTCTGGGAGGCTGAGGCAGGTGGATCACTTGAGGTCAAGAGTTGGCGACCAGCCTGGCCAACACGGCAAAACCCTGTCTCTGCTAAAAGTACAAAAATTAGCTGGGCCTGGTGGTGGGCGCCTGTAATCCCAGCTACTCAGGAGTGTGAGGCACGAGAATCACTTGAACCTGGGAGACAGAGGTTGCAGTGAGCCAAAATTGTGCCACCGCACTCCAACCTGGGCGACAGAGCGAGACTCTGTCTCAAAAAAATAAAAAGTGAAATAAAACTGAAGCATAAAAATGCAGACATGCATTTTTCTCAGTTCACAGTAGTCTTTACCTGGTTGCCAATAATCAGAAACCTCCTTCCCCGACTCACAGTCCTAAGCATTTACACATTCCATTCAGGTTCCCCTGGACCAGAGCACCCAGGGTGAAGAAGGCCTATATCAAGCAGAACACCAGTAAAAAGATTTCCCCAAACAATGATTATCATGTTGGGGGACAAATCCCTGATTAGAAGCTGGAGTTGATATCTTCCAATTTTCAAACTGCAAGAATTTCCTGAAGAAGTAAGGAAGTCTCTGGGAGCTAGCTTGGAAATGCAAGGGTGTGCTGTGAAAGGCATATTATAAAATGAAGGCCACATGAGCTGTGTCTAAGTGGAATAAGCCTGAGACCTTCTTTTCTACATTTGGAGAGCAGTTCTTTATTGGGCCCCTCTGTGTACCCCCACAACACGGGGCTAGATATCACAATAGGAGGGAGACGCTCAAAGTGCAACAAGCTGTGGTCCTTGCCCTCGGGGGATGTTCAAACTGAGGAAATGAGTCCATAAGTAACTGGAAAACAGTAGCAATTGCCAGAGACAGCAACTTCAGATCCCTCGGGCATGGAGGACTGCCTGGACCGGGTCTGCAGGGACTGGCTGGAGGAAGCAGGGGCAGAACCCGGAACTGAGCCGAGACACGTGGAGCAGTTGTACAAGGGGATGCCAGGGAGTTTCCTCAGCCAGTTGGGGTCCTCTACTATACTATGTGGGTGAAAACGAGAGCTCCACTATCAATGGAGGCCACAGCCACAGACCTGGGCACCCCCCAGCAGGAAAGTTCTTTGAGGAGAAGCAATGCTGTGCCCTAACTTTTGCGAACAGGGTGGAAGAATGCTCTGAGTCCCCTGAGCTGAATTGACCCAACCAAGTGAAAAGACACCATACCGCTGCATTTTCCATAGTTCCTCCCACTGTAAAGCCCACAGCTGCCAGACTGCGGTGAACAAGGACCAGAGGGGTCAGAGGAAAGCCTGGCTGGAGAGTAGAGGACGTGGGCCTTGCTGGGACAGATCACTCTCTATTAAGCAATGCTGGGTGGAAGATGCAAAGAAAGACAACTCAAGTGTGGTCCAGGAACAGACAGCAGCAGCATAACCTGGTAAATTGTTAGAAGTTCACGTTCTGGCTGGGCATGGTAGCCCCAGCTTGTAATTTCAGCACTTTCGGAGGCAGAAGCAGGAGGATCATTTGAGGCCAGGAGTTTCAGACCAGTCTGAGAAAAATAGCAAGACTGTGTCTGTACAAAAAAAAAAAATTAAATTAGCTGGGTGCAGTGACACACACCTGTAGTCCCAGCTACTTGGGAGGCTGAGAGAGAAGGATCACTTGAGCCCAGAAGTTTGGGGCTGAAGTAAGCTATAATCATTGCCACTGCACTCCAGCCTGAGAGAGAGAATCTGTTTCCTGAAAAAAAAAAAAAAAAAAAGAAGAAGAAGAAAATTCAGATTCCTCAAGCTGACTAAATCAGAAATTTTATGGCTGAGGCCCAGCAATCAAGTCTCTTCAGGTAATTCTGATCCACCCTAAAGCTTGAGAACTTTTACCCTATAGCATACTACATTAAATGATGGTCAGTTCTTTGGGCTGGGAAAGAACTGGCAGAAGCTAGCACAGGGAAGAATTGGTGCTCTGCACCCCTGATTTGCCTGCAAACCAGCATGAGATGATGGTCACCTGGTACCCAGAGTGACCCCAAGGCACCTCAGAACCTAGTAGGCTATTCATCCAGAAGATGCCAGGTTTAGGGTTTTGCAAAGTCTTGAAGAAAGATCCTTAAGAGAGCCCTTCTGGGATCAACTACAGAGGTTTTGAGGACCTGTAGAAAAAAAATATGCCCTGGATCCTCCTCCAAACCACTCTGCCAATCTGAATCCTGGATTGATCCAACCAGTAATTTTTGCAGCCTCCCTACATCAGATGATTCATCTTGCTCATGTAAATCCAAAACCAGGAAGCCTTGAATGGAAGACACATACATTCTTCCTAACCTCAGTGGAGTACTCAACATCATTTTTATACATACCCATTCATTCAACAAACATGTTTTCGATGCTTAGAATGTGTCCAGCAATTAATGATTCCTATTCCCATTCCTAGTAGGTTCTATACATAATTCACCTCATCAACATAATTTGTTTGTTTATTCAACAGTTCTTTTGAGCATCTACTCTGCACTAGGTACTGTGCAACACACTAGGGAGATGGAAATATCCAGGACCAGTGCCTGGTTGTGCAGGCCATGCACAGAGAAGGGATCCCAGCCAAAGAAAGGAAAGAGATGAAATTCACTCACCAGTCCTTGAATCTGGCCCAAGGCACTGTTTGCCTGTGATTTTTTTTTTTCTTTAATTTCACAGAAGAGGAACATGGCAAGCAGATAGCACTTTTGTGCAAATTAGGAAAAGGTGCCCCTTCTTCTGAGTTGCCTTCATCCAGAGAAGTTCCTTTTTCTAATTCACACTTAGAGCTAAGGGAAATCTGCTGTGGCCCACTAAGGTCTGTGACCTCATAGAGATGGCATTCAAGAAGTCGGATCAGATAGACAAATCACTACACTGAAATGTGACCGGCGCTGTAAAAGAGGTGTGCATTGGAGTATGCTCTTGGGGCACGGAGAAGAGAGGAACTCATTATGCCACTGAGATTTTGTTTTTGTAATTTCATGGAGGAGGAGCATCTAAATTATTTGGAAGCTTTCCTGATTCCCTTAATCCCCCAAACATGCTTTTGACCTTCATTCTTGGCAGCAGGCCCTGCCAGCTCCTTTATGGCAGTAAGCAGGGTCAGCAGATTCTAATTTTCTCCCCTCCAATGCCCCTCTGCATCCCACCACCCTTCGCTCCTTCTCTGTTTCTGTTGTTGATGGACCCTGTCAGTTTCCATTCTCTCTCACACATGTGGCATCATTCCTGGCTCTGCGCCCTGAATCGATAAAGCCATTCATACTTCCTGTTTCCTGATACATTCCCCCACGTCCCTACTGATTTTCTGTGAAACTACTACTGCGTCCCTCTCCTTTCCCTCACTGTCAAACTTCTTCACACTTTTTCCCCAATTTTCTCATTCTTTCTTCAGGCCCTAACAAAAATAATGGAGAACACTTTTCTGTCTGCCTGGTATTATTCCAAGTGCTTACATATTATATACTAACTCATTTAAACAATATTGCCTGGTAAACACTATCATTGGCATCCTCATTTTTCAGTAGAGGAAACTGAGCACAGAGTGGTTAAGTTATTAGCCCAAGATCACACAGCTGGCAGGTGATAGATTAGGGTTCTGATGCAAGCACTCTGGCTCTGGAGTCTGCACGCTTCATCATTAGAACAGCTGCAGAAAACATACTTGGGAAGCCTGCCCAACCCCTATTCCTTTCTTGGAAATTGCTAACCTGCCCAAGCTGATAAGAGTACAGTGGACATGTCCAGTGGTAGATTGGACTCACCCAATCAGATTCTCATTGTAGAAAACAGGGAGTGGCTTTACTTGCTGACGTCCAGTTTCAATCCCAATGTATTCTGCTCTTGGATAACGAGCAGACTGTGGTATCTCTAAAATAACCAGCTGTCCTCTTTTGAGTGGTTTCTGTCCCTGCTATCCAACAATGCCTGTTTAAGTCATATCCTTCCAACTCTCCTGAAGCTGATCTTTTAAAGACTGCTGATCATCCCCTCTAATAATCTTTCTGCAGCATTCTACACAGGTGACCACTTGCCCATGCCCTCTCCTCTGTTTCTGCCCCTGTACTATACTAGGTACCCCACTGCCTGAGATTCCCTTCACTGCTTTCTTCGCTAGGCCAGCTACCTGTCATCTTCTGCCACCTGGCTCAGGAAAGCGTCCATGGCTCCCTAAGGCTGGACATAACCGACCCCTCCATGCTCCCATAGCCCTCTCTGTAAATGCATGCCATTACACGCCTTATGCAAAACAGATATGGCTGGATATTACATACTCCTGTATGTAAAAGTAGCAAGCTACAGAATAGTATGGATAGTATGACCCCTTTTATGCAAAACTATATATGTGCATATAGAAGGATAAGTAGGTCACGCCACTCACCTGCCTAAATCCTCCAATGAATGTCCAATTGTACTTAACAAAACACAAAGGCCAGACCCAGCCTGCAGAGCCCTGTAGAATAGGGCCCCACCCACTTCTCTGACTCCTCCTCTGTTTCCGCTTCACTCACTCCATCCACATTGAACCTTTTTCCTGTTTCTTGAAAACACCTAGTGTCTACGGTCATACCACCCTGAACACGCCCGATCTCTTCTGATCTCGTGAAAACACCTAGTTTGTTCCCACCTCACAAACCATTTGTGTCCCCAGATGTTTGTCTGGCGGGCATTGCCTGTCATTGAACATTCAGCTCGAGGCCCCAACAATCCAGTCCACACAGTCCCACCCCTGTCATTCTCTTTCATGACATTCTGTTTTAATTTCTTTAGGAACTTATCACACTCTGAAAGTATTAATAACTTTTCCGTTTATTTGGTTTTTTGTTTATCTATCACCTGCAGTTAGCCAAACTGCAGGGTTTAGGAAGTAATCCTTCAGGTTACTGAGTCTGCCCAATACTTGTGATACCAACTGCAAGTTGAAGGATTCCCAAAACCACTCTCAGATTCTATAACTTACTAGAAAGAGTCACAGAACTCACTGAAATCAATTATACTCATTGTCACGTTTATTCCAGGGGAGGGATACAAGCTAGAACAGCCAAGGGAATGGACACACAGGGAGAGTATGGGCAGAGCCCACCCTGGAGCTTCTGGCCATTCCTTTCCCATGGAGTCATGGCTGGTGTTGCCCCTCCCAGCCACAATATGTAACATCACACGTGGAGTACTGCTGCGCAAGGAAACCCACCAAAGCTTTGGTGTCCAGCGTTTTTATGGGGGCTTCTTTCTGTGGGCACGATCGACCGAGTCATTGTCCACATGGCAGAACTCAACCCACAGCTCCCCCACCCCACTCTCCCAGGAGTGAAGCTGATATCACATGGCCTGAGCAGCCCACCCTGATCACCCTGGTAAGCAAAACTACCAGATGGGGTCTGGGGGGCCTGCGACAAATAACAAAAACACTCCTAACACCAGGGAAATGCCAAGGATCTACAGGCTACCTCCAAGGAGCCAAAACAAAGCCCAGACCTTTTTTTGGGTAAAGCCAAATTCCTTACCACACATTTATGTACTGTCCTACTAAAACATAAACTTCTGGGGTACAGAAAATAGACTGGCTGTCTTGTTCTGTCTGTGGCCCTAGCAGTACAGACAAATGTACATATATATACATATATACACACACACACGCACACACACACGCACATGCACACACATGCATGCATACATACGCACATACACATGCACATAGACATATATACATACATATACACACGTACACATACATACACACACACACAAATACACACACACTGAGTTCTATTTTACCTTACCAATTTGAGGTAAATATCAAGTTACATTTCACTTTTTAAAATAAATTGTATTGGGTATATTTAAAGTATACAATGTTATGAAATATATGTAAATGATTTTTTAAAATTAATATAGGGAAGCAAATTAATATATTCTTCAGTTCACATAGTTATCCATATGTGTGTGACGAGAGCAGCTAGAACCTACTCACCTAGCAAGAATCCCAAAAAACATACAATTTTGTTACCAACAGTTCTCATGCTGTAAATCAAATCTCTAGACTTGTTCATCCCAGATCTTCTACTTTGTGTCTTCTGACTTCCATCTCCCCATTTACTCTCCCCACATATCCCAGTAACCCAGTAACTACTGCTTTATTATCTATCTGCATATAAATATATATATATAATATATATTTAGATTTCACATACAAATGAGATCATACAATATTTTTGTTTCTGTATCTGGCCTATTTCATTTACTATAAAGTCCTTCAGGCTCTTCCAGGTTATAGCAAGTAGCAGTATCTTATTACTTTTTAGGACTGAATAATAGTCTACTGTGTGTATATACCACAGTTCTTTTATTCATTCATTCACTGACAGGCACTTTGGTTTTTTCCATGTCTGTGGCTATTGTGAATAACGCTACAGTGAACAAAAGAGTGCAGATATCTTTATGAGGTGTTGATTTCATCTCTTTTGGATATTTACCCAGAAGAGGGTTGCTGGGTCATATGGTAGTTCTATTTTTAATTTCTTTATGAAATTCCATACTGTTTCCCATAACGGCTGCACCAATCTACATTCCCCCCAACAGTGTATATGAGTCCCTTTTCTCCACACCCTCACCAAATTTATTATTGTTTCACTTTTTGATAACAGCCATCCCAATAGATGTGAGGTGATACAGTGGTTTTGATTTGCATTTCCCTGAAAGTTAATGATGTTGACCACCTTTTTATATGTGTGTTGGCCATTTTCATGTCTTCTTTGAAGAAATGTCTATCCAGGTTTTTTTGTCATTTTTTAATCAGGTTATTTGTTTTTGTACTATTAGGCTGTATGAGCTCTTTATAAATTGTAGATATTAACCCTTTATCAGATACATGTTTTGCAAATATTTTGTCCTAATCTGTATGCTGTTATTTCATTTTGTTGATTCTGTCCTTAGCTGTGCAGAAGATTTTTAGTTTGATGTTGTTCCATTCATTTATTTTTGCTTTTGTGGCCTAAGCTTTCGGTGTAATATCCAAAAAATCATTGCCATGGCTGATGTCCAGATTTTCCAGGATTTTCTTTTCTTCTAGGAGTTTTATAGTTTCTAGTCTTACAGTTAGGTATTTTCCACATTTTGAGCTGATTTTTGTGTATAAGATAAAAGTCCTAATTACATTCACTTGCATGTGTCAATCCAGTTTTCCCAGCACCATTTATTAAAGAGATTATTTTCCCCATTGTGCTCTCTTGGGGCCCCTGTCAAAAATTAGTTGACTGTATATGTTTGGGTTTGTTTCTGGGCTCTCTATTCTGTTCCACTGGTCTACGTGGTCTGTACCAGTATCATACTGGTTTGATTACTATGGCTTTGTAATATAGTAAAAAATAAATGGCTTTAAACTCTCACTTCCTCAGTCTTAGCAATTCATCCTTCTTCCCAGGTGACTCCCTTCAAAAGTCCCAAAGGTAGGTTCTTACTGAGTGGTACTATTTTCCTGCCTAAGAAAGAGGCAAATGAAAATGGAAAGTTTGGTGAATGTGCCAAATGTCCAATCCTGCAGCTATAGCTTCTGTCACCATTGCTCAATGCCTTTGCACTGGGAGGACGTCCATGAATCCTTTCTCAGGGCCTGCACACTGCAGGAGGCACTCAGTAGCCAAATCCCTGCTCACCACAAGAAGCACAGACATAACCCAGGCTGACAGCTATTTTCATGCTGGCTGCAGTTTCTCTGGGATGGAAAGGAGGTGATAAGTCTTTCTCAGAGTTCTGTTCAGCTGCATGTACTTCATGCTAAGCAGACCTGGGCTCCAATGTCAAAGCTCTTTGGACACAATATTTCTAGTGTACACTCACATACAACCTTTGCCCAACATGTGATTATAGTCCAGGGAACAGGGGTAGTGAGGGTTCCAGCCCTTCCTGAATGCCATCTGTGGGTCTGGCCAGGACACCTCTCTTCCTTCTTCTTTCTCCACCACCTGGGCTTCCGTCAGGCTCTTAGACCTGTACTAATAACCTTGGACTTCAAGTGAAAGGAGTGTTGGTCCCCTTTTTCTGCAAGGCTCTTTGACTTCTTTGTAAATTATTGGAGGCAAAAGGACACTGGGGGAGTTCACCATTTAATTTCACTAGCCCCAGTGTCTAAGCTTTAGGGTCCTTTGAAACCAAAACATGTTCTATTATGCTTTTCTCCTACAACAAAGGACAGGTGAACACTAGCCTTCTATCCATTATCTAAAAGGAGATGTGCAAGTTGCTCTTCTCAGAAAAAGCAGAACTACTCCTATGTGGTTTGAAAGAAAAACCACTAGCCATTTTTAAATAACTGTAAGTGCCAAAAATATCCATGCATGTATACACACAGAAAGGACTGTCAGAAAGAATGATGGCAAAAATATTAGCATAAGTTATTTCTGGGAGGTAGGATCCCAAGTGATGTGTGCTTTCTTAATTATACCTTCTCTACCGTTTGAAGATTTTACCATAAATATTTGGCACTTTATAGTAAAAATAAAACATTTTTGATATTAAAGAAAAAGCTGCAAGGATCTACCAGGGTGGGCAGATGGTTGAATCATCAGAAGCTTCCATTCATGGCACTATTACGTCCTTGCTTGGTTGAGACCCCCATTTTGCTTTGTTTATGTATTGATTTCTTTTTATCTCCATTTCCCACTCCTGTTCTCCCCAACAGGAACTTCGTTAACACATTTGACATATTATCTTTATATCAGGATATACTCTTATAAAGTACGTAGTGCTGTTTTGTGTGAATACATATTTTTATTTACATAAATGTTTTCACATATCTATTTCTCCTAACAGACTATAACTCCTCCCCCCTCCCCCCAGAAAAGATGAGAGCTTATTTATATTTGTAGTTCCATAACAAGTATGTAGCCTGACACAGAGGGATGGCACAAGAAGTATTTTTTGGACTGAACTGAATTTGTTCTACAGGTTAAGCATCCCATAATCCAAACATCAGAAATCCAAATGCTCCAAAATCCATAACTTTTTGATCACCAGCACGATGCTCAAAGGAAATACTCATGAGAGCATTTCAGATTTCAGATTTTTGTATTTGGTCTGATCAACTGGTAAATATAATGCAGATATTCCAAACTCCAAAGAAAACTCAAAATCTGCAACACTTCTGGCCCCAAGCATTTCAGATAAGGGATACTCAACCTGCAGCACTTTTTCTTAAAATCTCACATTTTCTAAGCTTCAGTGACACTTCATCCTCCCGCTGCCTCAGTCTTCACAAGCCCCTCCCCTTTCTTGTTCTTCACTATAAGTCTCTCTTCTGCCCTCACGCTGCCTGACCCGCCACATCATCTCATCTAATGCTCTCCCGGTGCTTTCATTACCATTTTGGCAAAGGTGTTGCTATGGTTGAATGTTTGTCCCCTCAAAGCTCATGTTGAGATTGAAATGCAGTACTAAGAGCTGGGGCCTTTAAGAGGTGATAAGGCCATGAGGGGTCCGTCCTCATGAGTAGGATTCATGGTGTTATCCAAAGGTGAATTTGGTCCCCTTTTGTCTCTTTACACCTCTGCCATGCGAAGGTGAAGACTTCCTCCCCTCCAGAGGGCACAGTGTTCAAGGTGCTATCTTGGAATCGGAATCACCAATCCTGCCTGCACCTTCATATTAGACTTCCCAGTCCCTAGAACTATGAGCTATTAAATGTCTGTTCCTTATAAATTACTCAGTCTGTAGTATTCTGCTATAGCAATACAAAATAGACTAAGCCAGTGTTTTCCAAATCTATATCTCTAGACCTAACTTGTTTTCCAAGCTATAGGCTTACATCTCCATCTAACAGCTGAAAGTCCCATAGGCACCTCAAACCCATCATAAAACAGCACCTTACCCACCTCCCCAACCCAAAGCTTGTACTTTCTCCTTTGCCTCTTCTCACTGGAATTGTATTTGCATTCTTTGGGTTCTTCACTCTCACCCTTAATGAAATTCCTCCCTTCTCCATCACTGCTTTATATACAGGATAACTCACTAGATTCTGTCATTTCTACCCAATGTACAACACTGCTAATTCACAGCCAGGGGCTTTGCTTGGTGCTGAGAATATTGGGGTGAGCAAGACAGACAAGTTTCTTATTCTCAGGAGACAGACAATAGGTGACAGATAAGTTTCTGTGTTGCAGAGTGTGAGCAATGTCATGAAGGGGGTAAGCAAGGTGATGTGGGATAGCTGGGAGCATGAGGATGAGCAGAAAAAGCATCTTTATAGGACGAGAAGGGAGTCTGTTATAAAAAGACCCAGGCAGAGAGCAAATAATCCAGGTCCATGGGTCAGGAGATGCAAAGGCCATATATAGAGAAAAAGCTTCCCATGTTCAAGGACCAGCGATGAAACCTTTGTATATAGAGCATATTGAGAAGGGAATGATCATAACTAGGTGAGGATGAAGCGGGGCAGAGGCCATACTGTGGACAGTCTTGGAGGCCATTCAAAGCCTTTGGATTTTATTCTAAGTGTGATGGGAAATCAAAGAAGAACATTTAAGCAGAGGAAGGATCTGACCTGATTTATGCTTTTGTAAGTTCATTTTCACTGATGCATGAAGAATGAATTATGGGGAGGAAGGGGGGAGGAAGGGGCAAGAGGCAGAGCAGAGAGACAAGTTCAAAGCTTTTGCACCAGGCCAGGTAAGAGATCGTGGCAGCTTAAACTACAGGATGGCAGTGATCATGGTGAGAAATGGGCCAATTTGAGATCTCTATTGGAAGTAAACCTGATAGAACTTGCTGATGGATGGGATATAGGATGAGGGAAAGGGAGGAATCAAGGATGACTCAGGAGTTCTTGTGTAAGCAACTAGGTGGATGATAATGCCATTTCTTGAATTGGGGACATAGAGAGAGGAACAGAACCAGCTGGCAGTTGAGTACAGAAGAGAATTAAGAGTTTTGTTTTAGATATGCTAAATTTAAGGTTCCAATGAGACATCCTGGTGGAGATGTCAATTTGACAGTTGGATGTAAGAGCCTGGGCCTCCATGAGGAGGGCTCTGAGATGGGGATCCATTTGGAGGCATCACTGGAGAGATGGTATTTATGCCATTGAAGTGCATCGATGAAGAGAAGAGAGTAGATGAGACAGGAAGAGAAAGGAAAAGAAAGGAAGAGAAAGGAAGAAAAGGCAGCCCATGACAAGGTGCTGGGGCACTTCAGTATTTGCACATCTTCTCGTAAAGCAGAAGCCACTAGAACTGTATGAGAAGCAGAGGCCACTGATATAGAAAAAATACAGGCAGCTATGATGTCATGAAACTAAGAAAAAGAGTGTTTCACAGAGGACAGTGGGGTCAAGTATGCCAAATATGATTGAAAGAACCAATATAAGGCCAGAAAGCTACCTGCTGGATTTAGGATGATAGAGATTGAAGGGTAATTTTGGTAAAGTAATGTAATGAGCCAGATCGGAGCAAACTGAAGAGTAGTTTGTAGGTGAAGAGATAGAATCAGTGTGCGTAGACTTTGGAAAAGTTTTACAGATAAGGCTCTAGGTAGAGAGGGATGTAGCATTGGAGACTTTTGTGAAGTTGCAGAATGATAGAGCATATTTGTGTGTTGTTGAGAATGAACATTAAAGAGGGAGGGACTGATGATGCAGGAGAGAAAAGGAGTCATGAGGAAGAAAAGTCCTTGAGAAAGGCAGAGTGGAGGAAAGCCAGTTTTGCTTTCTTATAATACAAAAAGGAAGGAAGGGAATTTTTTTCCATACTAAGAGGAGGAAAAGAGAAAATGGGTACACTGGGTACACACAGGTTCATGTGTAGACCAGGTAGTTGGGAGAAAAGGGAGCTCTCCTTCAATCATTCCCATTCCTCAGTGAAGAGTGATAGGAGATCATCAGCTGTGATGGGGAGTGACAGAGGGGCAGAGGTGGGAAGAGGGTGTTGAGGAGCAAGTGTGAAGCCTCTCCTCATGGTGTCTCACACTCTCTGCTCCAGTGCAGCAGCCCGAGGTCAGGCCCTGACTGTCTCCATCTGTACTACCACAATGGTCCCCCAAACCTTCCATGCCCAGCTGCCAATCCCCAGCACCTCAATCTCTTATCTACCCATCCTTTGGAGAAATATCCCTAAACCACTGATATGATTTGCATCTGTGTCCCCACCCAAATCTTGTAATTAATCCTCAATGTTGGAGGAGGGGCCTTGTGGGAGGTGATTGGATCATGGAGGCAGACTTCTCTCTTGTTGTTCTTGTGATAGACTTCTCCCAAGATCTGCTTGTTTAATGGTGTATAGCACCTCTCCCCCAGCTCCCCACCCTGCTCTCTATTTCCTGCCAGCCATATGAAGATGTGCCTGCTTCCCCTTTGCCTTCTGCCATGATTGTAAGCTTCCTGAGGTCTCCCCAGAAGCAGAAGCCTGTACAACCTGCAGAACAGTGAGCCAATTAAACCTCTTTTCATTATAAATTATCCAGTCCCAGGTATGTCTTTACAGCAGTGTGAGAATGAACTAATACAACCACAGATTTGTTGTGCCATGAAAACCTTTGATGGGCTTCACAGTCCAAAGACCAATGCACTAACTCCTCATTTGGGCTCTAGGGTTCTCCATTTTCTGGTCTAACTTTTGCAGGCTTGTGCCCAAAACATCCTCTTCCCCTCTACCTTCTATGGAGCCACTGCAGCCTACTCATGGCTCTCTCCAACTGCTGTGGCATCTGTCACTTTTATGTCTTTGTTCAAGCTTTTCTCTCTCGCTGGCCTGCCTTCCTCCTTCTTGCAGAAGTCCTACCCATTCTTCAAGATCCAACTCAAATCCCACTTATTTCATGAAACTGATCTGATCTCTCTCCCCCGCCATAGTATCTTATCCTTTTAGAACTTATTATAAAAGATCCAAGCATGACTTGTATTATAAGCACATGCATAGGCATGTCTATATGTGTGTTTGTGTCTGTCTCTAAGGAAGGAAGAAAGGAAGGAAGGGAAGAAGGGATGAAAGGGAGAGGCAGATGGAGAAAGAGGAAGGAAAAGTGGAGGCGCATCGTGGGCCCCTGGTGTTTCACCTCAATGGTTTGAGTAAAAGGGCTCAACAGTGTTGCCCAGGAGTGGCAAGCATCTCGGAGCCACCGCTTCTCCCGCGCGCACCTGCGGGTCTCAGGGCTGACATGCCCCTTCCCCTCCCCTCTGTTCCCGCTCCCTTTCTTCCCCCAGTGCCTCCATCTTAGTTGCCCAGTAATTGCATCAAATCTGAAGAAGCAGATCCATCTCTAAAAAGAGCAATGGGAGGGAATTGCGCTTCTCTTTTCAGAGATGAGAATTGAGAGAAATAGGGCAGAGAGATGAAAATGTAATGTTGAAAAATTCATGCTAGAGGAAGCACGTGCTGGCCCTCCCCTGCTCTGCCTCCCAACTGATAAGCTTCTGGCAGAGGCCTGGCTTTCCAGGCACATGAGAAGACCATGAGAGGTTTGGCCAAATCTGTCTGAGGGTGACCTGAGAACTGGCAGGGGTCTGGGGAGTGCCCACGCGTGTGCAGGGACAGAGCTGCCACTTGGCTTCTAGGGGCCTGGGTTGTCGAGGGGCTGGGGGCACTAAGAGGGCAGGGGCGGGAGAGGAGGTGTCCTCCTGATCTACATCAAGAGCCACCCCTCTACGCCACCTCCCGCTGCTCCTGATGAATTCAGGCCTGGCAGGCGCTGCCGTCCACAGACTCGCAGGTCCCCTGTGTTTAAGAATCCTGGGAGGCAAGGCTCGACCCTGGGCCAGGAGAGCGGCTGGCCTCGCTGCACTTCGTTGAGCACTGTGTGCTCTGAGCCTAGGGCGGGAGAGTTGAAGTGGCCCGGCTCTAGTGGCCCGAAAAGGCCCGGTCTCATTCCCAGCCCTAGTCTGTGACTCCGCTCCGAAAGCACTGCAGAGGCTGCGGCCTGATTAATGCTGCGCGCTAATACGTACAGGAGACCGGCTCGCGATTCCCGGCCAGCGGCCCCTGCTCCCCTGCGCAGAGGCGGCTCCAGCTGCTCAACTGCGACCCCTGGCGGCCGCTGGAGGCACTCTCTGCGGAGCTTCAAAATCGAATGGGCCGCTGGACGGGAAGTCGAGGGAGAATTAAAAAAAAAACAAAAAACAACGGGGTAAGAGCTATGCACCCCCAGATGGTGCAGGGTGGAGGTGGAGAATGAAGGGAAAGCCAATTTTGCTTTCTTACAATATAAACAGGAAGGAAGGGAACAATCTGTTGGGGATGGTGGGGGCTGATGGAGGGTAATGGGAGGGGGAAGGTGGAAATGTGAAAATCTGTTTACAGTTGGAATGGAATCTGTTTAATATGATGCTTACACAAAATAAGGCTTATAAGTTTTTCTTTGCTCTGAACCGTTTCCCTCCTCTTCATTTTAAGTAGCAAAAGAACTCTGACCTGTTTTTTCTTTTTCATACTCCCAAACCAGGCTGTGTTTTCAAAGAGGCATTCATTCAAAGAAATAAAACATACTTTGGCTTCCTCCAGTGCCTTCAGTGAGCCTAAGTCCAAACAGTCAATATAATACCAGAGTTGAGAGCCTGGACGTTGGAGAGGGACAGTGTAAATTCACTACGTATCTATGCGCTTAACCGTGTGACCTTGAGCAATTTGCTCAACCGCGTTGAACCTTCTTTTCCTTATTCAAAAAACAAAATATAAGCAAAACGCACTTCTAAGATTGTGGTGATAAAGAGAATCCTGCCTCATCTCTACTACCAGGACAAAGAAGCTGTCTATTGTGGTTCTGCATTCCCTTCCCTGGCAGGACCCCTTTGTGTCGTGACTGTGACAGACTCAGTTCAATAACAGATCAAGTACCTATGAGTAGCAAGGAGATGAGTCCTCCAGGACCTTCCCTGACTCCTTTCCTTTCTTTCTCATCAGTTCATGCAGCCCTCTAGCCCATGTCTGCCATGCAAGACAACCAGGCAGCACCCACAAAATGTTGCATATGGGCCGGGCACGGTGGCTCACGCTTGTAATCCCAGCACTTTGGGAGGCCGAGGCGGGCGGATCACGAGGTCAGGAGATCGAGACCACGGTGAAACCCCGTCTCTACTAAAAATACAAAAAAAATTAGCCGGGCGTGGTGGCGGGCGCCTGTAGTCCCAGCTACTTGGAGAGGCTGAGGCAGGAGAATGGCGTGAACCCGGGAGGCGGAGCTTGCAGTGAGCCGAGATCGCGCCACTGCACTCCAGCCTGGGCGACAGAACGAGACTCCGTCTCAAAAAAAAAAAATGTTGCATATGGTGTATGTGTGTTTAGTGTGCAAGGGGCTTCTTGGCACAGAGCTGATCTTAGCTGAGGGTGGAGTCTGATGCCTTCAGCCAATTCTTAAAGGCTAGAGCTCAATGTCCTTCTCCTTGGTGTCAGCATTGCAAATATGCAATGCTTCGATATGCGGCCTGCTAGCGGCTCCAGCTATGAAGAGGGTCTCCAAGTGGCTCCTCCCACTGAGGAGCATAGTGTAGTGGGAGAGGCGCAACATACACACGGGAAAAACTAAATAAGAAGTCATGATTCTAGACAACACGTGTAAAGAAAGGGCCAGCTGAGGGGCTCATGGAGCACTACAGGAGATCAGAGGATAGGAAAACTCCCTCAGACAGAAGCTGAGGGCTCACCTGAGCCCCAAGAGCTACAGAAAGTGGTCCTGACACTGTGATGAAGTGGGCAAGCTCTTCCCTCTACTTCAGGGTGGAACACTGGAAGGGCATATCACAAGGTGTATCGCCCACGAGGAGGAAGGAGAACATATGCAACACATCGGAATCTTCAAAGGTAATAGGCTCTTACAGATGCTGGGCTGTCTTTAGCCCCAGATCTTGGGGCTTATCGCAGGGCATGACTCTTATTAAAGGCTTCACCATGGAACCTCTGACTACTCAGTGACCTTCTTCTGGAGGACAAAACTGATTTGCAATTAAGTTCCTAGGGATGAGCAAGAGGAGAGAAGTCAGGGATCTGGTTATTCACAGTTTTTTTCTCCATTCATTCATTAATTCACTCACATAGTCATCTATCCATCCATGTATCCATTCAGTCTTTCATTCACTCACTACGTATTTTGTATAGCAATTGTTATGTGCCCAGCCCAGTGTCCTGTGTTATGAGAAGCACAATTGTGTATCTCCTTTCCTTCTACCCTAAGGAAGATTCTACAATCCTCTACTCAGTGTTGAAGATTCTCCTCTTCTGTCCCACCCCATCTGGGGGAGCAGATGTCCTATGACATTCACACAGCTCATTCCGCTGCAGAAGCAGGGCCCTAACAGCGCTGATCCCACTGCTCTCAGCAAACCCTCTCATACTGAATCTAACTGTTTAGACGTGACAGATCCACCCGCCCACTTCCCAAAAGGACAAAGAAGATAGGACTCAGTGTGCTGGCCCCTTAGAATCAAATACAAGTATGTCAAGCTCTGCCTCATATTTGCCTCTAACAACTGACCTGTGAGCTGGTTCCAGTCTCCGCCTCACATGGGCCCCCTCCCTAGGTGTTCACCTAGAATCATTCCAGTCGCCTTTTTTTCCTCTCCTGCTGCCTCACTCCCACGCCCTGCCTTTGTGGGATTTGTGACAATCTATGCTCTTTAAAATATTTTTCTGGAGTGTATTTGTGTGTCTTTAGTGGTGGTGGAATGCTGTATAATTATCTCCCGATTCATCAGGCTCCTTAACAGGCAAATGCCTTTCTTTCCAATAAGTTTCTCTGGCTGAGGCACCAATAGGCCTTGTTGCTACGGAAACCAGAACATTTCTTTCTCTATTTTAATGGTGTGTTGAAAGTGCGGCGTGCATGTGCATGCACACATATGGTGGCTGCTCGTTTTTTCAGCTTTTTTCCTTCCCTACCTCTGCTGACCTGTCTGGCATTTTCCCGACCTCACATGTTTCAGGACGTCCCCCTCATCCACAGCCCCTGCTTGCCCCCTTCCTGCCTTTCACTGTGCCTCCAACTCCCCCTACCCTTCCATCTGGTGTTCTCGGCTGTTTAAAAAAAAAAAAATACCAATTGGCTTTGCATGAAACCTAAGAGAGAGGGGCAAATAAAAGGTAATTGTGGAAACAAAGCACTGCAAAAGGCTTTGACCAGCCAGGTGTTTCCTGCCGGAAGGCTAGTGGCCTCACTTGGCCATCTTCCTAGCACATGGGGCTGCTTCGGAGAAGGAGGAGAGGGGATGGAGGGAGAGCAGCTCGGTGTAAGAGTAAAGAGAGAGCATATCCCCGCAGCACCATCTGCTGCTGCTGCTCCTGGGCACAGAGGAACTTCTCTCCACCCAAGTCCCTGGGTTTGGTTCAAGGACTATTGGAGGAGGGGAGGGCGCTGTTGAAATTTATTTGTTTATTCAGTTAGTCAACAAACACTCACTGAACACTTAGCATATACCAGGCACTGTTCTAGGCACTGGGGATATGCTGAGGGTTCCTGTCCTCGAGAAGCAAGCCTTGCTCATAGACAGTTGCCAAGGCAGCATGATAAGTGGTGAGAGGCACAGTGACATTTGGGCTCTGGAATGAGACAAGCTTAAGTTTGAGCCCCAGGCCACCACTTTTTAGCTGTGACCTTGGGCAAATGACTAAACCTCTAGAAAGCTGTTTCCTTATCCCTAAAAGTAGCTTTATAATAAAGTTGTTTCAGAAGATAATAAAATAATGAGTCTTTATTAGCATAATCAATAAACATCGGTTGCCAATGTTGTCTCTTTCATTATTATTACCATTGTCAGGATCTTAAGGGGCTCATGGTAACATGCAAGGTGCCCACAGACATAAGCAAGGCATCACCAAGAAGGGTTTGACCAGACATTTTCCAAGTGGGGAAGTGTGAAGAGCATTCTAGTCAGAGGGCACAGCATGTACGAAGACCTACAGCGTAGACAAGGGAGTGCGTCTGTGGCTGCGGTGTCCCGTGTGCATTCTGGGAGTGGAGGCACAGTGGACTCTGGCTGGGCTGTGAGGACACTGACGGCTAGCGGGTAGGGATTGAAACAGACCCTCCAGTTATGGAAGTGAACAGGAGGTTTTTAGATTTAAGAGAAGCACAGGCAGATGCACTCTTTAAAGAGTTTTTCCTTGTGACACACAAGATGCCAAAATTAAGGGGCTCCTGAACCTCCGCTGGCTTTAAGAGTCAGTGGTGCCAGGGGATCCTGGCCAGCTGCACGTAGCAAGTAATCTCTTGCTCCGCTTTGCCCCATCCTCCCAGTGCATTCCAGGCCACACGTAGCTGGAAAAAAGGTATAAGATTCAGGGCACTCTAGCTGTGTCTACTCAAACTAGGCACTAATGCAACGCTAGAGGTAGAAGACCCTGAAGTCTCTTCCAGCTCTTGATAGCATGACTATAATTTAAGAAATTTAAAGGAGTGGTTGGTTGGCACTGATGCTGGAGTGGTTGGCAAGGAAAAAAAATATTGTGTGTGTGCAAAGTGGTGTGACAACTGGAGGCGGAGCAGAGATGCTGGAGCAGACGTGTGAGGTAGAGAGACCAGGCAGGGCTGGGCGACAGAGCCGGAGCTGGAGGGAAGAGGAGAGGAGTGAGCCATAGCACAGAGGCTCTGGGGCTTGCAGGCTAATTCTGTTGTGCTTGGAAGTCAGGGAAAAATCAGCAAGTCAAGAGTACGATTGGGTGCTCCGGGTTTGGCCTTATTAAAAAGGAAACAGCAGAACAGCAAGAGCTGCTTTGGATCACGTGGTACATCCACCCTCTGCTCTCAACACTGAGCAAGCATTCTTGAACTTTACAACCTAAAAGTATCCCAAATTTTTATTTTACCTAGTGTTTAAAATAAGACAACGGTATCTCTAAAAACAAGTAGAAAGGAAATCAGAGCTGACCAAAGGTAATAAGGTAGTGAGCCTAACGCATGCCTGCAGTTTCCCGTCTCCTATCACTCCACAGCCACTTTCCTGTAACATGGGTCTTTCCAGATTACAGTGAGCACTTATATGTTGGCGTGCTTGTTTTCTCTTAAGAACTCACAGGGAAGGAGATTCCTGCCCTCCCAACTGACTGATTTGTATTCTGCATTTTTCAAAATGATTAGAATGGATTACTTATGCAATTAGAAAAAAACACATTTATACACATTTTTAATAAATTTGATGAAGGTTTAAAATATATATGTAAAATATTTTTTAAGTAAGAAAAAGTTAGAAGAGAATGGGGAGAAACATAAGTATTGTGTGCAAGGCAATTTCTTCATTTATATCATCCTGCCTGGACCTCACAACACCCGTGTAACATAAAGATTCTTACGCCCTTTTACACATGAGGAAATTGAAGTTAAGGTCAGTTGAGAAATTTGCCAAAGGTCAGACATCTAATCAGTAATGGGGCCCGTAGTCATGTCCGTGTGTGCCTGACTTCAAAGCTGCAGATCCACCATTTACCCTAACAAACACAAGAAGGAGAGGACCGTTCTTGGATCAGTAACGACGTGGCCCTGTGACACAAATTCACTCAACGCTTTTATCTCTGGGTCCTCCTCTCCAGAACCTGGTTGGTTACCCAGTGGCTTTACCCCGTCCCCTCATTCTCCAAACTTTCCTAGGTTCCCTCCTCATCTGAATTCCAGTTCTGTCTACTTACAGCTCTGAATCCCAGTGGTTAAAAAGTAAGCAAACTCATGTAATTGGCACAAGAGTGAGAGAATCTGTCGGATGTATTTTTATTCTCCCAGCCGTGTTTGCTTCATCAAAACTGATAGAACCAAATGACTGTGATTGATGAAGCCAAGGACAGCGAGACAAAACAAAATAATTACATTTCAGGTACGGGAAAGGGAGAGAATTTTGGATCCAGTGAGGTTTTTTTACACAGCTTTATTGAGGTATAACTGACACACAATAAACCACCTATATTTAAAATGTGCAATGTGATAGGTTTTGGCATATGTAGACATCCATGAACCATCATTACACTCATAATAATAAACTTACCTGTCATCCTCAGAAAGTAACTCTTGTGGGACAAGTAAGTTTTTGAAATTCCTCAAATTGGGCAAGTTTGTAAGCAATGTGACTTTGTGGAGAAGGGGGGCTCCCATAACCGTAGTGGGGCTCAATGACATTTTTGTGTACTAAATGCAGCACTAAAACCAAGTGATTTGTGAAACTTGTTCATAATGCTGAAAATAATTCTGGGAAAAAAAAAACAGGCTGCAGACCTATTTGCAAACAAAAATCATGTGAGGATGTTAATCTCCAGAAAATCTGATAGCATATTCTACACAAGTCCTGATCAGGAAGACATGTTTGCAATTAAAATGGTGAAAATATACATTGGAAAATTCCAGCAGAAGTGAGTCCTCCATCCAGGCCCATGAACCACACCAGCAGAAATCACAGCTCACATCCAGTGGGGCCAGAAGGGCAAAGCCAAGGAGACTTGTCATTTCGGACAATTGCAAAGAGAAAAAATGTGGCACTGGGATTGGGAAAGTTAAATTAAAGATTGGAGAAGGACCTCTTGCTAGGTCTTTCTTTATTTTGGTGTCTTTAATGCCTATATTTCCTAGTACACAGGCCTAGAAGTCAAATGTTGAATAATCAGTGGGGATATGTAGTTGAAGTCAAATGCTCTCAGGTTTCTCATATGGATGGGAGTTCTTAATGCAGCTACCCGTGGAAACTCCACCACTCTAGAGGTGAGCAGACAAGAGGCTGCATAAGAGGAAGTCTGTCACGAGCATCTCCTGGCATTCTGAGGACTCCATGCATGGATTGCCCACTGCATACTAGACAGTGTGTGAGATTATGCTTTGTTGGCAGAGATAGCTGAGCACATAGGCAGGAGATAGAGGCTATGAAAGAGAAGAATGCATAGCACAACAGCACCCAGGCAGAGCACCTGACCTAGCCTGAGGAGTCAAGGAGGCTCTGCAGGGGCCATGACCTCCAAGCCACTGCACAGTTTCATGAGGCAGTGCTATTTTCGGCTTGGTTGTTATGTATTTTGTACAACACCAAGCTCAATCCACTTAGCTTCCTCATCCATAATAGCGGCCCACTTCAGGAACTAATAACTAACCTTGGAAAAATCAATCTTATCCTGGAGTGAAATACAACCTTAAATATATGCCTGTGGAATAACAACATGGGACATGAGCGTGCGAGCCACCGCTGAGCCTAAAGATTAACGGAGAGCTAAAGGTTTCTCGGTAAAATATTTCTGCGCCGAGTGCTCGTTTTTATCAAAGCACGGATAAACTTAACACACACTCAGCATTCAGAGAGGGCTTTGAGGAGAAGAGACAGAGAGAAAGGGGTAAAAAGAGAACACAAAAAGATGGAGATATTAGGATGAAAATCAGAGAGAGAGAATACAGAATTAAAATGGTGAGTAGAATACAGAGGAGAAGGAGAGCTTGAGAGAGGAAAGGGCAGATTGGAGGATGAGGATGAGAGGGAGAGACCAGAAAAGGCTGAAAACTGGAGAATGAAAAAGCTGACGGAGAAGTAAAGAAACAATAAACATAAAAGGGAGGGATCTATATTCATGAATACACTTTAGTGGGGAAAACAAGAAAAAGAGCAAAAGAATTGGAGGTGTGAGTGAGCAAATGATGGAGAAACCAGTACCCAAGAGAGCCATCTACTGCCTCCAGAGAGAAGCGTGAAGCACTGGGGAAAAGGGAGGACTCGCAGATGCGGGATCACATCGGGGCAACACAGAGCCAGTGCCCACTCTCCCATTTAAAACTCTGGGCAAATTAAAGACAGCCACTTGTGTCACAAGAGCCTCAGTGGACCATGCTCCTGAAGACATCTCTCTCTGTCCTTCACCAATTCCCAGCATGTCCTCTGGTACTTAAGACCAGATGGCCAAAAAGGAGCAGGGACGTTGACAAGGCTTCAGGGGCTGGCCTCTGACACTGCAGTGAAATCTCTGCCCAGCAGCTTTTGTTCCATAAGCCCCTACCAATCTCTGAAACAAGTGCCTAATGAAGACCTTTCAAGTGGCCCCATGGTAGGAGGACTAACTGGCTTTGTCATCAAATATCCTCCAGGTACTTAAATCTTGAGATAGCAAATGTTCCCTTTTAAGAATCTTTTTAGCTTTTTTTCATTTATTATTTCCTTGGCCTATTTTCTTTTCAGTAGAAAGCATGAAAGGTATTTCCTGAATGATGAGGTTTATTCAAGAATGCTTGTGATGATGTGGACATCCTGCTCCCCACAGTGGACAATTGGTATCCCTAAGTCATCAGTTCAGACACGAGACTAATAGCAAGAGGAGAGCCATATGGCAGTGTTTGAACAGGAAGCTAATATGACCACTGCAATTAAATCGAGAACACTAACAAAGTTAACCAAATTCACCAGCTATAATGATGTCATTGTTGATCACATCCAAGGGACTCAAGAGAAAGCTCAAGGTCTTTGATCCTCCTCGTTCCATCTCCAGGGAGGATGGTAAACATCAAATATTAAGTTCTCAAGGTCACATTAGGTAGGTCATCATTTCAGGAGATGGAACTCTCAGTGGACAGAGAAAAAGGGGGATCGTTTCTGTTCTTTGTCCAGTTCATTCCTTTGGTTTAATCTCTTCCTAAGGTGATTAAGACAATACCTGAGGCTGCCCTCTTTCTAGGGTTGTCTACCCTTTGAAAGACCAGATGAGATCCAAGCGATCTCAGAGGAAAGGGGGCAGCCCAGTTGATTAACAATCAGAGCAGTGGCTGGGGTAGTTAGAGAGAAATAAGATGGCTTAGCGGGCTAACGGCCACCATAGGCCCTCACCCTGGTGCTGCTGCTCTTTATGGTACCTCAGTGGTCTCTTGGGAGATGTTTTCTTCTGGTGGGATGATAATAACTCATGGGGTTATGGAAAAACAAACTCCACCTGTTGGGTTGACTTCCTTTGTCTTGGTCCTGTTTGCTAAGCAGAGCCCATGAGAGGTCAGGACCAAGCAGATCAGGTTAGAGAACTCCAAGTTCCCTTCATGCTAAGAAGCTATGATTGGGCAGGAGGAGACTTAACCTCTTCCTTAGATCCCAAGGAAGCCATAAGTATCAAGTAAACAGAGGAACAAAGAGTTGGGTTTATTGGCTGTTTGTTTGATTGTTTGTTTGTTTTTGAGAGACAGGGTCTCTCTGTTGCCCAGGCTGGAGCACAAGGGTGCAGTCATAGCTCACTGCAGCCTCAAACTCTTGGGTTCAAGTGATCCTCCCATCTCAGCCTCCTGAGTAGCTGGGACTACTCAGATATGAGCCACCAAGCCCAGCTGAGCAAAGAGTATTAACTCGGAAAAAAACAAGACACAAATTGAAGCCTAAATGCTATTATAACCTTTATGACAAAAGTTTATTTTTTAATTAATAGTCTATCAAGTGCCTCCTAGATATTTCCTCAAATTAATAGCCTATTGAGTGCCTGTTAGATACTTTATGGATATTATATCATTTAGTATTTACTAGAATTCTGCAAGACAGGTATTATTATGCTCCATTTACAGGTGAGAAAACTAAGGCTCAGGGAATTTGAATAGCCTGTCCCAGCTCTTACATTTCACAACAGGTTGAGCTGGGTCTGTCTGACTTCCAGCCTATGACTGCCACACTGCCTGTCTTGAAGAAGATCCACATAGCATGACTAAGCCTGTCACCTAGGTCCCAGGGCATCTCCCCCATCGCCCCGTACAGCTGCACACACTTCTGACACTCACTGGGGGAGTTTTTCCCAGTCTGGTGTGCACCGCCTGGCAAAATGAGACAGGATTGGGAGTAATTGTGACATGACATGGTCTGGAATGAGAAGCAGATGGGGCTTGAGTGCTCCGAAACCCTTTGGGTTCTGATTTCAGGAGAAGGTGACATGGCCATCTGAATGATTTCCAGTGTGCATTGGCAGAGAAGGCAGGGAGGCAGGGTGACACCCATGGCTGATGTGGTTGGCAACAGCTGAAGCTGAAAATCACCCCTGCCTACAGTCTTAAGTTACCGTTCTCAGCATGATGGGCCCTGAGGCCTGGAATCAAGAGGAGTTATAAGGAAGGGACAGAAAGACATGGTCACAGAGGCCATCTTACGGAAAAGAGTCCTAACCATGACCAACACAGGCCCAACAGCATTCCAGACCTTTCAGTAGTGGTTGGACTGCAGGCAAACAAAGAGAGAGATTGAAGAACTGGGAGGTCTTCAGAAGGCCTGGCTCCTGGTCCAAATTCTACCCCTAACTAAATGTGTGACCCTAGGGAAATCACTGACTCTCTCAGAGCCTTGAGCAATGGAGTTTAGTCCCTTGTAATCCTGAAATATTCTGATTCTAATCTGAGCTGTTAAATACTCTATCTCAAGATATTCTCTCTATAGATATAAAAAGCAAAGATACTTCTTGTAAGAAACAGAATACAGAGAGTACAACTCAAAGACAGGCACAGATTGATGTCTAGCTTGTCATCCCAAGGGCATTGATTTGGTTTGAATTTGTGTCGCCATTCAAATCCCATGTCGAATTGTAATCCCCAGTATTGGAGGAGGGCTCTAGTGGGAGGTGACTGGATCATGGGGGCAGATCTCCCCCTTGCTGTTCTCATGATAGTGAATGAGTTCTCACGAGATCTGGTTATTTAAAAGTGTGTAGCACCTCTCCCTGCTCTCTCTTCCTCCTTCTCCAGCCATGTAAGATGTGCCTGCTTCCCTTCACCTTCAGCCATGGTTGTCAGTTTCCTAAGGCCTTCCTAGCCATGCTTCTTGTGCAGCCTGCAGAACTGTGAGTCAATTAAACCTCTTTCCTTTATAAATGACCCAGTCTCCAGTAGTTCTTTATAGCAATGTGAGAACAGACTCATACAGGCATAAAGAAATGGGTAATGGGTCACTTTTTTCCTTCTCCTGCACATCAGTCAGGATTCCTTTAGCTGCAAGTTAGATGACACCCTGATTTGACTGGCTTAAACAAATGGAAAAGCACTTCATAAGAAGTCCAGAGTTGGTCAGTTCATCCCAGGTTCTTTCTGACTTTCCCCTCTGCCACCCTCCAGGTACAGCTTCGTCCTCAGATGTAGGTTCCCTATATGGTTACAAAGATGGCTACTAGATTTCCAGGTGTTATTGCCAGACAATACAATGTCTAGTGGAAGAAGAAAGTCAGTCTCTTCCCAAGCATCTCTTTGTTAAGAGCAAACAAGCTTCTCCCAGAAGCCCTTTCATATCTCATTATCCAAAACTAGTTTACATGCTAATCACTACCAAGTCCCAGGTATGATGAGTGATGCCACTGTGACTGACTTTGACTATTCAGTATTACCTGAGAGGCTAAGGAGAGGTAGAAATTTGATCAAAGCCAGGCTCCATCAGCAGAAAAGAGCTGAGGGTAGCTGTGGAATTGATTATTGGGGCAAAGACTGCGATTTGCTTCCCAATATCCACTCTCTCTTCTTCCTTAATAACATAAACCCTGGTGTTTAGCTGTACAGCTTGCCACCCAGAATAAACATTCCATTTCTCTGCTTTACATTTTCACCACTATGTTGTGGCCATGTGACTAAAACTGACCAATGAGATATAAGCAGAGGAGCTGTGTGGAACTTCTGAAATGCTGCTTCAAGGGAGATAACCCAGCTTGGAGCCCCTGCCTACTGTATTCTTCTGCTTTCCTCCTGCAACCTAAATGTGATGGCTGCATCTCCATCAGCCATCTTGGACCACGAATCAGTCTTAAGAATGGAAATCACATCCAAGGACAGTGAAGCAGAAAGACGAAAGGAGCCAGAGGCCCTGGTTGCTCCAGTGCCACCTCACCTGTCCTAGACTGCTGATCTCCATACTTTTATGTGAGAGAATAAGCTCATGTGTGCTTAAGCCTTTATTTATTTGGCCTGTTCCTTACCCCTTTTGCAATTCCAAACTGATACAGCAACCAGCAGTGAATGCTACACCCCAGGAGCTAAATTCCTTAGGTTAGTTAACTTTACTCTGTCATTTGGGAAATGCATGAAAGACAGGATCAGGCAATGAGAAGTTTTAGAATCAAACTGATCTGAGTGTGAGACCTGACTTTGCCACCTCCAAGTTGTGTGACCATTGGCAAGTGACTTAACTTCCTTGAGCTTTGTTTCAGCATCTGAAAAAATGGAGCTGTCTATTCCTACCCCAAAGCGTTAGATGAGGGTTAAGAAGACTTTTGCAATGCACCTTGTGTTGCAATTGCATATAACATACGCACAATAAGTGGTTCTAAATATTTTAGAAAACTGTCTTAGAATTGTGAAGACTTAGAAATCACATAGCCCAAAGTATGCCCTCTAATTTTTTTGTCAAAGAAGAAACTGAGGCCCAGAGAGGTGAAATCAATTTCCCAAGGGATCTCTGAGGTGCCCTGTTGGAAGGCACATTTGTCATGATTGCTCACCACAAAGGGTACTTTCATGATTCTGTGCCCTGCATCACATCTACATTGCTCACTCTCCTAGTGCTCCTGGACTTCTCTTCTTGACACCCCATTCAGTCCCTGATGAGAGACAGATGCTCAGCCCTGAGCACCATGCACCGAGATGGTGTTCTTTTTCTGTACTGATATCATCAGTCACACCATGTGGTACTACTTTAATTGCCGTCCTATTTTTGGAAAAATAGATGGCTAAACATAAGCAATTTTTTTCTTAGCATTTTTTTGGTTACTGAAGCAAAGTACTCAGTAAATAAGAACTGATTTGCATGACATTTTGCATGAATAGCGATGTTGAATGAACAAGGTAACAGACTTTGAACTTTTGCAGACATTCTATTCAATTTTAAAATAATTTTTTGTTAATTCCCAGTAGATTTCCACTGACAGCAAAATCAACCACAATTTGGGAGGCCTCTGGTGGCTACAATGGTAAAAGACAAAAGCAGTTATAAGCCTGTGTGTGTTTGCTTAGCTAAATGAAATGTGCTTTTATTCATGCATGTGGGGCTATGCAGATTTTCCAAGAAACAGGGACCCTTGTTGTGCTCTGAACCCCAGCAAGTGTCAGAGTTTGGGGCCTTATAAGGTCTTGCTGGGAGCCACAGAGAACTCATGGTGTGCTTTTCTGGGTTGGAAGTGGTCAAAACAACACCCACAGAAATCCAAGGGCAAGAAAATCTCTGCAAAGCCCAAATACCTACAAGTTTTACATTCTAGAGGTAGTAATTGTCAAGCCTCTGAGCCCAAGCTAAGCCATCATATCCCCTGTGACCTGCACATACACATCCAGATGGCCGGTTCCTGCCTTAACTGATGACATTCCACCACAAAAGAAGTGAAAATGGCCTTCTGCCTTAACTGATGACATTATCTTGTGAAATTCCTTCTCCTGGCTCATCCTGGCTCAAAAGCTCCCCTACTGAGCACCTTGTGACCCCCACTTCTGCCCGCCAGAGAACAACCCCCTTTTTCCTTTACCTACCCAAATCCTGTAAAACGGCCCCACCCCTATCTCCCTTTGCTGACTCTCTTTTTGGACTCAGCCCACCTGCACCCAGGTGATTAAAAGCTTTATTGCTCACACAAAGCCTGTTTGGTGGTCTCTTCACACGGATGCGCATGAAATTTGGTGCTGTGACTCGGATTGCGGGACCTCCCTTGGGAGACCAATCCCCTGTCCTCCTGCTCTTTGCTCCGTGAGAAAGATCTACCTATGACCTCAGGTCCTCAGACCGACCAGCCCAAGAAACATCTCACCAATTTCAAATCTGGTAAGTGGCCTCTTTTTACTCTCTTCTCCAACCTCCCTCAGTATCCCTCAACCTCTTTCTCCTTTCAATCTTGGCACCACACTTCAATCTCTCCCTTCTCTTAATTTCAATTCCTTTCATTTTCTGGTAGAGGCAAAGGAGACACGTTTTATCCATGGACGCAAAACCCCGGCGCCAGTCACAGACTGGGAAGGCGGCCTTCCCCTGGTGTTTAATCATTACAGGGATGCCTCTCTGATTATTCACCCACATTTCAGAGGTGTCAGACCACACAGGGATGCCTGCCTTGGTCCTTCACCCTTAGCGGCAAGTCCTGCTTTTCTCGGGGAAGGGCAAGTACCCCAACCCCTTCTGTGTCTCTACCCCTTCTCTGCTTTTCTGGGGCAGGGGCAAGAACCCCTCAACCCCTTCTCCTTCATCCTTAGTGGCAAGTCCCGCTTTTCTAGGGGGCAAGACCCCCAATCCCTTATTTCTGCTCCGTGACCTCTTATTTCTGCACTCTGATCCCTTATTTCCATGCTCCAACCTCTTATCTGTGTGCCCCAACCCCTTATTTCCATGCGCCAACCCCTTTCCTGCTTTTCTGGAGGGTAAGAACCCCCGAACCCCTTCCCTCCGTGTCTCTACCCTTCTCTTTAAACTTGCCTCCTTCACTATAGGCAACCTTCCACCTTCCATTCCTCCTTCTTCTCCCTTAGCCTGTGTTCTTAAGAACTTAAAACCTCTTCAACTCTCACCTGACCTAAAATCCAAGTGTCTTATTTTCTTCTGAAATGCCACTTGACCCCAATACAAACTCAACAGTAGTTCCAAATAGCCAGAAAATGGCACTTTCAATTTTTCCATCCTACAAGATCTAAATAATTGTTGTCGTAAAATGGTCAAATGGTCTGAGATGCCTGACATCCAGGCATTCTTTTACATGTCAGGCCCTCCCTAGTCTCTGTTCCCAATGCAACTCATCCCAAATCTTCCTTCTTTCCCTCCCGCCTATCCCCTCAGTCGCAACCCCAAGCATCGCTGAGTCTTTCTAATCTTCCTTTTCTACAAACCTATCGGACCTCTCCCCTCCCTGCCAGGCCGAGCTAAGTCCCAATTCTTCCTCAGCCTCCACTCCTCCACCCTATAATCCTTTTATCAACTCCCCTCCTCACACCCAGTCCAGCTTACAGTTTCGTTCCACAACTAGCTCTCCCCCACCTGCCCAGCAATTTCCTCTTAAAAATGTGGCTGGAGCTAAAGGCATAGTCAAGGTTAATGCTCCTTTTTCTTTATCCCAAATCAGATAGCACTTAGGCTCTTTTTCATCAAATATAAAAACCCGGCCCAGTTCATGGCTCATTTGGCAGCAACCCTGAGATGATTTACAGCCCTAGACCCTAAGAGGTCAAAAGGCCATCTTATTCTCAATATACATTTTATTGCCTGCAGGGTAATATACATTTTATTTATCTCAATATACATTTTATTACCTGGAGGGTAATAAAAGAAACATTAAATGAAACATTAATGAAATTCCAAAAATTAAATTCCAGCCCTCAAACTCCACAACAGGACTTAATTAACCTCACCTTCAAGGTGTACAATAATAAAAAAAAAAAAAGTTGCAATTCCTTGCCTCCACTGTGAGATAAACCCCAGCCATATCTCCAGCACACAAGAACTTCCAAACACCTGAACTGCAGCGGCCAGGCGTTCCTCCAGAACCTCCTCCCCCAGGAGCTTGCTACAAGTGCCAAAAATCTGGCTACCAAGCCAAGGAATGCCTGCAGCCCGGGATTCCTCATAAGCCGTGTCCCATCTATGTGGGGCCCCACTGGAAATCAGATTGTTCAACTCACCCGGCAGCCACTTCCGGAGCCCCTGGAACTCTGGCCCAAGGCTCTCTGACTGACTCCTTCTCGGCTTAGTGGCTGAAGACTGATGCTGCCCAATAGCCTCGGAAGCCCTGTAGACCATCATAGACACCGAGCTTTAGGTAACTCTCACAGTGGAAAGTAAGTCCGTCCCCTTCTTAATCAATATGGAGGCTACCCACTCCACATTACCTTCTTTTCAAGGGCCTGTTTCCCTTGCCTCCATAACTGTTGTGGGTATTGACGGCCAGGCTTCTAAACCTCTTAAAACTCCCCAACTCTGGTGCCAACTTAGGCAATACTCTTTTAAGCACCCCTTTTTAGTTATCCCCACCTGCCCAGTTCCCTTATTAGGCCGAGACACTTTAACTAAATTATCTGCTTCCCTCACTATTCCTGGACTACAGCTACGTCTCATTGCCACCCTTCTTCCCAATCCAAAGCCTCCTTTGCATCCCCCTCTTGTATCCCCCCACCTTAACCCACAAGTATAAGATACCTCTACTCCCTCCTTGGCGACCGATCATGCACCCCTTACCATCTTATTAAAACCTAACCACTCTTACCCCACTCAATGCCAATATCCCATCCCACACCATGCTTTGGAAGGATTAAGGCCTGTTATCACTCACCTGCTACAGCATGGCCTTTTAAAGCCTATAAACTCTCCTTACAATTCCCCCATTTTACCTGTCCTAAAACCAGACAAGCCTTACAAGTTAGTTCAGGATCTATGCCTTATCAACCAAATTGTTTTGCCTATCCACCCTGTGGTGCCCAACCCGTATACTCTTTTGTCCTCAATACCTTCCTCCACAACTCACTATTCCATTCTTGATCTTAAAGATGCTTTTTTCACTAATCCCCTGCACCCCTCGTCCCAGCCTCTCTTTGCTTTCACCTGGACTGACCCTGACATCCATCAGTCCCAGCAGCTTACCTGGGCTGTGCTGCCACAAGGTTTCAGGGACAGCCCTCATTACTTCAGCCAAGCTCTTTCTCATGATTTACTTTCTTTCCACCCCTCTGCTTCTCACCTTATTCAATATATTGATGGCCTTCTTCTTTGCAGCCCCTCCTTTGAATCTTCTCAACGAGATACACTTCTGCTCCTTCAGCATTTATTCTCCAAAGGATATCAGGTATCCCTCTCCAAAGCTCAAATTTTTTCTCTATCCGTTACCTGCCTCGGCATAATTCTTCATAAAAACACACGTGCTCTCCCTGCCGATCATGTCCGACTAATCTCTCAAACCCCAACCCCTTCTACAAAACAACAACTCCTTTCCTTCCTGGGCATGGTTGGATACTTTTGCCTTTGGATATCTGGTTTTGCCATCCTAATAAAACCATTATATAAACTCACAAAAGGAAACCTAGCTGACCCCATAGATCCTAAATCCTTTCCCCACTCCTCTTTCCGTTCCTTGAAGACAGCTTTAGAGACTGCCCCCACCCTAGCTCTCCCTGACTCATCCCAACCCTCTTCATTACACACAGCTGAAGTGCAGGGCTGTGCAGTTGGAATACTTTCAGAGGCCCTTAAAATCACAAACTATGCTCAACTCACTCTCTACAGCTCTCATAATTTCCAAAATCTATTTTCTTCCTCACACCTGATGCATATACTTTCTGCTCCCCCGGCTCCTTCAGCTGTACTCACTCTTTGTTGAGTCTCCCACAATTACCATTGTTCCTGGCCCGGACTTCAATCCGGCCTCCCACATTATTCCTGATACCACACCTGACCCTCATGACTGCATCTCTCTGATCCACCTGATGTTCACCCCATTTCCCCACATTTCTTTCTTCCCTGTTCCTCACCCTGATCACGCTTAGTTTATTGATGGCAGTTCCACCAGGCCTAACCGCCACACACCAGCAAAGGCAGGCTATGCTATAGTACAAGCCACTAGCCCACCTTTTAGAATCTCTCATTTCCTTTCCATCGTGGAAATCTATCCTCAAGGAAATAACTTCTCAGTGTTCCATCTGCTATTCTACTACTACTCAGGGATTATTCAGGCCCCCTCCCTTCCCTACTCATCAAGCTCAAGGATTTGCCCCCACCCAGGACTGGCAAATTAGCTTTACTCAACATGCCCTGAGTCAGGAAACTAAAATACCACTTGGTCTAGGTAGACACTTTCACTGGATAGGTAGAGGCCTTTCCCACAGGATCTAAGAAGGCCACCACAGTCATTTCTTCCCTTCTGTCAGACATAATTCCTCGGTTTGGCCTTCCCACCTCTATAGATTCTGATAGCCCGGCCTTTATTAGTCAAATCAGCCAAGCATTTTTTCAGGCTCTTAGTATTCAGTGAAACTTTATATTCCTTACAGTCCTCAGTCTTCAGGAAAGGTAGAAGAGACTAACGGTCTTTTAAAAACATACCTCACCAAGCTCAGCCACCAACTTAAAAAGGACTGGACAATACTTTTACCACTTTCCCTTCTCAGAATTCAGGCCTGTCCTCGGAATGCTACAAGGTACAGCCCATTTGAGCTCCCGTATAGACGCTCCTTTTTATTAGGCCCCAGTCTCATTCCAGACACCAGACCAATTTGGACTGTGCCCCAAAAAACTTGTCATCCTCACTATCTTCTGTCTAGTCATACTCCTATTCACCATTCTCAACTACTCATACATGCCCTGCTCTTGTTTACACTGCGGGTTTACACTGTTTCTCCAAGCCATCACAGCTGATATCTCCTGGTGCTATCCCCAAACTGCCACTCTTAACTCTTGAAGTAAATAAATAATCTTTGCTGGCAAGGCTATGCTGAACCTCCTTAGAACCTCTCTAATCAGATGTCCTACGTCCTCCCAATTCTTAGACATTTAATACCTGTTTTTCTCCTCTTATTCCGTTTTTCAATTAATACAAAACCGTATCCAGGCCATCACCAATAATTCTAAATGACCAATGTTTCTTCTAACAACCCCACAATATCACCCCTTACCACGAAATCTTCCTTCAGCTTAATCTCTCCCACTACAGGTTCCCACGCCGCCCCTAATCCCGCTCCAAGCAGCCCTGAGAAACATTGCCCATTATCTCTCCACACTACCCCCAAAAATTTTCACCGTCCCAACACTTTACCACTATTTCATTTTATTTTTCTTATTAATATAAGAAGACAGGAATGTCAGGCCTCTGCGCCCAAGCTAAGCCATCATATCCCCTGTGACCTGCACGTACACATCCAGATGGCGGTTTCCTGCCTTAACTGATGACATTCCCCCACAAAAGAAGTGAAAATGGCCTTCTGCCTTAACTGATGACATTATCTTGTGAAATTCCTTCTCCTGGCTCATCCTGGCTCAAAAGCTCCCTTACTGAGTACCTTGTGACCCCCACTCCTGCCTGCCAGAGAACAACCCCCCTTTTTCCTTTACCCACCCAAATCCTGTAAAACGGCCCCACCCCTATCTCCCTTCACTGACTCTCTTTTTGGGCTGGGCCTGCCTGCACCCAGGTGATTAAAAGCTTTATTGCTCACACAAAGCCTGTTTGGTGGTCTCTTCACACGGACGCGCATGAAAGTAATGTATTCCACTTCTGGCTTATATACTAAATAGATAGGAAGTTGCACACTAAAATAACTAAATAAAAGACTTTTGGTGTCTTTCCCCCCAGCACGATCAGAATGCTCAGCCGCCCAAGAAACTTGCCAGGTGTGACTGTTTGTTCACATAACTCACCCCAGGGCATAATTGTAGAGCAGAGCAATGATGAATGACTAGGAGAGAACAAATAGAATATAATAATAATTCTACCCTGGATTTAAATAATGCTTTTTCCTTCCCAGAGCGCTAAGTGCTTTCACATAGATTAGAAGGTAAGGGTGGATATTATTATCCCCGTTTGTAGGTAAGGAAATAGAGTCAGAGAGGTAAGCTGTTTGTCCAAAGACTTACAATAAAAGCCTATTAGAGGTGAATGATCACCTTTGACACTATGTATGCAACCTCCTCATTTTTCAGATGAAGAAGCTCAAGTCGGGATGGTGATGTGGCTTTCCCAAGACTGCATCATTAGTGGCCAAATAATAACACACCTAGCCCTTCATGGAGTGGAAGACAAACCCCAAAGCCCCTGACAACTTGGGATATAAGCCATTCCCATCTGCGAGTCCTGCTTTTCCAGGAACACAGCACCAATACTGAGACTTCCCACCCTGAGATTCAAGAGCCTTGCCTCCTTAGGGCCACCAGGGTCATGGCCAGAGATAACATCTGCTTATAGAATCCCAGGGAGTTTTACTGACTTCACAAGGAAGATAAGCAGCACAGTGGCTCACACACTCACAGGAGAGTAAACTTTCTCACAATTCATAGAAATCCCCTCTCTATATTACAACACTGCTCAAATTTCCTGCCCAACTCCCCCTCCTCATCTTCATCATAGTTGCCCACATCCCATAATAATAAGAGGGGGTTTTACCAAGAGTATGGAAATAGCGTTTGTGGGTGCTTGCCCTCAAGAATTCACTCCCCTGAGGGTGTCACCTTCTTTCCTCGGCTTTGATATACGGTGATATGCAGCCCCAGGCAACTGGCTCCAGCAGACTCTGGGACTCCCCAGACGGTTTGGCTGCAAGGGCATCTCTGATGAGGCAACACGCAGCAGTGGTCAAGGCACTGCTCCTGGGCTCTTGGGCTGTGAGAGGCCGGAGCAGCAGCTTTCAGAAGTGAGAAGTCATAGGCCAAGGAAGAACAGGCAATGTGCTACAAGAGGAAGGAGGGAGGCTGTGGCGCCTTCTCTTTGGGCAGCTGCTGTCTGAACAGCAGACAGGGGTTTAAACATAGGCTATAGCCACACAGAGCCCTTCCCTCCCCCTGCCTCTCATTCTCCTGGCCAGGCAGTCTTGGCTTCATGCTCTTAATCTCCCCCAGCTGGAGACTGACTCTTCCTGCCCTGGAGCAACTGCCTCGGTCTCTGGCAAGCCCCTACCATCAAGAAAGGTGGGAAACACTTGCCCTCCCTGTCCCCAGCCCCTTCCCCAGTCACCCTCACTTACAACCCCTTTATGTAGACAAAACCCATTTCCCCTGCTTGTAAGAAAAGGGAGGGGTGTTTCTGAGATTACACACCAGGCCCTTCCTCTCAGATATAAATGATATAAATGTTCTTCCCAAGATCCCAAATCTTTACGTCAAGAATAGATCCAGCTTAGCAGAAATGGGGATGATAAAGGATTTCAGTTCTAAATCACAGTATGTTCTAAGATACAAGGGCATGCATGACATCACCAATAATTCAGATATTAGACAAATATTGGCCAGACAAGAGCCACTGTCCTGAGGAACAAAGGGGAAGAGGAATGATATGAGGCATGGGGTTTGTCACTGAATTTCTTTCCCTCTTTCACTGGTGCTCAGTTCAGCCCACCGCAGTTTTATACCTATGTTCACCCTTAAGCCCCCTCAATAGGCTGTTTTTCACACCTCCTAAGATATTCGGCTTCATGGGGTGCCCTTGAGGCTGTGAGGTTCAGTGACAGCTGCAGCTGTTGTGCCCAGATCTCCCCCTCATATGCTGGTCCTCAGCTCTGGGTTTCTTAGGAATTTCACATCCAGGCAGGGAGTTCCCCAGACCTCTGCTTTTCCTTCCTCTCCCTCCTGCATCCACACTGAGGCTATTTCACTGCTTATTAGCACTACAGATAGGGGATATGAAGCAGTCAGTGTGAAAATCTGATTAGTCATTTTGGCTATTTTTTCTGGAAGCTGTAGTAAAAGATGGGTTGCAAAAGAAGGAAAAGCTATTAGTTATTGAAATCTCCGTGTTTCAATTAACCTTATCCCTCACAGATAATTGAGAATTGACAACAATGTTAGTTTCTTTGCAACTTTCTTTAATTTTTTTTTTTTTTCATTTCTGATACCATCTTCACGCAGCATTGACCAAAGCCCATAAACAATCTGTGCCTTCTTGGTCAGCACCAAGAGCTCAAAGCCTGGCAAGTGAGCCCAGGACAGAAGAACTCAAAGGGGGCCCCGGGGCGGTGAAGGTCACCTTCTCCTCCCTCCACTGTGTTCTCTCTGTGCCCAAGTGTGCCAAAATGGGTGCCAGGTTATTCCAGCCTGCCATTTCCCACCCCTCCTGCCCAGGTTCATACTGCGCCCCCTCCACCTCTCTTGCCTCTGAGCACACCTTACCCTCCACAGCTCTTACTGCTTTCTTCCTTCTGGGCCCCTGCCTGATACCTGATGCTTTTCCACAACCCAGATCTCCAAGGTTTATCTCAAGTCCAGGAGCACCTCAAAGACCTCATGGCAAAGCCAGGCAGAATTGCTCAGCACCCTCCACCACAACCTCACCCAGTCCTCTGGGTGAATAACATGGGCATGCCTGGTTGCTCCCAGAACCTAAACAGGCACTGAAGGCAAGGAGGGCAGCAGCCATGTGTCCTGGGACCAGGCCCACTCGGCTTCCAACAACTGCTTAGCTCTGTCCACAAGTTAAGTCAGCCTCAGTTTCCTCTTCTGTAAAATTTTGAGACTGAAAATAGAATCTACTTCCTAGATTTATTTTGAAACCTAAATGAGTTGACGAAGGTAAAAAACACTTGGCACAGGGCCAGGCAGGATATCAGTTCTGGGTGTGCAATGATGACCACCACCGTTAGCAACATCCCCACAGTCCCAGGCAGCCTGGGCCAGCTCTAGGAGGGCCTCTGGTGCTACACTCTGCTGGAAGAGCCCCAAGGCTGAGAGGCCTCTACCTAGGTGCTTTCTGGGATTTTTAGTAAAACGTCTCTTACAGTTTTTATACAGATTCCCCTCTCTCCCCCGCAAGATGCAGAGCTGTGTTCAGGGGAGTCATGAGCCACTTCCTGGCTATTCGCACAATGAGCACTCAGTGATCCAGGCCCCAGCTGCTCCGGGTCTAGCTCGGTAGCAGCTCCATCTTCCCATGGGATGAATTCCTCCCCGGAGCATCCTCCATTCTTATGCAAATAGCTACTAGGAGCTCTGGCTCATCGAGTTTCTTGACGTTCCCAAACAAGTCTGAATGCGCTTAGACAGAAAGCGGGTGTCTCCTCCCACCTTAATTACAATTAGAATGAAATTATGTTCACTTCAAAATTAACAATTCATACTTTTGCAACCATCAGAACTCCGACCACTGCCACCGCTCAGGTCCTCCCTCCCCTTCTCCTCCCTGCCGCCTCCTCTCCCTTTGTCCCGTGACTCAGCTCCCTGCTTCCCTGCCCTGACTGCCCCCACCCTTCCAGGTTTTGCAGGCAGCGCCATCTGCTGGACGCAGGCTCAGCTGCACCTTCCCCCTCCCGGCGGGGCAAGGGGGTGCCAGGAGCTAGCCTCGGATAGATGGCTCCTCCCCAACTGGTAACACTGCACTTGCTGGGTAATTCTGCCGCAGTTCTGCAGTGGTTAATATTTTACATTCAAGAAAAAAAAAAAAAAAAAAAAACAAGGCGAACATTGTAAGAGAAGAGTGAAGGGCCGAAGATAAGACCTATAAATTAGGGAAAATAAATTCAATCTTAGACAGTTTTTTGCCTTAGAAATGTGAAGTGTTAGCAGTGATGACTGCACGTTTACACTTCCTTTTTCACCTTTTTTTTTCTTTTAAGCAACCTTTCGTGAGAAAGTGTCAGCTTTATAATTTTACATAATAGTAAACTTTTTGCCTTAGTATAAAAATAATTAGAGGCCCTTCCTAAGTAAAAGACACAAAAAGACAAAAACCCTGCTAGTGATGTCTAGAAGTAGACTTGGGTTCCTCTCCCAGCGAGAAGGTCTTGTTATTATAGAAAAGACATATCATAGACAATGGATTCCTCTTTCACTGGGTCCCAGGGAAAAAAAAAAATCAAGACTGGTATCCCAGCTACCTGTTAACTTCACATCCCTATTTAAGAGTAAATCACCTAAGGGAAGTGCTTTTTTTCTGAAAAGACATTTCTAGTGGCAGTTTTTCTCTTAGTGGTGTTGAATTTATTATTTGTAGAATGCTGTGCTTTGTATCTAATTATAGTACAGGTGATTTTAAGTCATTAAAATAAAATGCAAGCTAACAGTTACTGAACGCTTACTAAAATACATGATTTTAAAATCTGCATATGTCTTAGTTTATTTAATCCTTACAGCTCAAGATGGTGGAACTACTGTTATCCCCATGTTAAAGTTAGGGAAACTGAGATACAGACAGAATTAATAGTCCAGTCCAAGCTTGCACAGAATATGTGAAGCTGTCTAAATGGCCCCAGGAGGTGAGTTTACCCATTACTATACTCTGACTTATAATAGATTAACATCTCCAAGGTGACATATCTGGGAAAATAAAGGAACCATTCTAACTCCACAGCTCTGTTAAATTAAGTTTGGCCTAAGGCCGTCTCTGTACATATTTTAAGTTTGGCCTAAATTTGCCTTTGACTTGTGTGCCTTGCTAATTGCCTGAACTTGGGCATGATTCTTACATTCTGAAAGCTTGTTTTCTTTTAAAATCAATCCTATGAAAACAACAATAATAATTACAAAAGGAGCCATTCTTTGTACATAATGAACTGTAACCTAACTAACTTGATTTGGATACGTAAACACACTGTAACCTACTCTTGTAAGAGGTAACTAAGTCTCAGCCAACCACAGGCAGCCAACTGTTCAAAGCAGGTTCAAATAAGGCAAATGCCCAGCTGTAGCCAATCCAGCTGTTTCTGTCCTCACTTCCGTTGTATGGCACTTTCCTTTTTCTGTGCATACCGGGAGTCGCTCTGAACCTATTCTGGTTCTGAGAGCTGCCCAATTCACGAATCCTTCTTTGCCCAATTAAACTGTTAAATTTGTCTAAAGTGTTTCTTTCCACAGCTCCTTCTGGTCCTTGACTTTTCTGTCCATCCACCTAGCCATCCATAAGCTTTATCCTAATCCTAAACATGTGAGTTAAGCAGATGAATGAATATATAGATGCAGAAGAGAAACAGAAATAGAGAGAGATGGAGAAACATTGTGTGCATAGAGAGAGAGAAACAGAGAGCATGTGTGTATATCTATATATAGAGAGAGAGACAGAACATGTGAAGAAAGGGACAGGCAGCAAATGAGGAGATTTTGATTCAGGGTTCTTAACCTTGAGTGTGTGGGGTCCATGAACACCTTAGGATTATATGCAAAGTGTCACATTTACATGCATTTTGCTGGGGAAAGAGTCCTTAGCTATCTTCACATCCTCAAAAGTGCCTGTGTTACTGACAAGATTAAGAATCACTGATTTCAACAAAGAATAAAATAGCGCACACACCAGCTATCTTCTCCTTCTTTCATGTGGGACCACTGCCTACACAATCGATATTCTTCCTTTTGGTCAAAAAGTGAAAGAAGACAAATAAGAAGGCCAGGTCATCAAGAGACATTAAGAGTATCTTTGGAACTCACTGACACATTCTTTGTTACTTTCAATAGTTAATGCACGATATACTAGATGTTAACTCAAACATGGTTAAGGGGGCCAGGCACAGTGGCTCATGCCTGTAATCTCAGCACTTCAGGAGTCCGAGGCGGGAGGATCACTTGAGGTCAGGAGTTCCAGAACAGCCTGACCAACATGGTGAAACCCTGTTTCTACTAAAAATACAAAAATTAGCCAGGTGTCCTGGTGGGCACCTGTAATCCCAGCTGCTCAGGAGGCTGAGGCATGAGAATCATTTGAACCCAGTAGGCGGAGTTTGCAGTGAGACGAGATCACACCACTACACTCCAGCCTTGGCAACAGAGCAAGACCTTGTCTCAAAAATAAAAACAAACATGGTTAAGGGAAGAGGATCAACTTTTACTAATTACCCGCTATATGATAGGCACTTAATTTTTCTAACAACACTGTGCTATAGGTATTATTATTGTTGTTCTCATATGATTGATTTTAAAAGAAGACAAGCTTTCAGAATGTAAGCATCATGCCCAAGTTCAGGTATTTAGCAAGGGGCTGACTTGGCAAATCATCTCAGGATCTGTCATAATGAATATGGGTATGTATGTACATGTGTTCTTGGGACAGAGTGACCAGGTAGATCCGTTAGCTCTGTTGCATCTCTGAAGCAACAAATATTTGTCAGGGGGTGGGGAGAAGAATCTCATTATTTGGAGATCAAATAACTTAATGCTGCTATTATTTCTAGCTCCTGATTCCCCTCCATTAATTTACCACCTTCTTCTATGAATTGCATTGAGCAACTCTGTATGCTAGGCATTGGGTAGAGTCTAGAATATCATCTTGCAATACTGTCTCCAGTAGACCCATGGTCCATGCCACTGGAAGTTCACTGTCTAGGAGAGACCACAGGCATGTGAGTAAATCATTACAGTACTGTGGGACAGGGATTCGAATATAAGAATGTCCTGAGTCCAAGTGGTGGAATGAAGAAGAAGCTTGATGTTGCCAAGATGTTTCAAGTGAAACTTAAAGAATTAGGAGAAACTCCCAGCAAACAATAGGTGATGGATAACTTTATGTGTCAATGCGGCTAGGCCACAGTGCCCAGATATTTGGTCAAACAGTCTTCTGAATGTTTCTGTAAGGGTGTTTTCAGATGAGATTAACATTTAAATAGATGGACTTTGAGTAAAGCAAATTGCCCTCCTTAATGTGGGTGGGCCTCACTCAATTATCTGAATAGAACAAAAGACTGACCTCCCTAGGCCGGAAGGAATCCTGCCAGCAGATGGCCTTCAGAAATGAACTGCAACACTGGCTCTGCCCTGGGTGTCCAGCCTGCTGGCCCATCCTGCAGACTTTGGACCTGACAGCCTCCATAACTGCATGAGCCTATTCCTTAAAATAAATCCGTTTCTGGATATATACATGTCCCGTTGGTCTGTTTTTCTGGAGAACCCCCTGACTAATACACAATGAAAGTAGGACTCTTCTAGGCAGAGGGAACAGCATGTACAAAGGCACAGAGGCTCCAGAAACAATGATTCAATTGAATCATTGTCCAGTCAGTTTATTGAATCCTGCTCTGGTGCCTGGTCTTATTGCCTGGCCTGATCATGCTGCACCTGCTCCCATAAATAGATTATAGGAATATGATCTTTCTAGTCTGTTTGACCACCCCAGTGGTTTTGAAAATGCATAAATTGCTTATAGTTCCCTAAAGTAATGAGTCTCCAGGACCAATAGTAAGAGTTATCAGTTGGAAGAAGCAGAAGTTTTATCTGTCACCATGGCAGAGGTGTGCACAACTGCTACTATTAGAAAACAACATAGGCTCCTGGACAACATATTCTTTTCTGCCACAGTTTTATCATCAGTACCCCAGGGGATAATCTGTCTCAGTTAAGGTTCTCCAGAAAAATAGAACCAACAGGATAGGTGTGGGGAGGTAGAGAGCGAGAGAGATTTTAAGAAATCGGCTCATGTGATTGTGGAAGCTTGGAAAGTCCAAAGTCTGCAGAGTAGGCCAGCAGACTGGAAACTGGGAAGAGTTGGAGTTTAAATCCAAAGGCAATCTGCTGGCTGGGCACAGTGGCTCATGCCTGTAATCCCAGCACTTTGGGAGACTGGCAGATCACTTGAGGCCAGGAGTTCAAGACCAGCCTGGCCAACATGGTGAAACCCCATATCTACTAAAAATACAAAAATCCAGCCTGGCACAGTGGTGCATGCCTGTACTCAGGTGTTCTGCATCATGCCCGTTCCCATTTGGTGCGCAGTCCGTTTGTACAGAATTTTAACCATTGGTTTGTTCATTCATTTTTTTCATCCCATTCAAAGCAACTGTGCCACAATGTATCCTTTTTATTTATTTTACAGAATAACAAACTGTATATTTTAGACCAAAGGATTTAGCTGGAAGAAGGAGGGAGGAGCGAGGCTGGGGGAGGTATGTATTCTGTCATTGACTTTGTACGGTGGCCACTTATCATGTGCAAGTTGGAACGCAATGCCCAGTTTGAAGGTAACTGTTTCTGATAGACCGCCTCTGAACTCTTACAGAGGGAAATGGAGTTGCCTCTCAACATCCATTCCAACCTGTCTGCTATTCCTGCTGTGTAACAGCCCAGGTGTTTAGGTTGAATAGACCCCACTCCTAGTCTAAGAGTAAATCTTAATTGGAACCATTCGCAGTGAATGATTCAGTGCCTGGCAACGAATTGAGGCATTAAGTTCACCAGTACATGTTAATCCCTTGGCCATGTCGGTGGGCACAAGATGCTAAAAAAAAAAAAGTGATTCTGGGGAGCCTCCTTCTCCCTAGCCCTAGAAGAAGCATTAGTCTCTATTGCTGCTGGTAATCATTCCTTCCTTCATTCATCTCTCTAGCCATGTTTTATTGGTGGCCTCTGTTCCAAGCAAAGTTTAGTTCTAAGTGCTGGGGGTACCAAGCCATTGTTATCCTGGATCTTACAATTTAGTGGAAGAGGCAGAAAATAAACAAACATCTAAATACATTGTACACTGTGATGGTTACTTTTAGATGTCAACTTGGCTAGGTTAAGGAATGCCTGGAGAACTGGTCAAGCATTCCTTCTGGGTGTGTCTGTGAGGCTGTTTCCAGAGATGAGCAGGTGAGTCAGTGGACTGAGGAGGGAAGACCTGCTCAGTGTGGGCAGACACCATCCAGTCAGCTGGAGGCCAGGATAGGACAAAGAATGAGAGAAAGGATTTCCTCTCTGTCTCTCCTGGAGCTGGGACACTCTTCCTCCTGCCTGAAGACAGCAGAGCTCCAGACTCTTCAGCACTGGGACTCCATGACTCACACTAGCAGTCACCCAGGTTCTCAGGCCTTCAGCCTCAGACTGAGAGTGACATCACTGGCTTCCCTGGTTCTGAAGCTTTAGGACTTGGATTGAACCATGCTACTGGCACCCCAGGGTCTCCAGCTTGCGGACAGCCTGTTACGAGACTTCTAGGCTTCCATAATCACATGAGCCAATTCCCCTCGTAAATAACCTCTCACACCTATCTGTCTATCTCCTGTTGGTTCTGTGAATGGAAGAATCATGAGGTTCATGCATTTAGAGAGGAGAGCTTTATCTCTCATAAAAGGTGCAGCCTGCAATTTGCAATAGCAAAGACTTGGAACCAACCCAAATGCCCATCGACGATAGACTAGATAAAGAAAATGTGGCACATAAACACCATGGAATACTATGCAGTCATAAAAAAGAATGAGTTCATGTCCTTTGCAGGGACATGGATGTAGCTGGAGGCCATCATTCTCAGCACACTAACACAGGAACAGAAAACCAAACACCACATCTTCTCACTCATAAGTGGGAGTTGAACAATGAGAACACATGAACACAGAGAGGGGAACAACACACACCAGCACCTGTTGGGGTGGTGGTGGGGGCAAGGGGAGGGAGAGCATTAGGACAAATACCTAATGCATGTGGGGCTTAAAATCTAGATGATGGGTTGATAGATGCAGCAAACCACCATGGCACATGTATACCTATGTAACAAACCTGCATGTTCTGCACATGTATCCTAGAACTTAAAGTAAAATTAAAAAAAAAAAAAAAAAGGGAGCAGCCTAGCCATTCTGCAGTCTGGGAAGTGTAGCCTTCAGCCGAAGCCCAGGGCAAATGCTCCAAGGGAGGGAAGGATAAGAAGGAATTTGCGCTAAATGAATTGGCTAAGAATACATATTCAATAAGCTATAGAAGGAGTCACAAATATTTATGAAAGGAGAAATATACACACGTGCAATTGAGCTTCATGCCTCTTCATGGGTTGCACATTCAAAAAATGTTAGCAGTAGCATGATCCAAAGTGGAGTTTTCAGGCCTCTGTTATCAAAAGGTGAAGCAGAGAACTCGAGAAAACCCCACTGTACATCCTCTTCACATCAGCCAAAACCAGTCTGGAGCTGGTGGTCAGTTTTTAGGAAGGGACACATTGTGAAACTCGTCAGCTGTCACCTCAAAACTGCAAAGACGGAAGGGGAGTCCAGTCACAGCCTCAGATGATAGACTAAAGGTGATAAGAGAATGAGTTGTCCGTTTCTTGTTTTTCATAGCTGGTTTCTTCTTACTCCTTAGGAAGCAATTCTGGCTAAAGATTAATAAGGGTCAGTGCAGTTGCTCACACCTATAATTACAGCAGTTTAGGAGGCTGAGGCAGGAGAACTGCTTGAGGCCAGGAGTTTGAGACCTGCCTGAGCAACATAGGGAGACCCCATCTCTATAAAAAAAAAAAAAATGTTAATTAGCTGGGCATGATGGTGCCTGCCTGTAGTCCCAGCTACTCAGGAGGCTAAGGCAGTAAAGACTGCTCAAGCTCAGGAGTCTGAGACTGCAGTGAGCTATGATCATGACACTGGACTCCAGCCTGGGTGACAGAGTGAGATGAAAAAAAAGGTAATAAAGGAGTATACTGAGATGTGTCCAAACTCCCAACCTGTCCTGGCCAGAACTCAGTTTTTAAGGTTTCTCTGGGTCCTCTTGGCCAAAAGGAGGTCTGTTAGGTCAGTTGGGAGGCTTAGGATATTATTCGTCTGCCGTACTCTGATTAGTACAGATTTTGGTACCAGGAGTGGTTCTAGAGGAACAGAATTTTAAAAATGAATTCCCCTAATTGGTTTTTGGGTTTCTGGAATTGTCTCTTTAATCTGACCACACCTAAAAATGCTCAGAACTCTACTTCTAACAGTACAGAGAGCACTGCTAACTCATGTCCTAAACTGTTTGTAGAGGTACACAAAATATCTGCATTTGATACTCCAAATCTAAATCCAAATTAGTGCAAAGAACTTCATGACTCTGTACATGACACCTTTAAACATTTATGGAAAACTAAGGAAAATAATAACATTGATGGGCTGCTTCTAATGTCACTGGTCAAAGTGATGAAAAAAAATAACAGGGATTCAAATTTCCGGCTCCAGTTCTGCATAAATAGCCTACGAGCTTCTCAGTGTGCACTGAGCCAGAGTCTTCTCTTCTGTAACCACAGGGCTGAAATTGCTGAAAATCAAACACAAGACCTTATCATCTGATTGGCTGATTTACAACGAAAGTTGGACTCAGCTTCTCAGAGTGTCTGGTGTGAAATTAAGGACATTGATAGGGAGAGAATGGGATTCTGTAAATTGGGATGAGGATGTGTGGAAAGACTCTGATGAAACTGGGGACATAGAGCCCCTAAATTCTGATGAGACTTGTTTGCCAAGCAGAGGTAATCTTACACCCCTTACCCCCAGGCAGCAGCCTTCCTACCCACAACAGTATCAATATCAGCCTTTCCACCTGTGTCTGAAGGGGTTAACCTTTCCTTGCCCAAGGAAACAGTAATGGCCTCCCAAGGCAGTTTCCAAGCAAGACAAGGCTGATTCTCCTCAGGACCCGCCCTCACCTCCCCTCTTTGTTTCTAGCTGTATAACCAGACTCAAGTCCCAGCAGGCCCCTAAAGGTGAGGTAGAAAATTTGACTCATGAGGAGGTATGCTACACTCCAAAAAAACGACTTGAGTTTTCTAATTTATACAAGCAGAAATCTAGGAAACGTGTGTGGGATGGATATTAAGGGTGTGAGATAATGGTGGAAGGAACATAAAGTTGGATCGGGCTGAATTTATTGATATGGGCCCACTAAGAAGAGATTCTGCACTTAATGTTGCAGCTCCAGGAGTTAGGAAATGTGCTAACCATCTGTTTGGTTGGTTGGCTGAAACATGGATCAAAAGGTGGCCCACTGTGAGGGAGCTGGAGATGCCTGCTCTCCCTTGGTTTATTGTAGAGGAAGGGATTAAAGTGCCTAGAGAGAATGGAAGCCTGTACTGGATTTATCACTTAAAATCTGCTCACCTATAAAGGCAGGGTCTGAAGACATACCTTTCACCAATACTTTGAGAAACAGATTTGTGAGCAGAGCCCCAGCATCCCCGAAGAACTCCGTGATTGTTCTTCTCCATAGGATGGACCTTGCAGTGGGAGGCACAGTCACTCAATTGGAAAACATAAATGCAATGGGAATCATTTGATCCTGGGTGGCTGGGGCCAAGCTGCAGCTCTCAATCACTAAAGCACGGTGGACGTGTTCACCATAATGAACAGCAGAGGCAAAGCAACAATCAGAATAGTCTGACTTACGCAGATCTGTGGCATTGACTAGTTAATCATGGTGTTCCTAGAAGTGAAATAGATGGGAAGCCTACTACATTCTTACATGATGTATATAAGCAGAACACTTCCAGGTCAAGTGAACAAAAGTCTAACTTGAATCATAAAAACAGAAACTCATGGCCACTCAGTCAGTTCCCAGACTTGAGCCAGTTTACAGACCCAAAACCCCTTGAATGAAGGGGGGGCCAGGGCCCCTCCAGGAAGGAGCCTGGTATACTACCAAAAATATACACTGTGAATCTTTCTCTGATCTTTACCCAAAGAGACCTCCGGCCTTTTACCAGGGTAACTGTGCACTTGGGAAAAGAAAATAATCAAACATTTTGGGGACTACTGGACATTGGCTCTGAACTGATATCGATTCCAGGAGACCCAAAACATCACTGTGGTTCACCAGTCAGAGTAGGAGCTTATGGAAGTTAGGGGATCAATAGAGTTTTAGCTCAGGTCCAACTCACAGCGGGCTCAGTGGGTCTCTGGACCCATCTTGTGGTCATTTCCCCTGTTCCAGATGCATGATTGGAATAGACATATTCAGCAGCTGGCAGAATCCCATGTTGGTTCCCTGACGAGTAGGGTGAGGGTTATTATGGTGGGAAAGTCTAAATGGAAGCCCATTAGAGCTGCCCCTACCTAGGAAAACAGTAACTCAAAGCCAGCATCACATCCCTAGAGGGATTACCAAGATGAGTGCCACCATCATGGCCTTGAAGGATGCAGGGGTGGTGAGTCCCACCATCAAGGACTTGAAGGATGCAGGGGTGACAAGTCCCACCATATCCCCATTCAACTCTCCTTTATGGCCTGTCCAGAAGACAGATGGATCCTGGAGGATAACAGTAAATTATTAAGCTTAACCAAGTGGTAACTCCAATTGCTGCTGCCATACCAGATGTGTTTCCATTGCTTGAGCAAATTAACACATATCCTCATACTAGTAAGCACACTAGTATTGATCTGGAAAATACCTTTTTCTCCATACCTGTCCACAAAGCCCACCAGAAGCAATGTGCTTTCAGCTGATGAGGCCAGGAATACTCCCTCACTGTCCTATTTCGGGGTAGATCCAGCCCTGTGTCACAATTTAGTTTGAAGGGATCTTGATCACCTTCCCCTTCCACAAGCTATCACACTGGTCCATTACATTGATGACATTTTGCTGACTGGACCTAGTAAGCGTGAAGTAGCAATCACCCTGGACTTATTGGTAAGTCATTTGCATGTCAGAGGGTGAAAATCTAACTGAAATTCAGGTGACTTACGCCTCATTGAAATTTCTAGGGGTCCAGTGGGTATGTTACTCTAGCCTATCTACGAAGTGACTGGAACAGCTGCTAGTTTTGAGTGGGGCCCAGAAAGGATGAAGGCTCTGCAACAGGTACAGATTGCTGTGCAAGCTGCTCATCCACTTGGGCTATATGACCCAGCAGATGCATTAAGGCTTGAGGTGTCAGCAGCAGACAGGGATTCTGTTTGGAGCCTTTGGCAGGCCTCTATAGGTGAATCACAGCAAAGGCCCTTAGGATTTTGAAGCAAGGCCCTGCCGTCATCTATAGACAGCTACTCTCCTTTTGAGAGACAGTTTTGGCCTGCTACTGGGCCAGAGTAGAAACTGAAGGCCTGACCATGGGCCACAAAGTCACCATGCAATCTGAAATTCCTGCCATAAACTGGGTGTTTTCAGGCCCACCAAGCCATGAGGTTGCATGTGCACAGCGGCACTCCATCATCAAATGGAAGTGACATATATGTGACTAGGCCCATTGGGTCTTGAAGGCACAGGTAAGTTACATGAAGAACTGGCAAAAATTGTTCCTACTCTTGCTACACTGCCTTCTCTCTCCCTGCCTGCACCTATGGGCTTTTGGGTAGTACCCTATAACCAGTTGACAGAAGAAGATTAAGGTCTGGTTTACAGATATTTCTGCACGATATGCAGGCATCACTTGAAAGTGGACAATTGCAGCACTACAGCCCCTTTCTGGGACATTCTTGAAGGCAGTGGTGAAGGGAAGTCTTCTCAATGGGCAGAATTTGGGGCAGTGCACCTGGCTGTGCACTTCTCTTGGAAGGAAATGTGATTGTACGCCGATTCATGGGCTGTGGCCAGTGGTTTGACCAGAGGGTCAGGGACTTGGCAAGGACATGATTGAAAAATTGGTGACAAAGAAATGTGGGAAAGAGGCATGTGGATAGACTTCTCTGAGTGGGCAGAAGTTGTGAAGATATTTGTGTCCCATGTGAATGCTAACAAAAGGTGACCTCAGAGGAAAAGAAATTTAATAATCGAGTGGATAAGATGACCTGTTCTATGGATACCAGTCATCCTCTTTCCCCAGCCACTCTTGTCATTGCCCAGTGGGCTCATGAATGTAGTGGCCATCGTGGCTGGGATGGAGTGATGCATGGGCTCAGCAACATGGACTTCCACCCACTAATGCCAACCTAGCTATGGCCAGCTCTGAGTGCTCAATCTGCCAGCAGCAGAGACTAACACTGAGTCTCCAATATGGCCCCATTCCCCAGGATGATCAGCCAGCTACCTGGTGGCAGGTTGATTACTTGGACCATTTCCATAATGGAAGGGGTAGCATTTTATCCTTACTGGAATAGACACTCTGGATATGGATTCGCCTTCCCTGCACACAGTGCTTCTGCCAAAACCACCATTCATGATCTCACAGAATGTTTTGTCCACCATCATGGTATTCCACATGTGAAAGTTGTCAGAATAAAAATTGAGTCACTTACGTTTAAATAACCTTGATAAACAGAGGCCGGGTGCGGTGGCTCACACCTGTAATCCCAGCACTTTGGGAAGCCGAGGCAGATAGATCGTTTGAGGCCAGGAATTTGAGACCAGCCTGAGCAACATGGCAAAACCCTGTCTCTACAAAAATACAAAAATTAGCCAGGCATGGTGGCGTGCACCTGTAGTCCCAGCTACTCGGGAGGCTGAGGCAGGAGAATTGCTTGAACCCAGGAGGTAGAGGTTGCAGTGAGCCAAGATTGTGCCACTGCACTCCAACCTGGATGACAGAGCGAGACTCTGTCTCAAAAAATAAAAATAAATAGATAGATAATAAATTTTTAAAAAATATAACCTTAACAAATAGAGCTGAGAAATGCCACAGAGGGAGTGCCCTTGTGCATGAATGCCTGATAACAAGAACTATCACAAAACACTCAGCCAAAACCACAGACTTGCACAAATGCCAACACAATCTGACACAAAAAAATACTTCTGTGAGAACATCTGTACAGAAACAACTTTTCCAACCTCTAATGGCTTGTTATTGATTCTTGTAGCCAAGGATATTTATCCCAAAACAATTATGCAATCCTCCTCATTTTTTCTTTAAAAACATTTACATTCCTTTACTTCTGTGGAAATGCACATCATTTACTAGGGTACGCATACTCCCATTGCAATGCCCCTTCTCAAATAAACAACATTTTCTTCTAGTGAGTCTCCCTCTCTATTATTTAGGTTGACGTACACAGCTCTGCTTCTCATTATGGAACTCACTTCACAGCATGGGCTAATGCTCATGAAATTCAGTGATCTTACCATGTTCTCCACCATCCTGAAGCAGCTAGCTTGACAGAACAGTGGAATGCCCTTTTGAGGATGTAGTTACAGTGCCAGGTAGGTGACAGTACTTTGCAGGGCTGGGGCAAGTCTCCCCAGATGGCTATACATGCTCTAAATCAGGGTCCAATATATAGTGCTGTTCCTCCCATAGCCAAGATTCATGGGCAGGAATCAAGAAGTGGAAACAGGAGTGGCACCACTTAATATTATACCAAGTGACCCACTAGCAAAAGTTTTGTTTCCTGCTCCCATGACTTTATCTTCTGCTGGCCTACAGATTTTGGTTCCAGAAAGAGGAATGCTACCAGCAGGAGACACAATAATGATCGCATTTAACTGGAAGTCGAGACTGCCACCTAGCCACTTTGGGATCCGTGTGCCTCTGAGTCAACAGGCTAAGGAGATAGTTACGGTGTTGACTAGGGTGATTGATTCAGACTACCAAGGGGATATTGGACTACTGCTCCACAATGGGGGTAAGAAAGAGTATCTGGAGAGCTCTTACAGCGTCTCTTAATATTATCATGTCCTGTGATTAGGTAAACGGGAAATTACAACAACCCAATTTAGGCAGGACTACAAATGGCCCAGACACTTCAGGCATGAAGTTTTGGGTCACCCTACCAAGTAAAGAACCACAGCTAGCCAAGCGTTTGCTGAATGGTGGTTATAAATACCAGCTATGGCCGTGTGAACTGTTACCGAAACAAAGACTGTGATTGTCATGAATATTTCCTCCCTATTTTGTTATGTTTGTGCGTATATTTACATAAGTTAAGCAAATATCTTTGTTTTCATTTCTCTCTTATTCCTTTATCATGTAACATAAGATACATTGACTTTATATCATAATATTTAAGCACTGTTAATTTTTACATCACAGTATTTAATTATAGGATATCAGAGAAGAGTAAACATCACCCAGGGACTTTGCTTCCTCTTCTGAGGACAGGATTAGTCCATTTTCAGTGTATGCAGGATAATTATACCACATTAAGTGGAACTAATACCTTGTTAGTGTCTTTATTTGGAGGTCAGGTATGGCTTAAGGAGATGTATACGAGTGCCAAGTTGGCAAGGGGTAGACTTAATGTTGGCTAATTTTAGGTGTCAGCTTGACTGAATTAGGGAATGCCTAGAGAACTGGTAAGTCATTACTTCTGGGTGTGTCTGTGAGGGTGTTTCCAGATGAGATTGGTGTATGAGCCTGTTGACTAAGTGGGGAAGATCTGCTGTCATTGTCAATGTGGACAGGCACCATCCAGTCAGCTGGGGTGAAGACAGAACAAGAAAAAAAAAAAAAAAAAACAGAGAGAAAAGGATTTCCTCACTCTCCCTCCTGGAGCTGGGACACACTCTTTCTCCTGCCCTTAGACATGAGAACTCCAGGCTCTCCAGCCTTGGGACTCCAGGACTTAAGCCAGCAATCACCCAGGTTCTCAACCCTACAGTCTCAGACTGAGAGTTACACCCGGGCTTTCCTGGTTCTGAGACCTTGGGACTTGGACTGAGCCATGCTACTGGTGTTTCAGGTCTCTGATTTATAGATGTCTGGTCATGGGACTTCTCAGCCTCCAAAATCATGTGAGCCAATTCCCCTAATAAATCACCTCTCATCTATCTACATCTATATCCACATCCACATATAAATGTAGAAATATCCCATTTGTTCTGTCTCTCTGGAGAATCCTGACTAACATAATTGTCAAGTGACAAGACCTAAGAAGAAAAAATAAAGTAAGACAAGAAAACAGAGTTATGGGGTGTGATATTTTCGGTGATTAAGTAATTTAAGAGAGACACAATCCTATAAATAGAGTTACTTAGAGGAGAGTAAAATTGCCTCTAGCTGAAGAAACTGGGCAAGACCTCCCAATAAAGTAAACTTTTGAAAGCATCAGAGAGAAAATTTTAGAAAAAGATTGAATATGCAAGACATTTTGAAAATAAACTCACTACTGATTAGATTTGGGAGTTAAAAGAGAAAGATGAATGAAAAAGTATTTAAAAGCAGTATTTTTGGAATAGCAACTCATATCTTTAGTGGGTCATGAAATTAATTTAATGGTTTACAACCAAATTCTTTAATGGAATGAAATAGATTGGAATAAAACAGATTAGAGTACATCAAACATAATAAGGGTAAGTACTCTTGCGGAAAAATTTTGTTTCAGTTACATGTGTGTTTGTCTGCACATGTATATGTATGTGTGTGTGGGTGTGTGTGTGTATGATGTAAAATGCATTTCTTATAGTGCATCATGATTTTTTTAAAAAAATTAACTTAGAGATTTTAAATCTGTGTCAGTGAAAGGCTGTGGTATTGTTAGTAAGAAAAAAAGACATTAACAAATGCCATTGATTTTAAAGATAAAGATTTTGAGATTAAAGTCTCAGCTGAATATCTAAAAACAAAGATGAGGCCGGGCACGGTGGCTCGCGCCTGTAATCCTAGCACTTTGGGAGGCCGAGGCAGGTGGATCACGAGGTCAGGAGATAGAGACCATCCTGGCTAAAACGGTGAAACCCCATCTCTACTAAAATACAAAAAATTAGCCAGGCATGGTGGCGGGCGCCTGTAGTCCCAGCTACTCGGGAGGCTGAGGCAGGAGAATGGCGTGAACCCGGGAGGCCGGGCTTGCGGTGAGCCGAGATCGCGCCACTGCACTCCAGCCCGGGCGATACAGCAAGACTCCGTCTCAAAAAAAAAAAAAAAAAAAAAAAGATGAAATGAAATGGACAGGGGAAATGTCAAAGCTAGAGATATAAATCTGGGATTCATTTACAGAGAAATTATATGTGAAGCTATAGCAATGAATCAGGTTACTAAAGGAGAAAATGTAAGAAACAGAAAAAAAGTCCAGGACAAAACCTTGGCCATAATAACATTTGAAGGAAAGGAAGGGGAAGGAAGAGAAGGCCAAAAAAAAAAAAAAAATTAAGAAAGAGCAACAGAGGTTCAACGAAAATTAGGAGATTGAAGGACCAGGAGATCCAATAAAAACTGAATTTCAATAATGCCAAACATCCTACAGAGTTAAGAAGGGAGATGTGGGTTAAGAAAAACCACATGACACAGCAACTTGGAGAACGCTAACAGTTTTCAAAAAAACTATTTCTGCAAAGTGGTGGAAATACAAGCCAGGATGATGAAGGCAGTATATTCTGTAGCGAGGGGAAGCATATATATATATAATCATTTACCTTATTTTCCAGCCTCAACAGATGTTTTCAAGGAACAGTTGCAGACTCATTGCCACCAAGTGTACGTCTTCACTAATTTAGTGCCTAGAACATTTTTGGAAGCACCTCAGGTTTTTCTTCAAGATGATGGCCATCAAGAACACCAAACATGCTTCAAGGGCTCAGAACAAGCCTGCCTTAGTCAAAGCATACGTTTTTAATATGTTCAATGCTAGTGACAAATCCTGAGCCTCTGGAGGGGTTCCCCTACAACCCTGTCCCCATCCTAGGAATGCCAGGAGAATTCGTCTTTGGGGAGAAGACTGTCGTTTTATTTGTGAAACACTTGAGTGGGACTTGTGGTTATGCAGATGTAAGACTCAGTGCCCAATCTAGGGAGAGGGATTAATACCATAAAGACCTCTGACTTCTAAACAGCAAAAGTGAAAGAGTTGTAGGCCTTCGGGGCAGAGACGGTCATGCTGTTTACTTGTTTTTGCCTTCCTGGAGACTCTAGGACTTGTGATTCAAGACGTGGGGAATAACGAGAGACAAGAATGCAAGGACTACGGAAGAATACGGCTCCAGCAGGTGGTGGAGACTAAGGAGGAAGACAACCCTGGGAGACTGCGTTAGGGACTGGCCAATGGATTCTAGCAGCAGCAGAATCTGTTTTCCAATTTCACATTGTTTCTCCTCAAAGCCATACTTTTTTATAACCTAAGAAATGCATGCGTTCAGTAAGAAATTTCCTAACCCTTACAACCTGTCACTAATAACTAACTTTATTAAGTACTTACAACATAGTAAGCATTCTTCAAAGTGCTCTATGTATTTTAATGAATTAACTTTTCTGCTTTCTGTTGCTTTTCCTTTATCTCTACCTCCCATTATTCATTCTCATTTATGTTTTCCATTGTCTTTCCCACTTTCTCCTCTCTCACTCCCTCCATTTTTTTCTGCCTACCTCTCTGTCACCCATTCTCAGAGGCTCAATCTCACATAAAAATTAACTCGTAGAATGAGTTAACTTATATAATCTTCATAGTAACCCAGGGAAAGAAGTCGTATTATTATCAGCCTCATTTCACAGAGTAAAAATCTGAGGTACAGAAGGTTAAGTAACTTAAAGTCATACAACTAGTAAGATTCAGAGCCTGGATTTGAACTCAAGAAGTTTGACTGCAAAGCTTATAATCTTAACCACTGCTACTCTCCATATCTTTGTGATTGCGTCGGCTTTGGAAATAAAGGGAGGATCTACAATGACATCTTGAGATGGAGCGGACCAGAAATTGTGGTGCACTGTGGAGAGGGAAGGTGAGGCCAGCAGGAGAAATCTGGGAGAATCTGCAGCAAGCACTTGGCAATGATTTTGGGAGAATATATGCACTTCCTGGGGATGGCTGGAAGCCATCGAGAAGTAGCCTAGAGTTCCCACGGTATCATAGGACAGAGACTCTTAAGGAGAAATTTGCATATGAAAAAGAATGGGTTCTGCTTCTGTGAAATGTGATAATATACGCACGGTGATTTTCACTATGCTTGGATGCTCAGTCATTTGTCACTATATATGTTAAGTCTTCCTGCCCTTTTCTGATACTCTTTCTAACATCCCCTGAAGGGCAATCCATATTTTCACTCAATTACCATCATTCAGCTAATATTCACTGTCTGTTACTTGCAGGTCAGCAAGTTGACTCTATGGCACAAGCTTCCCCTTTTCTGGCAATGTTACTTCTGAACTGTGTTTGCAGCCTTCTAAGATGCTTTGCACACTGGAAAAGAATTAAACTTACCCACAGATAAATAAACCAGAGTGAATCCATTTTTCTCTGTTAATAAAGATTTATGTGAATATTTTTAATGAAGGTAACTGAAAGCAGGTAGAGGAATACGAAGTCTGTACGAAGCAGTTAGTAGTCAATTCGGCAGAGATCAAAGTGTGTCAGACTAAAACAAATATTAGTTAGAACAACATGTGGTCATTTTGTGCCTTTGTAGGAGGAATGCCAATGAGAAACTTCAGTGTGGAAATATAACTGCTCTCCCACCAAACCCAAAAAGAAGCTAAACTGCTTATCCAGGCATGGGGAGTATATGGTATGTGGTCAGCCTTATTAGCATATCTTAATTGAGAATTAGACTGTCATGGCAGAACACAGTGTAAGTTTAAAACGGGAGACAAAATAATTCATTGAAATTCCCAAGGCACATCTTGTTTCCTACCTATTCCTTGAAATGTTTTCCTTTTTTCTCTCTTTGTTTTCCTGTTATTCATTTCTTCCTTCTTTCTTCTACCTTCAGCCATGCTCTCAACTTTCCTGTTCACTGTCTAAATCCCTCCTTTTATACAATTATGTTTGTGCTACATTCCCACAATTATCAGAAGTTATTACTTCTTTTCTCTCCCCTCTCTGTTTTATATTGCTTTTCCTTTATCTTTTCCTCCCATTATTCATTCTCATTCATCTTTTTCATTGTCTTTCTCCCCTCTCATTCCCTCTGTCTTTTCCCCTCTACCTCTCTGTCACTCACTCTCACAAGCTCAATCTCACATACAAATTAAATTATTATAAAGAATTTCTTTGCTGGTTACAAATTCCATTTGTGCCCAGAGACTTAGGATTGCATAAGATTGGATGCATCTCATGCCCTGTTGCTCTAAGCTGAAAACGTTTTCTTGACCCTCTCTCACTTCACACTACTGGAGGAATAGCATTATCTGTTATCTCCCCAGAACAGCGATGGGAGGAACATACTGCTGAATATACATTTGGCCATGACTGCATTCATATTATGGAAGACACCATTTGTTCTTAGAACAGAGGACATCAGCACCAGCATTCACAGCCTCGTCTGTTAAGTGTGTTTCCCTCACTCTGCAGTTGCTTAGCTCAGACCGGCGAGCACCTGGTGGGCAACCCTTCCTCTGAACTTGGTGGGGAATCATACAACCTGTTGAACTTGGCTCACATATAGCCTAGGAATGGGTACCCCAAATATTCCAGCACTGGTAGTAGTACTGGTGGGTGGTGTGTTTGAAACACAATCTCAAATAAAACAAAGCAACCATATCCCATTGGACTGGCTGTTTATCTCACATACTTGATCTGGTTGGGAGATGAATCAATGAGATCTGAAGTATTTTCCAGGGTACATACGCAATGCTGTTGGTATAGGCCTTGGTGTTATTCTCATGGGTGGTAGTCTAAATTGCAGAGCCATACAGAGGGACTTATATTTGCCAGGAACATATCATCTATATACTGTTTTCTGGGTAGTGGCTGGGACTGTTGGAATAATTATTCTACAAGTTCACATGAGCATGAACGATCTGACCCTGGGTGGATCTTGGGGGCATTTTCTCTTCATGATGAGCCCTGATAATGCCAAGCTCTAGCTGGCCCCTTAAGAAACCTCTGAGCCTTGGCCATGGATGATTTTCAAGGTCGCTGACTGATCACTAGTAAACAAACAGTTTCCCTAGACAATCAAGAAGAAACCCCAGTTAATTGGTCTTCAAAGTACCTAAGATCAGGCCAGGCACAGTGGCTCACACATGTAATCCCAGCACTTTGGGAGGCCTAGGCAGGTGGATTGCTTGAGCCCAGGAGTTCAAGACAAGCCTGAGCAACATGGCAAAACCCATCTCTACAAAAAATACAAGAAATTAGCCGGGCATGGTGGTGTACACCTGTAGTCCCAGCTACCCGGGAGGCTGAGGTGGGAGGATCGATTGAGCCAAGAAGGTCAAGGCTGCAGTGAGCCATGATGGTGTCACTGAATTCCAGCCTGGGTGACAGAGTCAGCTGCTGTCTCAAAAAAAAAAAAAAAAAAAAAGTAAAAAAAGCACTTAAGATCCAAGCTTGGCCTAGGATTATTCAGAAACCCTAGGGAATGTGGAAACCTGTCCCAATCCCACCAGACTCTAATTACTCTAGAAACTACACTCAGGTGTTTAGTTTACACTGCTATAAGCCATAGAACTAAGTGTTGACTTTATGACATGTCTTGCTTATTAAGCCACATGGTGCAAGGCAGGGATGTAATATGGTTAATCTCCTTTTTTTTAGTAGGATGTGCCCAAGAGAATATATATATATATATATTCCTTCACCCAGAAACAGAGACAGAGACCCAGAGACAGGCTCATGCTTAATGCCTACCGTGAGACTCCTACCAGTCTCTATGGTGGTAGGCTCTCTGATGGAGGTTGGGTCTCTGATGGAGGTTGGGTCTCTGATGGAGGTTGGGTCTCTGATGGAGGTTGGGTCTCTGATGGAGGTTGGGTTGTTGGGACCTAGTCTGATGTAGCTCTCTACATGGAATTCACAGTAGATATTCCAACCTTAGCCACCTGCTGCTCTCTTCTGAGCAAGAAGGGGCTCTAATGTATAAAATCTATCAAAGAACATAGGAAGGTTTCCTCTCTGAGCCAGGCAAGTAATCTCCCCAATAGCCAAGGAGAGTAACAGAAGATGTGCACCCTATAATGCTGGTCTTGGGGTGTAGGTGTATGAGACAGAAAAACAGGCCCCAAATATGTAAATTCAAATTTAACTTCTTCTGAGGCATTTTTCTGGAAAACCTTCAGCTCTATGGGTATGACTCAAATAGTGTTCAGTGAACATTTAACTTATGGAAATATTGGAAATCAAATAACATTTCCAAATTTCAGGTGAGAAAACTGAGTCAAAAGATCACTAAGAGACACAACAAAGTGACTCAGAAAGAAAGATGAATTTAGGTATCTGGTTTCTGAATCTCTAGGACTATTTTCACTACAGACTACTAAATGCTTTGTCTCAAAATCCATTGAAAGATTGTAAAGTTGCATAAGCTCCATTCATCTCAGCTACTAGTAACACACAGTTATCTTGGGGTACAAACCAAAGAAATATGAAATGCAACTAAATTTCAAAAAAGAAATAGTGTTGCAGGAATACAATTTCCCAAACACATGTTAGTTAATATTCTAGTATTAACTTTTACACTTTGCCTTTTATCCTGGCATGTCAAAGTACATAAACCATTATTCTAAGATCCTCACCTTCATTCTCTCAAGATAAAAAAGGAGATTCAGAAATAATTGTGCCCAGTAATCCCCTAAGGAAACTAAAGCTCATAGAATTTCAGTGGAAGCTCTGCTTCCAGTTTAAAGTAACTCTGCACCCCAGGTTGCCCAAGGCCATGCCAACTTCAAAGATTCTGTCCCAATATCACCATATGTGGCCTCTCACTTCTCAGACTAGCCTGACTGGGCTACAGGAAACATGGACTCTAACTTCCAATATTCATTGACCCATTTAATAGATGCTAATAACCTACTGTGCACATGACAGTTTAAAGTAAATAAAACTCCATCATGTCTTGGTGGAAATATGAACAATTATGCCCATTAGCACTGTTTGAGAGGCTAGAAGGCATAATTGTTATATTTCCACCAAGACATGTTGGTGCAGATGAAGGCGGGGCAGGAGGCAGTTCATGGAAGATGGAGCCTTGGAGCTGCCTCTGAGTGGGGTGGGATTCAACTGTCAGGTAAAAGTGGGAGCAGAGCACTTCAGGTAGAGAGAAGAGCATGAAGGCCAACAGGGCTTTGATGATGTAGAGGCGTAGTTTCGAGGAATGGTCCAGATGCCTTATGCATGAGCATGCAATGATTGAGGAGGCGGGAGTGTAGAAGAGAGTGAAACTAGAAAGCCAGGTAGAACCCAGGCTTTGAAGTGTCCGGGATGCCAGGCTAAGGAGCTGGGACTTTATTCTTCACACAGTAGGGAGCCATTGCTTGTTTTTAAGGAGAGCAGTGGCCTGAGAAAATATGAACATCAGGAAAATGTATATGCGGAGAAGGAGAATGTGTGGAGGGGAGATCAATTACAAGCTGATATTTTTAGATGGGAGGAGGCAATAAGCCAGATAAGACGCTGGGGTTTGAACGAGGCCAGGCAGTAAGGTCACAGAAGGGAATGCGGATTTCAGGAAAGGCTGGATATGGAGACCATAATTTCTGTGGCCTAGGACTTTTTATCTGAACTTGAGGCTGGTGTTTCTCCTCCTGAAACGACTTGAGAATGACCCACAAACAGGTTTCCAATAATGTCCTCCCAACTCCACCATGTGTCATATCAGAAGTGGCCACCAGGAGACGCAGTTACATTAACAACTGTAGCAGAAACCAGAAAAGGAAAAGGTCCTGTAGGGGTGCAGACGCAGAGAATTGGAGCAGAACATGGATGGGAAGGGTGAGGGGCAGTAGGGTTGTCCAGGTGGGGGAGGCTGGGCCCAATGCATGGAATTTTTACAGTCAGGAAACGGGCCAGAGACGATGGAAAATTGCATGAATGTTGTTACTACTATACAGCATACCATGCACACGTGCTATGAGCGCTTCTGTTGTTTCTAATCTATATGTGAATTGTACACAAAGACTAGGCATATTCTCATAGCCAACAAAGCCAAGTCTGAGTTACACACATATTGCATCTCAGTGAATAAATTTCTCAGATACTATATACATATATATATATATATGCCAAGCACTTGACATGTGGTATGTGACCAAGACAACCCTGCCATCATGAAGCATATGTGACACAAGGGAGTGGGAGATAATCAAAGATCAAGTGAGCAAACCAATGAATAAGATAATTCACTAATGGTAACTGCTATGAAGGTAACAGCATGGTAGTATTGTAAAGTATAGCAGGAATACTGGGGTTGAGAGGGCTTCATTTAGTTAATAAACAAAAGCCTCCCTAAGCAAGTGCCACTGAGTTGAAATCTGAATGATGAGAAAAAACCAATCAAGTGAAGATCTGCAGAAAGAGGACTGCAGGCAGGGAGAACAGCAGGTGCAATAACCCAGTGGAGAGAATAACCTTGACATTCTCCTGGGACAGTAAGGGCCGAGTAGGCCAGGCACTGTGGCTCATGCCAGTAATCCCAGCACTTTGGGAGGCCAAGGTGGGCAGATTGCTTGAGCTCAGGAGTTCAAGACCAGCCTGGGCAACATGGCAAAACCCCATCTCTACTAAAAATACAAAAATCAACTGGGCATAATGACGTGTGCCCATAGTCCCTGCTACTCAGGAGGCTGAGGTGGAAGGATCAGTTGAGCCCAGGAGATCGAGTCTGCAGTGAACCATGATTGCACCACTGCACTCTAGCCTGGGAGACAGAGTGAGACCCTGTCAGAAAGAAAGGGAAAGAAGGGGAGGGGAGAGGAGGAGAGGGGAAGGGAAGGGAGGGGAGGGGAGAAGGGAAGGCTAGGGTGGGCTGGGCACAGTGAGTGAGGAACAACTGGTAAAAGTTGAATTGGAGGGGTGGGGTGGCCAGAGCCCAACTGGCCCTGAAGGTGATTACAAGGAATTTGGATTTTTTCACAGGGAATTATTCCAACTTAGGTCCAGATCCATACCTAACATTTTTGAAGCCCAAAACAAGAGTTTAAAGGGAAACCCCAGGCTATGTTGTAAAGTTTCTTCATCCTCTGTGTCCACTATTCCAGTGTGAGTGGCCCCAGAAAGAGACAAGAGAGCTCATGCCCATTAACAGCTAGTGGGCTGCTGAATGCCAGTGAAGATTGGTTGACCATATGAGGAGGCCAAGATATTTTCAGCTGGCAGCAGAAAGGTCAAGTGAAATGGATTACAAGGGACTGTGTCCCCAGGACACACTTCACCCACTGCACTTATGTATGGAGCAGAATGTGCTGTGAGAGGCGGAGACAAGATAAGAGTCCAGCTTGACCTACTGGAGAAAGAATAGATGAGGGAAATTATATTAGTTATCTATTGCTGTGTTACAAACTTCTCCAGACTTAGCGGTGTAAAGCAACAGTAAGTATTTATTATCCCATACAGTTTCTATGGGTCAGGAATCCACAAGTGGCTTGGCTGAGCAGTTCAGGTTTAGTATCTCTTATGAGGCTCCAGTCAAGATCTTGGCCAGGGCTGCCATCATCTGAAGGCTTTACTGGGGTTAGAGGATCTGCTTCTAAAATGGTCCACTCACCTGGCTGGCAGGTTGAATGAAGCAGGAGGCTTCTGTTACCAGAGCTCTCCACTGGGCTGCCTAAGAGTCCCCATATGTATTAGCCTGTTTTCATGCTGCTGATAAAGACATACCTGAGACTGGGAAGAAAAAGAGGTTTAATTCGATTTATAGTGCCACATGGCTGGGGAGGCCTCAGAATCATGGCGGGAGGTGAAAGGCACTGCTTACATGGAAGTGGCAAGAGAAAAATGAGAAAGAAGCAAAAGCAGAAACCTCTGATAAAACCATCAGATTTCGGAGACTTATTCACTATCATGAGAATAGCACGGGAAAGACCAGCCCCCATGATTCGGTTACCACCCACTGGGTCCCTCCCACAATACGTGGGAATTCTGGGAGCTACAATTCAAGTTGAGATTTGGGAGAGGACACAGCCAAATCATATCACAGTGGCATGGCGGCTGGCTTTCCCCAGATCAATGAGGGCGCAAGGCTGCTGTGTGTTTTATGCTCTAACCTCGGAAGTCCCTCTACAACATTCTACTGGTTACATAGGTCAGCCTTATCCAAGTGGGAAGATCACCAGGAAATGAGAATCCGTGTGGGTGATCGTAGAGCCTGGCTTCCACAGGGAGTAAGAACATTTATCAAGAGTATGTAATCTTACTACGATATCTCCTTTTATTCTTCTAACAGCTATAGGAATTAGTTACCACTGTTCCTTATAAGAAAGACTAGGCTCAGAGAACTTCAGTAAAAGTTGCCCGAAACTCTTATTACATGGCACAGCTAATTGTCAAACATATATCTGACTGACTCAAAAATCACAAGCTGTTAAACTACATAACGCCCTCTTCCTAGGTGAAAAGAAAAAGCATGTTGTTAGGTGAGCGTTCAGGTTGAGCAGAAGAAAAGATAAGTGAAATGACCCCCAGGATTCTAGCTCTGTCTGTGAATACTTGGGCAAGTTACTTAACCGCTTTGTGCTTCAGTTTACTTATATCCAACATGGGACTAACACTGGTACCTACTTAGAGAGTTGTAAGGATGAAAGGAGCTTATAATTGCAAAGTGTTTAAAAAGATGCCTGGCACATAGTATGTGTCATATGGGTATTTTTATAAATAAACCAGTCAAAATCTTGATCAATAAATCAGTAGTACTGACATCTCTCCATATTTTTATTCCCACTCAGGTAATTCTCTAATCTGCCTTAAGCTTTGAAACTGTCTTTGTCCACATCAATCTTGATTTTTTTGTAAAGATTAGGCCTCACCATGTTGCCTACGCTGGTCTTGAACTCCTGGACCCAAAGTGATCCTCCTGCCTCAGCCTCCCAAAGTGCTGGGGATTACAGGTGTGAGCCACCACACCCCACATCAATCTTTATCTGAAAGTTCCAAGAAGATGGAGTTGTCTGGATTGCAGTAGGTAACAATGACCAACCATTGTAAGTATCTATCATAAGCATTAGAATGGTTTTCCAGCATGTCTCTCTCCTGCCTCCATTGTGAGCCAGCAAAAAACTTGTCTTTTTCTTTTCAAGTCCCCTGTGACTTGCACAACACCCAGCTCACAAATAAATGAAGGCCACACCCATATGGTATTAATAATACTATTTTTGGTGATGATATAATGGCTTCCAGATCCACCAAAAGGACTCCTGGAATATCTTTCCATAGGCGGGGCTGCTCCCCAGCATCTGGATGGGCCCCCTTCCCACTGTGGGCTCCTCCTACCAAGGAAGAGCTATTTTTAAACTTGGGTGGGTAGATGACTAGTTATTTCCAAAGGGTGGCTGAGAATATGATGGCCATGACCTTTTGGACTAGAACCAAAATATGTGCATGACAAGGAAACTCCTGTACCCTTTTCTGGCTTTGTCCTTTCCCACCATCCTTCCTGGTTCCAGTTTGTTCACATTGCCTTCTTACAAGCTAAAAAAAAAAAAAAAAAAAAAGAGGAAGAGAAGGAAGGAAGGAAGGAAAAAAGGAGGGAGGGAGGGAGGGAGGAAAGAAGGAAGGTAGTGAGAGGTGACAGCGTGCTGGCAGTCCTCACAGCCCTCACCCGCTCTCGGCGCCTCCTCTGCCTGGGCTCCCACTTTGGTGGCACTTGAGGAGCCCTTCAGCCCACGGCTGCACTGTGGGAGCCCCCTTCTGGGCTGGCCAAGGCGGGAGCCGGCTCCCTCAGCTTGCAGGGAGGTGTGGAGGGAGAGGCGCGAGCAGGAACCGGGGCTGCGCACGGCGCTTGCGGGCCAGCTGGAGTTCCGGGTGGGCGTGGGCTTGGCGGGCTCCTCACTCAGAGCAGCCGGCCGGCCCTGCCGGCCCGGGGCAATGAGGGGCTTAGCACCCAGGCCAGCGGCTGCGGAGGGTGTACTGGGTCCCCCAGCAGTGCCAGCCCACCAGCGCTGCGCTCGATTTCTCACCGGGCCTTAGCTGCCTTCCCACCGGGCAGGGCTCGGGACCTGCAGCCCGCCATGCCTGAGCCTCCCACCCCCTCCATGGGCTCCTGTGTGTCCGAGCCTCCCCAACGAGCGCCACCCCCTGCTCCACAGCACCCAGTCCCATCGACCACCCAAGGGCTGAGGAGTGCGAGCGCACGGCGCGGGACTGGCAGGCAGCTCCACCTGCAGCCCTGGTGCAGGATCCACTGGGTGAAGCCAGCTGGGCTCCTGAGTCTGGTGGAGACGTGGAGAACCTTTATATCTAGCTCAGGGATTGTAAATACACCCTGTGTCTAGCTCAGGGTCTGTGAATGCACCAATTAGCACCCTGTGTCTAGCTCAGGGATTGTAAATACACCAATCAGCACCCTGTGTCTAGCTCAGGGTCTGTGGATGCACCAATCGACACTCTGTATCTAGCTGCTCTGGTGGGGCCTTGGAGAAACTTTGTGTCGATACTCTGTATCTAACTGATCTGATGGGGACGTGGTGAACCTTTATGTCTAGCTCAGAGATTGTAAACGCACCAATCAGTACCCTGTCAAAACAGACCACTCGGCTCTACCAATCAGCAGGACATGGGTGGGGCTAGATAAGAGAATAAAAGCAGGCTGCCCCAACCAGCAGTAGCAACCCGCTCGGGTCCCCTTCCACACTGTGGGAGGTTTGTTCTTTTGCTCTTTGCAATAAGTCTTGCTACTGCTCACTCTTTGGGTCCACACTGCTTTTATGAGTTGTAACACTCACCGCGAAAGTCTGCGGCTTCGCTCCTGAAGCCAGCGAGACCACGAGCCCGCTGGGAGGAACGAACAACTCCAGACGCGCCACCTTAAGAGCTTTATCAGTCACCGCAAAGGTCTGCAGCTTCACTCCTGAGCCAGCGAGACCACGAACCCACCAGAAGGAAGAAACTCCGAACACATCCGAACATCAGAAGGAACAAACTCCAGACGCGCCACCTTAAGAGCTGTAACACTCACCGCGAGGGTCCGCGGCTTCATTCTTGAAGTCAGTGAGACCAAGAACCCACCAATTCCGGACACGGAAGGAAGGAAGGAAGCAGGGAGGGAGGGAGGGAAGGAAGGAAGCAGGGAGGGAGGGAGGGAAGGAAGGAAGCAGGGAGGGAGGGAAGGAAGGAAGGAAGCAGGGAGGGAGGGAAGGAAGGAAGGAAGGAAATTTTTGAATGTGTTATCCATACTTTTTATAAAACCCCATCGTTTTTTATTACATCAGGAAGCCTGTGAAGGGGCTGAAAGCCTTGGGAATCATAATAGCAACATAATGAAAGCAAGTCAGGATTTAGTTACTCTGCAGTAAAAACACATTTTTGCTTAATATCATTTAAAACAAAATGTCATTTTTGCAAAATGAAAGGAAGTACTACAGAGTATCAGAACTATCTTATGAGACTCCCATATAATTTTTAACTGGTTTACCCCCTTCCTAATTTACTAATGAAAAGAATTATAAAACACGACCATGTTATACCTTCGGTCCTTTTTTGAAAAGTAAAATTGAATCTCTTTTATAATAAAATTGAAAGGGTAAATTAATGACTTTCATTCCCCCTCCCCCCTGCTCAAAAAAAAAAAAAAAACTTCTTTGATGAAATGACCTTGATCTAACCTGTTCTGTCAATGGGCTTTAACAGCATCAAGAGTGTGTCTAACAGGGCGTGAGCAGGATAGTGATGTTTTGGCATAAGAGCCCTGGTGTCCCCAGTGGCTCACAGTGGGAAATCTGCCAGTCTTCAATACCTGATTTCTGTCTCAGGCAGCCTTCCTTCCTGCTGAAGAGATGTGAGACCTGCAAAGTAGAACGCTAAGTCTTTCCCTGACATCTAGTGTCAATGTGTGAAATGACAGACTGGAAATCAGACACCCACTAGGACAAGGATGTTAACCTTATTTGTTAACAAGGTTAATGAGCAGCATTCCTCAAGGTTGCCTCTTGGTCTAGTAACCCTGAAAGGTCCATCAGGGAATAGCCAGCAGATTCCCTACCTCACAGCCCCCAGACAGAAGGGGTGGAGAGGCACCTGGAAGATGAAAATGCAACACTTTTCTTATTGTACAAGATCCGTTATTGATCCAAGACTGATATCACATCCTCTGTGCTTATGTATCTCCTGGCTGAAAAAAGTCAGAAATCATTGCTTATATCTTGATAAACTGTCTTATCCCAGGTTCTCTTGTTCAGAGTCCTCTCCAACCCACTCTTCTGCCTTCTCATGACCTTTTTACTCTTGATTTTTCTGGCAAATGAAATTTACACAGAATGCACAATATAGGTCATCTGATGCCAATGCAAAAAAAAAAAAAAAAAGTAGGAGAAGCTTTTAACTTCTGTTTCTCAACACTTGCTAGCACCAGGACACAATGATGCACTTCCATTTTTTGGCAGAGGGGTCGTTGGGTCCTTCTCACATTTTAGTTTTTTAAGCATCTCAGCAGATGGCGCCGTTAATGCACAGACAGTGCTTGAATAACGTCATCGTTTTGTTATAACATTGATGAGAAAAATAAAATATCTTCCCAGCTGGAGCCACTGCTTGTGTGGAGTTCGCACATTTTCCCCATGTCTGTGTGGGTTTCCTCTGGGTACTCCACTTTCCTCCCCCATCCCAAAGCTGTGCACATTAGGTGAACTGGCTTGTCTACGTGGTGCCAGTGTGAGTGTGGGTGTGGTGTGGCTGTGTGTGTGAGCGCGTCCTGTGGTGGGATGGTGTCTTGTCCGAGTTCACCTTGTGTCCTGAGCTGCTGCAGGAGGCTCCAGCGATCCAAAACCCGAACTGAAATAATTGGGTAAATAATTATCTTATTTTTATTAATCTTTCTCAATTGTCTGTATAGCTTATATTTATTTCAATGTTTAAGAAGTGTTTGGGTCTTTATTTAGAAGTTTGGTGGTGCTTTTGTGGCCAGAAATATGCCACAGGACCTTAACTCTTATTTATCTCAATTAGCCTGTGATCAAATTGGCTTTGTTGTATGTGGTTACACCTGAAGTTGCAGTTTCCAAGAACTATTGATGACTGGGCACAGTGGGAACTCCAGCTACTCTGGAGGCTGAGGCAGGAGGATCCCTTGAGCCCAGGAGTTCAAGACTAGCCTGGGTAACATAGCGAGACTCCTTCTTAAATTAAAAAAGAGAAAAACCTCAATTACATTAAGTGAGGACTTCATGTAATCAATACTTAATAGTATTTGATAAAGTGTCTTTGCTCTGAAAAAGCGTTGGTTGATACCATACCAATACCATACTGTCAAAAATGTCCAGAATCAGTGGCTTCTGTACTGCAGGGACTGTAGGAAATTAGAATTTTCCAAGAAAATTGGGGGTGGGGTGGGTGTGGGGCACCTTCCTGAGAATGAGAATCATCAACATCAAGGGAAGGATGAAAGCCTACAGTGGTCAGTTCATACCTTTCTCCAGGCAGCCCATTGAAATCATTCCAGAACGGTTGAAATTCTGCTGTGATGATGCATCTCCTTAGATTACATGGCACTTCATCAATAACCCATAACAGACCTATAATAATACAACAACGTTCCTTGCCAGGAAATTCCCCCTCTATACCCTCCCTTCTCAATATTTCAGTGTAAGCCCATTTCTCCTTCAGTAGAGCCTAAGATTCTTTTATCCTTTCATTGGTCTAATGTAATGTTACTCAGTGTCTACAAACCAGGCAATGTGCCTGGTTCTGGGAAAACAGAGGAGACAAAAGTCCTAGAACAAGCACTCAAGTTACTTACAGTCAAAGGAGGTGTGCTTCGTGTTGACTGGATTATGTCTCAGGAGTCTGTATGATCTGGCTCTAAGTCACAGCTCCTCAAACCATCAAACCATCATTTATTTGCCTGAAAGCCCTGGGAGTATCTTATCCTCCCAGAACCCAGTTTTCCTCTCCTGGTTGCCCTCTTTCTCCCCTCTGCCTTTCAAAATAATCGTTATTACACCTGGCAGGAGGTTCTCCCCTGAGCTGAGTGCTCCTCACAGGTGTAGGTCTGCAGGTTGGCCAGGTGAACCTGCAATTAGCCAGCAGGGGTAGAGAAGGAGCAGGAAGAGCCAGCTCCTCCCTCTGTGATTGCAATGCCCCTACACCATTGGAGCAGTGTGGTGCGTATATTCTCTCTGCCATCATGACTTGAGACTCCCATTGGAACTTGTCCTAGAAAGTATCACGTGGCTTTCTCAGGTAAGCAGCAACAGAACTGCTGTCTATATGTGTGTGATGGACAGGCTGCAAGAAGCCTCCTCCAATGTGTTTGTACATTTCTCCTGATTGCCAGCCGAATCAGCAGCTATAAAACAGGAGCACCATCTAAGAGCAGACTTCTTAGCTCTAGTTTTAGGAAATTAGTCTATTTTTTGTAAAAGGGAGGGGTGGATATAAATAAGGAAAAGGCTAAAAAATTAATAAACACTAAAGATCGACAACTGCCATAAAACAGCAAAAATATCCTATCCCAGAAGACTTTTTCCTTTATTATTTTTTCAGGAGTGAAATTTCAAGTTAGTATATGTAAATATCTGACTTGGTGGAACATGATGAATTTGTTTAAAAAAGAAATGACGAGAATTGTTGCTGACCTCATTGGAAGAAATGGCTTTTGTAAAATCCTTTTTATTTTTGTATTTCAAATTTGGTGGCTCCGGAATGCATGTCTGTGAGCCAAATGGCGCTGAGAAAGACTCTGCCCTTGAAACTTAGTATTAAGAGATTCTCAAGGGTTTTTTAAGGCAATTTAGCTCTTTTTTTTAATTTTATTTTCTTCCATTTTGTGGCCCAAAGGCTGTCCTTTGACAAAACAAACTATGCTAATCATCATTAGAAAAGTTAGAGAAAGTCAATGGTAGAGAAGAAAATTCAGAGAGTAATGGTGAATTACCTACCACCTTTTTAAGTGGCCTGATGTATATCACCATACATTTAGGGTATATATGGCAAAGACAGAAACTTAGACCCACAGGAAGAAAGAAAATTCATAAACAACTAAAGTTCAAACCGTGCAGTTGGAAAAACAACATCTGTCCCTCTCATTGAAGGCTTCTCATAATTTACTGCAGAGTACCAGCAAGTATTGATTTCTGCCCTTCAGCTTCTTGAACTACCATTTATCACTGTTTACCTCCCAGAAACTTCGTGTCAGAAAACCACTGTTCATCAGGCTTTTTCATAACAACACATAAAGAGCTACAGAAAAAGCAGAGACTTCAACTAGCTTCATCCTGGCATCCCAACGCCTTCCTCAGCCAATCAGTGTTCAGGATCCTCCCAGAACCCAGTTTTCCTCTCCTGGGCCAAATAGTAGATTCTACACAGGAGATCCTGGTAGAAATTCTTTCCTTACTTCTGGCTCCATCCAAATATTTCTTTTTGTCCAGCGTTATGAGGCTTTCTAGGCTGTCTGTGAAGAACTTCTTTGAGAAGACAATTAAACTTTATGTGTTAAAAGAGTAGTCAAGTCTCCAATCCCTTCACTAAAAGCATTCCAGAGATGTCCCAGTTTTGTCAAAGGGCCTAGATCCATTGTCACCTACAGATTAAGTCCATTCCTTGTGAAACTCATTTAATCAAATTATTTGGTAGAATCATGGTGCTAGAAAGATCTTTGAGAAATCCATTGGTAAAGCCTCAAGCTCTCAAAACATTTGGTGTCCAAAATAGAGGAGAAAACAAGTATCTTTCTAAGGAAAAATTTCAAAGAACTGGGAGAGGCTGTCTGGAGTTCCATTTGGGGAATTTTATATGGCTGGCCCAAGCTCTGCGGGAAAAAAATGTTGTGATTAATTAGTAACGGTATAGGAAAGGGTAAAAAGTTGATTCTGGCCTGACTTATCCAAAACGAGGCATTTTCTCTTCTTTTAGCTTTGCTCACAATCTTTCCCCATCATGTGTTGTTTCTGTTAACCATGTCTTATAAAAACCTTGCAGAATCACACTCTACTTTAATCTTCTCTTCTGGAAACAGCAACAAACCTTTTTATCTTTTATCCTGGAGCCTATTATCCAACCCTTTAATCCTCTCGGCTGCTTGTTTCTGCAATCACTCTAATTTCTTCACATCTCTTTGAACAGTGGTGACCAGCACTGAACATAGTACTCTATAACTCAGACCATAATCTGACTAATTCAGAATCTAAAGGAATGATTGCCTCTCATCTTCATATTTCTTCATATGCCCTGGTATTACATGGGGTTTTTCACAATTTTCTTTGACTTACATCCATGCCAGGTCACTGTTACCTGTGTTCAGACATCATTCCAGATCTCTTGCTGATGAGATTGTTCAGAGGTTTCACCTCAAAATAATTTGCCCAAAGGAAGCCTCCGTTTTGAGGGATAGGAAAGTTTGGACAAACGTAAAAGATGTTTTTAAAAAAAGAAAAAAGACAGCCATTTTAAAACTAAAGCAGATGTTTAAAATGTTGAAACGGGAAATTTAGTAAAAGGCCAACATTTTTGAAAAGCAAATTTTAGCAAATCAGATATTTTAAACAAGAAGTTTCATGGGATACTAAATTAAAACTCCAAGTGTGTCCCAGATCCATGCCCTGTCCTCCCATCACCCTTCCGTGTCCACCCCTACAGGATCCAGGTTGGAACTAACACAAGGAGAAAGTGTGATGCTAATTTGGGGGAGCTAAAATTGGTAATAAAACAATTTAAAAGTAAAATTTAAAACAAAAGACAGCTGAATTGAAACGGATATAAGGTCAGTCCCAAGTGAGCTGACCCAGGCTGATGGATGTGCTGTGAAAAGCTTACCTAGCTAGAGTCTAAATGTGGGAACTGTGCAGCCTCCTAGAGACTTATATTTGTGGGTGCTCTGAGGAACCCCCAGCATCCCTCTGGAAAGGAACCCTTCACAAGTAACCTAAGACATCTTTAGACTTGAGGGAGCAAAGTACTTAAATGTCCAGCTAGCTTCTTGTACTTAACATGTCTAGATCTGAGTTTATAATCTTCTCCCTCAAATTCTTCCTCCAGCTTCCCTGTTTCGTTCATGGCATGGCCAGTTCCCCCAACTCCAGTCTGGTAAATCAGAGTAATCTTTGTTGCCTCCTCCCTGAAATCTTGCTGAATCACCTGACATCTAAATCATACCTTTTGTATTATATTAATCTCTTCTATTCCCATCCCACCCACTTTGTCCAGTTCTTTTTACCTCTTCCCTCAACTACTACAGTAGCCACCCAACTGTTTCTCCATCTTCTTCACTTCCCCTGCAACCCCCTCTATAATCTGCCAAATTCATCCTTTCAGAGCACATTCCAGTTATATCATTGCTCAAAAACGCTTTAGGAATTCCCATTCTCCCTCCAAATCATTGTGAAATTCCTAACCCTGAGAGTCAAGACCTTCTGCACTAAAGCCCCCAGTCTACCTTTCCAAATGGGTCACTTGCTCCAGCCAGCTTTTCCGTCGCTATGATTTTGTTGGCTGATCTTTCAACTTCCAACTTCTTTACAACTTCCAACATTTTATTCACCCTTAAAGTTCATCTTAAATGCATGCACGGCTGGATGAGGACCAGAGCCTATTCAGCCACTTTAAATAAATGCAATGCTCTAAAGCAGAGGTCATTCTGCCCAGGTCTAAGGGCTGTACTACTTAGGAAACCCATGGATGTTTCAGGAGAATTTTATGAAGAAAATATATACATGTACACTTTTACAGAGAGGGCTTTAATCACTTTTAATGACCCTAAAAATAGTAACAGACAACCCCCGGAGGCACCTTTCCTCCCTTCTCTCTCAGCATCAACGGCACTCCACCTGCACTGGAACCACCTGTCCAATTCCCTGAGACAGTGAGTGCCACAGGGGACCGGTTCTGTCACCCATGAAGATGTGTCCCAGCACCTTCCCCAGCCCTTCGCACACAATTATATTGAACATCTGCTAATTGCCAGGCATCCTGCTAAATGCTGAGGGGAAGGAAATGAAATATGAGTTCCCTGCCCTCTTGGAGCCCATGGTCCAGTGAGAGAAGCATGCAGTTTAACCCACTATTCAAATATTCTGTGACAAATGCTCTGATGAAATACGCATATGGTATTATGTAAACATTGACAAAGCTCATTTCAGTAGGGCCTGGGGCATCAGGCCACCCTTTCAGAGATGAGGAATGTTCTCTGATCCTGTGAAATCAGGATGAAGTAGCCAGATACCAGAGGAAGGACTTTCAGAAAAATAAAAGGCATGTGGGGAAAACTCCCCACAACGTGGTATAAGTAGTATGTTTTAGCCCTGGGATAGAGTGGGCATGGGGGAAAAAGGCAGCAATAGACAAGTTCTGAATTTTATCCTGCACAACGTGAAGGAGTGAATAAAGGATTAAAAGCAGGGGAACGGCATGCTCATATTTGCACTGCAAGAAAATCAGTTTTTGCAACAGAGTGGAAAATTAGTTGGAGCAGTGAATTCTTATGAGCCTATTCAGCTACTTTAAATAAATGCAATTAAAGGTCTAAACTAAGATCACACCGAAGGGAATGGAAAGAAAGGGAAAGAGTCTAGAAATATTTGGGAATTCGAATCACCAAGATACAGTTATTAATTAAATGTGAAGAATGAGGGAGAAGGAGGAATGGTGAGTGACGCTTGGATATCTGGCCTGTAAGTCTAAGTGATAGGTGGCTATTTCCTGAGATGGGGAAGTCAAAGAAGGGGAGGGGAACTTCAGGGGTTCAGTTGAATTTGTAGTTCTTACAGCCCTGGCTTCAGAAAGCTGATCTGAGTCTAGATGCAGTTTTTGGATTCATTCCAATATAAGTGATCATTCATTATAGGAATTTTAATTAAAACCCATGCAAAATACAAAGATACAATAAGCAGAAGGCAAAGAAAAAAACAAAAAGGTACAGGCTAAGAGTGCCCATTGGATTGGAGAATATAAAGTGAATCTCGATCCTCAGCAGAGCTATCACTTTGGAGTGCTGAGGGAAGAAGCTGATTGGCTCCAGGGAGGCCCGAGGTGAGGGAGTGGGAAGTGAGGCCAGAGCCTTGCACGCTTAGATCAGGCAGGAGGCCTTCTCTAGGCCTGTGCTTTCCTGGCTTTGCTCCAACCCTCCTCCAGCCACACCTTCCTGGGGGCAAGAAGTCCTTGGGCTCAGGACCAAAGGGGAACACCCACCTGGAGGCCACACCCTGCTGCCAGACTGCATTTTGATTGCCCATACTGCCAAAGTCCCTGGCCAAATGTCCTCATGCTCATGACTAAGCCCCCTTCCCTGAGCCTGTCAAATAGAGAGTGGACTGTGTTATGGGATGGCCCATGAGATGGCCCAGGGGCAGCAGTCCGCAGGATGGGGCAGGGGTGAGGGCTGTTCTCGGATGTGTGGGCCGGAGTACCACCCATATGCACTCCGTGTCTCTCACGGTGGGAGATGGGGCAGAGGAGGGAGGGAGAAGAAAGTCGAGCTATGAGCAGAGAGCCTGACACCCACTCCCCCCCGGAAGCTGACTTTTACCCCAGGACTTCAAGGAGTCTGAGCTTTTTTCAATTTAACCTGAACTTCTAGGTATCTCTATCAAGGTAGGACAATAGAACACCTTTTATTTAATGGCTTGTTAACTTGATATACAACTTTCAAATATGTAGATATACAGTGTGCCTCTATGTGAGCTCTTCCCCTTGACCCCAGAGACAGGGCCTGGTGAAGATGGATAATAAGAGAACAAGAGGCAAAGTATTAGCGTAAAGAGGAGTGATTTTTTTGTTGTTGTTTGTGTGTTTTCTTTTGCTTAAGATACGGTAAACTTAAGCGTATTTTACCCACAAGAGAAAATCTCCAGTAGAGATATAGGGAGAAGGAGAATAACAATAGAGCATCCTTGAAGAGCTAAGAGAGCACAGCGTTGCAGCCAGGCACGGTGGCTCACGCCTGTAATCCCAGCACTTTGGGAGGGCCGAGGTGGGTGGATCACTTGAGGTCAGGAGTTGGAGACCAGCCTGGCCAACATCTCTACTAAAAATACAAAATACAAAATTGAGCCAGGTGGGATGGCACATGCTTATAATCCCAACTACTTGGGGGGCTGAGGTAGGAGAATTGCTTGAACCCAGGAGGAAGAGGTTTCAGTGAGCAGAGATGGCGCCACTGTCCTCCAGCATGGGCGACAGAGCAAGACTCCATCTGGAAAATAAAAAAGAGCATGGAGTTCAAAAATGGTAGTAGTGGGTGTCAGCTCCAGAAATTAGGAGCCACGCACATTCCTCTGAATTAGGAAGAGTGGTTCTGGGGAATAAGGACGTCCAGGGTAAGGTCGAGAGAATGACTGGCTGAAAGGAACCTAAGCTGAGTAATGAATAATTGTCTGCATTTATCTTTTATCTGTCCTTCCAGGAGCTCTGACAAGTACTAAATACAATGAGACGTAAAGAATTTAAACTATTCTGGGGAAAGAAATTAGTAGTCAGTTCTGATATGCCATGTTGAAGTGAATTTCATAAGTGAGTATATGGAAAGAAATCTGGAGTTCAATATCACTGCCAGAATACTGCCTTGCTCTTTTAAAACAAGGTGACTAAATGTCAGATTAATTAGTGTAATCCATTTCACCCGTAAATCTAGCACTATAATTCTCAAACTTGATTTTGCAACCCTAGTAACCTCAAGAGCTATTGCAAAACTATATCCAAATACTCAAAACAGGTTTACTTTTGATTCACCTTAAAAATTATAAGTACATATGTGCTCGATGTCAGCTTGTTATAAGACAGAGGAGAAGTGGTGAAATCAAATTAAAAATAGTACGATTTCGTAATGCCCAAAAGCCTGTAAATGTCTATACTAAGGAATTGGAATCATTCAAGATTCCCAGGTAAACTGAATTTAAGCATTGATATGTGATATGGTTTGGCTGTTCCCCCACCCAAATCTCATCTTGAATTGTAATCACCTAAATCCCCATGTGTTGAGGGAGTGACCCAGTGGAAGGTGATTGGATCATGAGGGTGGTTCCTACATGCTGTTCTTGTGACAGTGAGTTCTATAAAATTTATGGTTTTATAAGGCAGTTTTCCCTTCTCTTGCACGCTCTCTGTCCTGTCACCATGTAAGATGTACCTCTTCCCTTTTTGCCATGATTATAAGTTTCCTGAGGCCTCCCCAGCCATGCAGAACTGAGTCAACTAACCTCTTTTCTTTATAAATTACCCAGTCTCGAGTATGTCTTTATAGCAGTGTGAAGACGGACTAATACAATATGCTAATGCAAGTGGGAAAACTAAGATTGATTTTGGAATGAAACATGCAGTCTCAACTTAAGAACACCCAATTTACAAAACTATATATATATCCAGACAGAGTCATACTGAATGCCATGTTCTCCTACATCAATGTCAAATGCTTAGCATGGCCAGGGAAAAGCTGTTCCTTTGCCCTAATGCAGCTGTGTCTTCTGAGTATGGATCCATATTCACTTTCCATCTTATCCTCCATCAGACACACTTCTTTTCCTAAAGCATTTGCAGGGCAACAGAGGGTTCCAGGTTTCAGAATTTAAACAGTCATATCTCATTGAAAATAAGTTTAATGATTATTAAGTTTCCAAGCTAGATTACAGAAGTCTTTTTTAGCCCATATCATAAATAAGATAGTTCTGAATTTTTCCTATGGAAAAATATACTCTGAGTTCCAAGCAAACAACTTAAGAAAATGTTTAGAACTAACACATTCCTATATTGGGAAGAGCTCAAAAGTCTGTTCTTCCTCCCCATCCACTGTTGTTTAATTAATCTCTTAATATCATAAAGTCCCTCATGTGCCATGTGTAGACAGTGATTTTTGAATCAGGGCTCACTTTGTTAGCTTTTTTGTCAATTAAAGCTCTTTTCTATATAAATTACCCAGTCTCAGGTATGTCTTTATAGCAGTGTGAAAACAGACTAATACAGGAATTTGGTACCAGGAGTGTGGCATTGCTATAAAGATACTTGAAAATGTGGAAGCACTTTTGGAACTGGGTAATGGGTAGAGGTTGGAAGAGTTTGGAGGGCTCAGAAGAAGACAGGAAGATGAAGTAAAGTTTGGAGCTTCCTGGAGACTTGTAGAATGGTTTGTGATGGTAGTGATGTGCACGATTACGTCCAGGCTTAGGTGGTCTCAGATGGAGATGAGGAACTTATTGGGAATTGGAGCTGCCAACAGATCAGCAGTTAACCAGCAGCTTGAGTTAGGTATGGACCTGACATATGGATAGACACATTGTCATCTTATGCTAGTGTTCTGGCCCTCCCTGCCCCGACAGTGATAGAAGCATCCATCAATGCCCATCCTGACATCGGCATAAAGGATTGGTTGGAGAGATTGTAGATAAAGGCAGAGAGGCTCTTATAATGCTTCTCACCTCCAGTTCCCCAGACGGAAGACAAGGAGGCCCTGGAACAAAGGAATGGCATTTTGGGACAAAGTAATGTTGGCAAGTAAGAAATGCAGCAGTGGTCCATTCCACAGGAGATGCCAGGCAATTGCTCATGGCATGAGATAGGGTCATGAGGAAGAGCTGAACACCTGAAAATCTTTCTTCTTCCCTCCCTTAGCATTCATGCTCCCACCTCATCTACATCCCACGAAACTTCCATTTTCTCTAAGTATGAGATTTATTTCCCAGCTAGACTGAAAGCTGGAAGAAGATGGGACACATGTCTGCTTCATCTTCTATTTCCCCAGCATGTAGGTGCAGCACCCAGTGCCTAGCTGTTTATCAATTATAGGTCTTGATGGTCATATCCCCAGCCTCCCGCCTCAGGAGTAGGCTTCACATTCTCCCTTTCAGAAACAAGGCCACTTAAGACTCCAAAAACTCTCCTTCCCTTGGGCTCCACACAATCAGCATACATCTTTCCTTATCTGCTGTGTGCTCTGAAAGTCGTGTCCACCTCCAAACGATACATCTTTAAAGTGAGTCACCCCTCCTCACAATCTACTCCAAAATTTCCAACAAGTTTTCTTCTTTTCATTCTTCCTCCCACCAGCCTATCCTATTCCCTTCTCTCCCCCGACAAAATCTAGCTCTTCTTTAAATACATTTAAACATTTTCGCTAGGACATTTCATCTATACAGGATATGCTATATTCTAACTATTTCTTAGTAAACATGGAAGAGAGTTTCTTCCTTTATTCAAGTATGGAACCCTGCTCAATATCCTTTTGGCCTTCATATGCCTTCTTTCAAGGCCTTTCTGAAATTTTTTTCCATGCCTGAAAGCCGGTGGGGTTTTACACAGGGACTGCGATGGCTAAGTCCAAGGCAGAGTGGGATCATTATCTATTAACTGTTTGATAACTCAAGTTTATCCCTTGATGAATGAATAAGTTATCATTTGCTTATGGGTCCCATTCTTGAGTGGTCATGGAGAGCTCTGTAGCTCACCCTCTTTATACTCATAATTTGCACAAATTTCACCTAATTTACTTAAGCACTTTAATTCAATTTGTCTCTACCTAAGACATTTAATTCAACAAATATTTATTAAGCTTCTCTATGAAAGGGACTCTGGCAACTTTCAGACCTGCACTGTAGCACCAGCTCTCTGCTGGCCCACCCCCTGCAGACTTTGGGCTTGCCTGCCCTCAAAATCATGTGAGTCAATTCCTTAAAATAAATATATTTTTATTTATTTATATATATGTTTGCACACACACGCAAATCTTATTTTTTCTGTTTCTCTGGAGAATTCTGACTAATACACCCCCATTCACCATCCAGGCTTTTGAGGAGAAAGATACCAATCTTAGCAGCAGAGGACACTCTGGATAGAACTAGGAGTTTGTTGCAGAGTCTGACAAAAGTTCCCTCTGGAGAAGGGATGGAAGGATAGCCTTGGGGGTTGATTTAGGACTGGGTATATGACATGGAGGAAAAGAAATCCCTGGGGGAGCTAAGTGAGGGAAGTGGACCCCTTATGATAGTTTCTCAGAACAATCTAAGAAATCACGTAGGCCTCTGAGAAGGCATCAAGAATCAATGCAATTTGATTAATTGATTTAAAATATGTTGAACTTTTCAGCCTCCATTGTGTATTTTTGGTGCATTACTCTGTGCAACTACTTCATCCAAGACCAGAAGGGGCTGGAAGATTGCCTGCTCCACGTTAAAACCCTCCTTATTGTATTGGTGCTGACATGACACAAGGATATGCAGTCTTTATCCAGTCCTTACTGCTCACGGAAAGTAGTGAAGCCTCCCTTCACTCACAGAGCCCACACAGGTATGCCCTGGTTTATGTAATGAATGGGCTGCTACAAATAGGTGTGATGCATGCCTTTGTGAATCACTTTATATTTTGAAGACACATTAGAGGAGCTGGCTATTTCAAAGAAACTTCACAAGTGCCTCATTTCTTAATGCCACAAGCATTTCTGATTTAAAATCATAACCCCTTTCTAATGTATTAGCTTATGAAGTTCCATTTTTTGCCTAAGAGGTTTAATTAAAGCAAGATAAAACTATGCTTAATAATATTCAGTTGCCTGAAAAAGCTATTGCAGAAATGCCTAGTATATTACCAGAAAGTAGCTTAATGTCTCAAATAAACGTCAGGTTGTCCAAATCAAACTGATAGGCAGCTTAATGAGGGATAAATGTCACAATTATCCATATTTCTCCACATTTTTTTTAGAAAAAAAAAAAACATTCACACAATGAAGGGAATCAGAATCTGTTTTTATATCCCTAGAGTTATAAACATTTGTATCAAAATATTTACAATTATAGTATATGAAATAATCTATTAATGAAGAAGCCCAATACAGTACTAGAACAATCCACCAAAGTAATGCAAATTACATGAGACATAAATGTCACAGAAAAAAAGTAAAAGATAAGGGAATACATAGTTTATTCCAGTCATAGTTCAACTTCTTAACAAAATGTGAGTATTTCCTTTGGATATGTCTGATATGTAAGTAAGTTTCTGCACTAAGACAGCCTTCTATAATCATGTGATAATGAAATCATAATGACAAAGTTCATCTTCCCACAATTTTTGCTGGCCAATCTCTCTAACCTCAGCCCAGGTAATTTGGTGGCTTGCCCTCAACATTTCCTTAACCAGAATAAACATAGAGAAATAGAATTAGTAATAATCCTTTTACATAAATACCAGAAATCATGGCATAACAACTCCCCAAAAAGGAAAGGTATAAAAGAAATGGATGAGGAGAAAGCTAATAAAGAAAAGTAGGCAAGATGTCTCAGATTCTCCCTGGGGTTGATCTTCTCAGGGCGATAAAGAAAACGTCTTCCCAAAAAACCCCTTTAGACGGAATCTGAGATGGCTTAAAATAGCTGCTCCAGGGCAAAGCAATGCCTGCTTAACCAGGAATAACATATTACTTCTAAGTCCTATATAGAGGTGCTCCTGCGGCAGCAGACAGCTCGTCTACCATCTGACTGGATACCACAAGAGTTTTTGCTTTTTTATTTTAAAGAAAAGATCTACCCATCACCTATGTTTTTATTTATCTTATGGGATTTTCTTATTTTCCTGGGAACGCAGGCACTCTGTTCATATCATGGCTGAAATATGGTATGCTTAATACTACACAATTATATAGCACCTTTCACCCAAGGGCCTGTTGTTTGGTTTTGGTTTACGTGTGTTTTAATCAGCTTCCAGAATTGCCATGCCTCACCTGTGAAGTGGGATAGGCAGGGTCCCCAAGAGGTGATCACTCCAGATGGTGTCTAAGCCAGAGCTACCACTGAGCCTAGGAGCCCTGATCCTCACTATTGATAATTAGACAAAACTTCCTCAAAAATGTTAGAGGAAGAGTAATAGGATTGTGCTACAAGGAGCCATGTCCATCTCTCTCCTGTTGTGTACTTAAAAGAAACATTGACTGCATTGAGGGGAACCCTAAAAACATGACCCTAACATGGCACTGTTGCAAGACTGCCCCTTGGATCCCATAGTTTGTGTGGTACTTTCACCACCGAATCGTTCACTAGTGACTTTAGTGAAACTCCAGAAGAGCTGTCTTGGCTTTCGGCGAGAGGCCTAGCAAAGACCATGGCATGAGGTCTCCATGAGGGACAGCCATGCGTGAGGTCTGGAGTGGCCCCAGGTTTTCCATTGTGAAAAGGTCTCCTTCTTGGTTTAGCTAACCCACCAGCATGACCTTACAAACTCTCTCTCCTCCTCCCATTTTGTCACTGAATTCCACAGAGCTAAATATCTGTTCCAAAGAGGGACAATGGCTCGCAGGCCAAAGCCCCCCAGTAGGCACTTCAGACTGGAATGTGATGTTTTGCTTTGGGTCAGAAGGGCAGGATGGCTTCCAGGCTTAGCGTATTCAGCACAAAGACAGTATCTGCTCTTGCCAGAACTTGTACCGCTATTTTAACTCAGTGCAGTAGGTCTATGGACTTCAGTGCATGACCCAGAAGTGGGGCTGGTGGTGTGGCAGCTGATGGGGCCCCAGACAGTGTGTGTCACTGAGAACAGCTGGAGGCCAAGTCTGGTGGCTGCAGGGAGGCTCTCTGGCCCCCATCAAGGGAGCATCAAAGTACTAGCCAAGTACTTTCTCCTCCGGGCAGGGGCTGGGCAGTAAAGAATCTCCTCAGTAATGGTTTGGGATTTGACCTCCCCCCTTTCCTTTCCCCTCCCCCCTCCCCATCTTGGTTTTTCCCGTACAGCAATCTCCACTTCCCTCCCAGATTCAATGGCTTCCTCCTCCCCACCCTCTAGATCCCCATGAATTTGTCCAGCCTTATTTCTTTCTCAGGACCAGATAGAGAATGCCGATGACGAAGCTGAAGCAGAAGCAGATCCAGGCCAGGATGTAGGAATAGCCGTGGTGACACTCCGACTGGCTGAATGCACTGCAATTCGCATAACGATTAGTGTAGATGGACACCCCCACCAGAATGCACAGCCCTGCAGGGGAAAAGGAGATGTGTCGGTGTGTTTTCTTACATTAAAATCGAGAAAAAGTTTTTCTAATATTACAAAGATCCTATTTACCTCATTAGCAATAGGAAAATGAACTCTGGTTGTTTGTCCCTCAACAGGAGTTCTGATGGCTGTCCCCTGGGCCAACATCGATGATATGTTGATAAATTAGAGGTGTCTGGGCTCTCATATCTGCACTGGTTTGTGTGGCCATAGTGTGATGTAAAACACAGAACCTCATGCCTACCACCCAGCTGTCCTGTCTGGCCCTCGTGGGTCTAGGAAAGCTATTCAGGGATGCCAACGAGCATGTCCTTCCACCAAACCGAGTATATTGGGAAAGAACGACAATTGAATGAGAATCACAATAATTGTGCGCATTGTGGCAGTGGTTTCATCTTTCCGAGAACTCCTACCTTTCTGCCTTCTTCAGGTGTCTTGTACACACGTGCTGCTGACAGATATGTGCTGCCACTTGGTAGCTACCCAGGAGCACTGGTTTTGAACAATGAAGCAGATGAGGGTTCTTAACCCAAGCAGCAATTCAAAGTTCTCCACGAGAGAACAAATAACCAGAGGAGAAAATTGCACAAGGAAGTTTCACTGAACCATGTGCTAATCTGTTCCAGTTGCCAGAAACACCTATAGTAAGATGGACTTAAAAGTGTAAACTGGAGTCTACCCATGAGATACTCACAGCACACCAGCTTGGTGGCCCCTGAGAGGAAGAACCGGTTTCCCTTCTCCATGGTGAAGAGCTGGAACACGAAGACCAGGAGGGAGATGACAGAGAAGATGATAGAGAGAATCATGAAGGCCTGCACTGTCTTCAGGGCATCTGTAGACACAGGGCGAGGAGAACAAGGGCATGAGGTCACTCCAGGGGCTGAACATTCCCTGACCACACCTATTGTCAGCACTGGGTCAATATCTTTATATATACCTTCACCGGCATATGACAGGCTGTCAGTGCAGCTGTTGTCGGTACAGTTTTTCCAAAGACCTACTGATGCATTTCCCATATTGGAAACCATCCAGACCTGAAACCAGAAGGAAAGAAAATGTTGATTGAAAGCTGGCCCTCTGATTTAAAAAGAAAATAACAAATCAGCTTGCATTGGGATCAAATTTTAATAAAGACATACTATTTAGCCATAACTATGGCTATGCAGCTTATCTGTGGGTGGAAATAAGGTCCGATTAAAACTGAAGTTCACAAAGTTGCCGAGAGAAGAGAGACAGAAGAATGTGAAACCCAGAAAGAAATCACCTAGCCCTCTTTGGGCTCCACATTCTTCATGACTTAAAAAAAAATGGAAGTAACTCAACCACAGTGGTTTAAAATTCTAAGGTTCTGAGAAACAGAAGTCCAGGATGAGGAAACTGGCTTAGGTATGTGCAATTCATATACTCTAACAAGATTGTTTCATTTAAGTCCCTGGTTAACCAGGAAAAAAAGTGAAATGTCCAACTGGAAACAATTAAGAAACATAAGACCTACTGGGAAAATAACAATGAATCTAGTGGTTAATAAGCCACTTTCATCTAAACAGAAGGATCAAACTTGACTGTCACAACATGCAAAGTAATTTGATAGTAAAATACTACAGCAAGTGCTTTCCTGTAGGGCCTACTAAAAGCTGAAGGGTGATCTGAATGGATTCCCCCAGACTGATCATGGTGCCGCCATCCCTTCCTGCCTGGCCCAAGAAAAGGAATTATCCTTCTGGAATAGAAAACAAGTGCAGGGTCCTGTCTACACACACACAAATGCACACACTGGAAAGGCAGGGCCGGGAACATGCAATCACCTACGCCAATCCCTGCTCTTCATTCAATAAACAACTGTGTGCCTAGCCTTATATTAGGGGCTGGTAATTCACAGATACGCAGCACTTTGGTGCTCATTAATACATTTTGAAGAAGCTTATCAGATTTATCTGGATAGATATAGGAGTTGACATATAGAATGGCTAAATTACAAAATGAGGAGGTCGCATGGGCGGGGGTTGTCTTATCACAGTCATTCTTAATTAGCCTTGCTTATGATCACACCCACTAATGTTTGCAAAGCTCTTCTACCTGAACTTTAAAACTCACTTATACTTTAACTGTGATAGGGACCTAAACAGATGCTGAAACCATGGTTTGCCTGCCTAGTGATTGGTGGCCTTGGTTTTTAGGTCCAAGGAGCTGGCTTTTTTCTGAGAAAAGCACAAGTAAAAGCAAATTGGGCGCTATAAGCCACCACTAGAGGTCAGAGTAGCCCGGGGTTCAGAGAGAAAAGACACTACCTCCATTTTTTTTGTTGTTTTGTCTGAGTTAGTTAATTCAGTGGCACTGGGTTAATCTTGCAAAACTCCACTTTCACATGCTACTCTTTGCTCAAAATTTGAATTCGTCAGTCTGGCATCCTCTTCTTCCCATATATCCTTCTAATCAAGCTTCTCAGAAGGAGGGGAAGTTCGGCTCCAGCCACATAGGTGTGTGTCCTCCTTATCCTCTGACCAAAGCTTGTCCTTCCTCCACGTGCTCCTTTGCTAGCGCTCCCTCCTGAATGCATCCCTACGATCCTTCCACCTTCCCTCTTTCACTAAGAGAAACCTCAGCCATCTACCAGTCCTCCAGGTTCACCTCAAGCTCCACTCACCCCTGCTGCTGGGAAGGCTCTTCTAGAGACGGAAGAAGCTGCACTAGATCCTCCAGCCCTTCACCACCTACAGCTCTGGCAGGACCACCCCTGTGGACGTTCACTTTTATCCTCTTGTTATTAATTGTTTGAAGAGCAAGCGTGTGTTTATTTTGTTTTCCCACAACTGAGCTGTAAGTTCATGAAGGGCAAGGGCTGTGGTTTAAACTTCTTTTGTGCACTTGATGTAAATATTCGAATGGTTTCTCAATGAATGAATGAACAAAAGAACATTACTCACATTGGCAATCGTGCTAACAAATAGCATAATAACGGTAGCGATGTGGACCACAAAGATACCAGCCAGCAATACCAACATCTTGCCTCTTTTTTTTTTTTTTTTGGTAACTCGTGAGCAAAGAGAGTTCTGAAAAGAAAAAGAAAGGGACAAAAACGGTTACTGTCAGATTCAATAAGACGACTCAGCTTTCCCACACGTGTGGGCTATCTGCTAACATGAAGAAGAGCTGCACTAAAAACCATCACAATCTAATCATAAATTCCTGAAAACACCCCTGTAACCTAGTTCTGACTTGCCTAAATGCCTGTTCATCCAGTTATACATACCTACATGGAAACAGAATTTGGTTTCTTCTTGGGTATTTACATACTCATTTCTCTAATACATTCTATTTCAAAAAAGGAACAAGAACATTTTATGATAACTGTTCATATTTTATTTTGTGTTTTAGAGGTTAAAAATAGGACTTTGATTTTCAAAGAAGTAGGCCTTTATAATTTCCAGGTCTCTGCCCAACAATATCATAAAATGTCCATTTTCCACTAGAAGAATGTCCATGCTTTCATCAAATTGCTCACCCAGCACTTTTAATAGAAGTAAATACCTTCTGAAGAATAGCAGCTATTACTCAATGCCCATATACTGAATAGGCTACTAATTTGATCCCAGGCGAGATATAAAATGTGAGAGACACAATTCTAGTATTATAATGCTGTTTGGTTTTCAGTAATTATAACAACCTAATTACAGTTTAATAGTCTGGTCACCCTCTGACTGAGCATTTCAGACTAGTATTACTACACCTGAGCCTTTGGGCTCTGTGTGCCTCATGGCAGGAAGCCTGCCATTGGTCTGGGCAGAGAGTCATATTTTCCACAGCTCAGTGTGACGGTTCTGGGGGCTTTAAAAGTAATGCAACTTGAGATACCACCAAATGTGCCTTCTCCTTGTACATGACATTTACCCAAATTCCAATCCTTCAGGACTCAATACAGAAGACAGGCAAATGCATAAATCACAGGGTGGGAGGATTGGGAACTAATATCGATTAAGAATGTGCACAGATAAACAAAAGCTTTCAGCCATAATCGCAGCAGAGAAGGGAGCTCATTGATCATAAAGCCTAGGAAATGAAGGAAGTGTGAAGGATACACATGGGGGAGGCTATTCTGATTTATGTCAGCTACAGAAGGAGAGCTTTGTCATGCCTAAGACTGTCACAAAGCAGTGCAGGCTCAGAGGGACATCAAAAGGAAAGGGCTTGAGGTTATTCACACCCTAGGCAGAATGGATGTGTGGATGCCCCAACCAAGGGAGGAGATGGCTAGGCGCATCCTGCAATTGTTCCACTGCCCTCTCTCACTCCACCTAATTTAATTGATGCTTTGAATGTGCTTGAGCCACTTTCATGCCGCATCGGGTATTTATTAGAGAGCACTGATATGATAATTCCAACACTTCACGTGTTTTTTTATCTCCTCTCACTTTATCAGGCAACCAAAAATCTAGAATGATCTAATATACATCAGGGTGCCTTGCTCTCTGCAAGCAAGGAATGAGAGGAGACACTGGCTTCCACCATTCTCCCTGACCCTTTCCAACAGCCCCTTCCCAATCTGGCCGCTTCCTTCCAACCCAGGCTGTTTTTTAGGAATGTGTCCAATTTAACTGTGAATGCAAAAATCATGACGTTTATCCTGTCTCTTCAGGGGAGAGGTTGGAGCTTTCATGTCTGCTATTAATAATCTCCCCACACATTCAAATTCATTTTTGCTTTTCTCAGGTTCTAGCACACCTCCCCAATTTTCTGCTTGACTTAAATGCACAGTGAAAAGAGTTTTTTGAATCAGACAGAGGTTGAATTAGAATCATATCCAGTTATTTGACCGCTCATCTGTTTCCTCATTTAGAAAGTGGAAGTCGCAGTGTCAATTGCAAAGGGAAATGTGAGGATGAATTCAAATTGTTTATGTAAAACACCTAGTGTCTGGCACATGGCAGCTACTAATAATAGGGTTGCTTTAGCTGTGGTTATTATTATTACTATTATTCATAAGTGAAGCTGGGTAGCTGTTGCCAGCTCAACCCAGTTACCCAATCGCTAGGCTGCCCCATGTTAAGTGCAAGTTGTAAGATACCTGCTGTCTAGTTCACGACGCAGGTGTATAAAATCCTTTCGGTCCTCAGAAATTGTCATTTGTCTAACTCTTGCCCCTTAAAGGGGGAGACCTAAGAGCACACCCTCAGGAAAGACCAGGAGAAAGTTCACTTTCTCAGCCCAACTTCCTCATACCCCTCAACATTCACACCTCACCGGATCCTGATTTCCTTGCCCCCTTTGGGGGAAAGGAACAGGCTGATTGCAGGGAATTACAAATATTACATAATGAATACTTATGTTTAATCCTCCTTGGGCTCTTCAAATGACTTTCTTGTCCCTGTTACTTCTAATTTACAAACATCCTCTTCTTAAAAGTGGGAAGGGCTGGAGGGGCCAATAACAGAATATAATCCACCAAGTGAGGCCACTTAAATGAGTCACAGAAAACATTCCCTCCCTGATAGGCTGTTGGGAATTCAGCAGCATTTTGTCTCCTTGGGTTGCTCTGTAACCCCTAAAGTCAAGTCTGATTTCCTCTGCCCAGCTCACGCTCTGTCTCAATGACCCCTCCCACAGCACCTCTACCTGGGCCCATGCATCACAGCCCTGGTGGTGTGTGCAAGTGCCTGGCCCCTGGATCCACCTGACCATATGCCCTGCCCATTGCAGGCTGGAAGAATGGATGTGAGAATCAAGCAAAAGAGCGACTCTCTTTCATCTTAGATTTTTGTGATTGTGCCCTTCCTGTCTTTTCACCTCGGAAAGAAGCAAAATGTCTTGAGTTAGCAAGTGGTCTTGTGCAAAAACACAGTTCTCTCTGCTTTTAGCTGCTGTATCCACCCAGAAGGAGGGGCTGTTTAGCTTAAGCTACAACTTCTCCATCTTTTCACTGGCCCATTATTTGTCAGGTTTTACTAATAGCATTCACTGTCGGTTTAGAGGGGCTTCCATTATTTTCAATGGCCTTCCCCCAACACAGGTGAAAACAGAATTAATTACCTTCTTGAGTTTCTGGGCTGAATCATCCCTAGTTACCCAGTCTTTACAGTGTGCTAGATACCTCCTGCCCCCAGGGAAACCCTCAGTCTGGGAGGAGGTGATCATTGAGCTCTTTATGAAAAAGCCATTAGTGGTACCTAATGGGTAAATGTCTGGGCATCTATCAAATAGCAAAGTAGAATAACAGAAGAACCCCTACTCCTGAAACTTCTACCCACCCATTACTTGCAAGGTAGCTTGTGGGGAGATTCATTCCCTGCCCCATTGTGAATCTTGCTTCATACAAAGGCACTGAAAAAAATACCATTTATGAGAATTTATACCATTGGAAGTATTGGTGGCTACTGCTTATTTCTTAGAAGTGCGTTTCACTAAAACAATAGTAGACTTCTCCCTCAGCCCTCTCTAAAATGCTATGGGTGACACTCTCCAGTGGAAAGCATACCCCTAGTCCTAGTGAGGCAGCGCAAACCAAGATGCAGACAATCACAGCATTGCAATTCTGAATACTTTGAAGCAAGACCCGCTTTTTGCAGAGCATTTGGTGCACTGGGCAGTTCCAAAGTTGTAGGGGAACGCTCATAACAGTGTTCATTTGTGGTGCTTAGACTCCCAGACCTAGGCCAGCAGAGCTTATCAATTCATTGCATTTTTAAAGAACAGGCCATCCATTGACTTCTATGTGGATACCAGGAATACATTTCTGTACCCACCACTGTGAGTGGAGGATGATCTCCTTCTTAAGCCTCACCTACCTAACAGACGTGGCACAAGGGCAGTTAGGGGCTGGGTGGGAAACTGAGGAAGGTATAGGAGCCGTATATGTTGACTCTGGAGAGAAGTATTGTTAAGAGAAATGGAGATCAGCACCACGGAGCCACACACGGGTCTCTGATATCCCTTTTCTGTTCTTCTTTCTGCCCTAATGGACAGGCTTGCAGTTCCCTCCCTCCAACCACCATCTTTCGTTTCTGACCACTGTTCCTCCTTTTCTTTCTGCATTGCCCAGACCACACTACAGCAGAGGTGTCTTCGTGCTCCTAGCTCTAATGCAAACCTCATGAACACCGACCATTCAGTATTCAGATAAAGTTCTCAGTCAACAGAATAGCTAATATAGCTATAGTTAGTAGAAATAACCCTGAGGGAGTTCGAGACCATCTTGGCTAACATGGTGAAACCTAGTATCTACTAAAACTACAAGAAACTAGTCGGGCGTGGTGGTGTACACCTGTAGTCCCAGCTACTGGGGAGGCTGAGGCAGGAGAATCGCTTGAACCAGGGAGGCGGAGGTTGCAAGGAGCCGAGATCGCTCCATTGCACTCCAGCCTGGGCAACAGAGCAAGACTCCGTCTCAAAACAAAATAAATTAAATTAAATGGAACCCTGAGGATTAAAATTGCTCGTGACTATAGCTCTAAAGGACTAACTAATATGAGACATGAGGGAAGGGAAAGAGGGATAACCAAACCTCTCAAGTTATCTCCATCCATTTAAATCTTTATTGGCTTCTTGCCTCCCTCTTACACACACACACACACACACACACAAATTAAAGAATCAAAGGAACACAGCTCTGAGACTGCCATACTTTGCCTTGTTGCCTTTGTTCAGGCAGCCTAACACTTTTAGGGTTCTCTGACCAGTGAGAAATTACTCAGGCCCCCATGGGAGCCTTTCCTTTTCTAGTGGGTAACTAAATCTGCAGAGACTTTGAGAATAATTGACTTCTAAGGAACAGAGGGAAGTTTAGAGGTGCATAATTTGGCTCCGTGATTGCTAAGCTAGGAGTCAGATAACTTCTTCCTGTCCAGAGGTCTGTGTGTCTATTGAACTGCCATGGGGCCTGGAGGCAGCAGCAATTCTTTAAGAGTGGCCTAAAACACAATAACTGGGAGCAATACAATAGAATAGAGCAACCAAAAACCCACTTCTCCAGTGAAGGAAGTGGTCAAAATCCTGGGGCTTGAGTCACTGAAGAATTAGCCTTAGCCGAGGGGTGGGAGGGGAGCATGCTCAGAAATCAGGGGCTGAAGACGATGCAAACACTGGGGGAGGCCCTCAGGGCTCAAATTTCCATGACTCATTTGAGAGTGGGTGAGATTCTCCCAGAATGAAAGGCATCATGGAGACCTTCTCTACAAAAGGGCACGAGAGAGCTTTCTGAGAAGCAGGGGATGGATTTGGCTGGCATTTCCCTGGCAGCTTAAGAAAGACCAGGATTTTTCTGGGGAGAAGAGAGCAGTAATGACCACTGCCAAATGTCCTATCTTCCCTTCCCCTCATTCCACTTTTGTTGCCCAAAACATCACAGTCCTACCCTGAGTTTCTACCTCCATTACTTATCTCACATCCTTCCTTATGTTCCATTCCCATTGCCATTGTCCAGTTCAGGTCCTAGCCTGACCATGGCATCAGCCTCACCCATGACCCTGTCTCTGAACGCCTCCCCTCTAACATATCTTCTACCCTGCTACTGGGTTATCTGACCATGGCACTCCCCTGCTCAAGAACCTCCAAACCCCTACCACTAACCACCACCAATCACCAGGAAAGAGGCTCCAAGCACCTCAAGCCAGCCCTTGCAATCCCAGGACTTGGATTTCCAAAAATAAAAGCCCTGCTTTTGTATTCTTCTTTCAGTGACAGTCTATCAAATTTTTTTCAACCAAGCTAAAATCCTACTCCTTCCAAAAAGCCTTCCCAGATCCATAGGTTAGGAGCAGTTTTCTTTTCTCTCTTCTTCTATTGCCCTCACATAGCTTTTTATTAAAACCACTAATGACAGCCCTAAGATTTTAAGTCCCTGAAGGGAGAGTCTTGCCTATGACAGGTACCAAATAAATATCTGTTCAATGAACAAATAAATGAATTAAGGATGGCCATATTTTCTTCCCCATGGAAAAATAATCAATGTCAAAAATGACTGAACACAGAATTATAGAGGGAAAATATTTCCTTTTTTTAACATACATAGACTTGAGTCCTTTATTATTTTTCAGAAATTGTTTAATACTTTACTACAACTATGTATTGAGCATCTTATTGCATGCAAACTTTGTTATATATTTCTATATAAATACCTATGTAAATATGTGACTGTTTCCTGAGTGCATTTGAATATACAAGGGTATATATGTGTGTGTTGCCTTTTGTTCAAGAGGAAATAAGTGAATGCAAAGAAAATGTCTTAAATTTCTAAACACTAGTTTGTCTGCAGATTTAACTTTTCTCTCTACTTCTTTGAATTATAGAATGTCAGGACTGAGAGGGAGGTCTTTAAAATTCCTTTTCAATTCAAGAAAGTCATCTACAAATCTGACCAAAGAACTATCTAAATCATGCTTAACCTCCTCCAGTCATGGAGAGCTCACTACCTACCAGGATCCTCTCCCTGATTAGAAAGATTTTTCTGACAATATGTCCGAGTGTGCTCTTGGCAATGACCACCATGACTTTCAATTCTGCCGGTGAGATTACCCGACTAGACTAATTCTTCCTTTTTCTAGCATGGTTGTCTTCACAGCAGAACTACCAGGTTATCAGAAGATTCACCAGAGGCCCTCATCTGAGATCTCAAAATCTCAGTCAAGTCATAACAGAGTCCTGAGATTACTGCTAGACACTCCCTGTCTTTTTGTTGGCCAGTGTTTTTCTGACAGTGAAATTCTGATCTCTTTCTGGATAACTGTAAACTTTGGAGAAAGCTTTCTCACGGCATCTGACCAAAGACGTGGTGCTTCCTCCAAAGCACGAGGAGAGAGAGAGGCGTAGCCACTTCTGGTCAACTGACCCCCATGAGTCAGACGACCCCACACCATCTTCCTCAGCGTGACGCCTAAACTCCGCAGCTGCCTCTCCTTCCTAAGGACACCGCTCAGGGTGGCACGAAAGCCTTTCTGTCCTCTGCGCAAGTCGGGAGCATTTTGCTTTTCTTGGTTTGGTTTTGATGTGTTTGTTTCCCATGAAGGATCATTTGGTTGGCAAAATGGGTGCGCATGTAACACAAAAGCAGAAAAGGAAGCACTCCCTTCTGGGGGCAGCCAGAGAGGATGTGTCTGGAGGAGGAAAAGACTGGGATTAAAGGCAGGCTGAGTGGATGAGACCTTGGATGAGCCTCTCTGGCCATTGTTATTGTTGTTTTATATCAAGTGTACTTTTCCATTCTCAATATTGTTTTTATGCAGGGGTGGGGAAGCAGGGTATTAATTTCTCTGTGGGAAACATGGGGAGAAAAAGGATTCTCAAGGGCCATTTCCTCCGGCCTCTGCATAGCTCATGTTTGGTGTGGAAGGAAGGAACCTCAGGTAGGACTTCATGTTGGAAAATACAGGGCAGTTTTTACGACCAGGAGAAACATTGTCAATCAAGCAGCAAAAGTAATAGGGACCTACATGCTGCAGGGAAAACAATGATCTTTTTCATCTCCCAAATGCAGGCTATTATAAATGGGGGTTATTAAACAGCAAGTCGTGTTGCTCTAGTGCTGTGTAGACTAGCACAGAGTCTCACATAGTTAGGGGTGAGGAACCAAGGTGTGGGTTGGGAGTGGGGCAAGCACACTGTATGAGAGAGAGAGAACCTATTGGAGAACCAGATTCTTACAATAAATCTGCCTCTGACCAACTTCTGACTTTGGAAAAATCACATAACCTCTCTGGTCAGTGGCTCCCACAGGCACAGAGTTCAAAGTAGCACAGAGCAGGGCTTCTCACCTCCAATCCTGGCTCCACCACGTCTCAACTGTGACCTGTAGACCTCACAGGATCAGCATGAGGGCTGAAGGCCTGTGCCAGGCACAGAGCGGGGGCCACACGGTTCCTGGTTGGTTGGTCTCTTCCTCTGTGTAAAATGAGGGGCTCGGGCCAGGGAAATGGGCTTTATGCTTCTCTGGCAGAGCCTGAGGGCCAACAATTATGCTAAAAGC